>NC_056705.1:27507664-27877664 GCF_018831695.1 Puntigrus tetrazona | reverse complement strand
TATTCTGGTGAGAAGAGCAGGTGCTGCTCTTCAGGTGTGCTCTGAAAGGGCTTCCTTTTTTGTTAAGCTGATTATAAGTTGAGGAGGTAGAAAACCCATCGTGGAAGAGAAAGGCACATAGTAACAGATTAAGTGTAGTAGTGTTTGTCAGCGGTAAACCTATTAAAGGATAAAAATAGTTACGAGAAAGCTTTTGATTAGAGATAGAGCCTTTCTGAACCCATAAACAACATCTGTTTGCCTAAAATTTGCCTTAATTTGTTGTCTTGATCATAGAGGGCAGAACATCTCATTTCTGACATGCTATTTTGCTATTTATGCCATACTGATTTTATATCTGAATATCAACCGTCAGATTTTTTTTCTGTTAATGTCCAATTAATATATGGACAATTAAATATTCAAGACATATAATAATTGTACCTTTCAGATGGATCTATTTTACCGAAATTCTGCTTTGTCTGTCACTGGTTTAGTCACCTACACTGACAAAAAACCCCAAAAAACTACTTGACACTTTAAAATACGAAAGTAATGAGAATGATATTCAAGGTCACCTTATCCATCTTTTAATATGGAGTAATATTTTAGATTTGGTGGTATAACATCTAAAAATGAGGAAGCATTAGCTTTGTATCTAAAAATGTTATACCTTAAAAGTTTGTGTTGTTTATATGTTTATGTTTATTTGTTTTAGCTTAGTTTCTGAACATGTGACCCATGTGGTGTGTTACGTGAATCTCAGTCCGGGTGTTTTCGTCACTGTTTTGAGTTCCGGCTGCGTGAAGAAGCAAACATGGCGGCCGAGGGAGATGTGGATCTGGACCTGGAGGCTGAGGAGAACTGCACGGGAAAACCAACAGAAAAGCCCCGAAAACATGACAGTGGAGCTGCTGATTTGGAAAGGGTTACCGACTATGCGGAGGAAAAAGAAATATCCAGCTCGAATTTGGAAACGGTGAGTTAGAGTGCGTAACGTTACCAGAAGCGAATGAAGCTAGCCGGGCTAACGCTGAGTAACCATGTGCGGCAGGAACGAGTGGAAGGTATCTTCACGTTAGCGCTAAAATAACTGTGGAGCGTCCCTAAGAAGCACAGTATTAACGCCACGTAATGTTTTAATAGTGTAATGTTTAAGCAGTGGCTGATCCGCCGGCTTGGGTAGTTAGCTAGGATGGTTAAGCGCACAATGTTCATTTACGTCTCCACAAAAAACCCTTATAGGAGAAAATACACTGCTCAAAAAAGTAAAAGGTACACAAAAATAACACATCCTAGATTTGAATGAGTGAAATATTCCTGGTAAATACTTTGTTCTTTACATAGTTGAACGTTCTGACAACAAAATCACACAAAAGTTACCAATGGAAATCAAATTTATTAACCCATGGAGGTCTGAATCTGATCCAGCTTTGATGCGATGTCCTTAAAACAAGTCAGAATGAACTGGATTCAGGTCTGGGGAACGGGTGGGCCGGTCCACAGCATCAATGACACACTCCAGCCACATGGGCTCTTGCATTAGGAGGAACCCAAGACCAACTGCACCGGCATATAGTCTCGAAAGGGGTCTGAGGAACTCATCTCAGTACCTAATGGCAGTCAGGCTAACCCTGGCGAGCACATGGAGGGCTGAGCGACCCTCCAGAGAAATGCCAACCTACACCGTTACTGACCCACCGCCAAACCTTTCATGCTGGAGGATGTTGCAGGCAGCAGAACATTCTCTACGGCATCTCCAGACTCTGTCATGTCTGTCGCGTGTGCTCAGCGTGAACCTGCTTTCGTCTGTGAAGAGCGCGGGGTGTCAGTGGCGATTTGCCAATCTTTGTTTTCTCTGGTAGCACCTCCATGCTCTGGACACTACGCTGACAGACACAGCAAACCTTCTTGCCACAGCTTGCCATCCTGGATGAGCTGCACTACCTGAGCCACTTGTGTGGGTTGTAGACTCCCATCTCATGCTACCCCTAGAGTGAAAGCACCGCCAGCATTCAAAAGTGAGCAAAACATCAGCCAGAAAGCTATTTTATTTGCGCAATACCGTGTGAAATGGTCAGTGTTGCTTCCTAAGGGGGTAGTTTGATTTCACAGAAGTGTGATTGACTTGGACTTACATTGTTTAGGAGTTCCCTTTATTTTTGTGAGCAGTGTATTTGCCCGTGAATGCTATCATTTCAGAGTATGTTTTGCTATGCATGCTGTTACTTGAATTTTTATATCTTAAAAATCGTGTGTCTTTGAAGGCCATGTCCGTGATTGGAGACAGAAGATCCAGAGAACAAAAAGCAAAACAGGAAAGGTAAAAACAAAAAACATTGACATTTGATTACCATCATCAGCTGTACATCTATGGCTAATAAATGATCATCTATCACTCCCACAGAGAAAAAGAACTAGCCAAAGTAACAATAAAGAAGGAAGATGTGGAGCTAATTGTAAGTGTACAAAAGTGTATTTTCATGCTAGACTCATAAATGTTTCTTTTTTTGACATCTCAATGATTATGCTGATTGTTTCCTGACAGATGGGCGAGATGGAGATTTCACGAGCGGTGGCGGAGCGCAGTCTGAGAGAACACATGGGCAATGTGGTGGAGGCGTTGATTGCACTGACCAACTGAGTGGAGCGGACCGTTTTGAGATGTATGGACACATTGGATTGCCTTTTTCCTGCCTGTGATGACCTTTCCTTTTCACACTGTACTTATTCTGTAATAAAAACCTTTTTAAACGGTCTTTACCAGCACAGCTTACCTCTTTACATTTATTAGAAGCTCTGACCCCCTTTTTAATAATGCATTCCAGAAGAACCAATGCGATCAGTGTCATTGTAATTTATTACCAAAAAAAAAAAGTACACTTTTTTTTCCCCCATTATAAACAGTGGAACTAACTTTAGGATTCTGTACACGTAATGAAACGTTGTGTAGATGTATACAACTCAAATGCAATAAAGATTTTGTGTTTGTTATGAGGTTTCTTTAACACTAGCAAAAGACATTCGTAAAAGCAAAGACGATGGAGGGAAAAGAAGTTTAAAAGTGTCCTAGTTTGAGCTGAATTTGCTGTTCTTCCATAAATAAGATCATGTCTTCCTCTTGTGGACTGTTGGCCGATCGAACACGTCTCTCACGCCCCCTGCCTTCTGTTTGAAGAACTTGCTGTTCTGAGCGCTCTCCTGAGCCCAGGCAGAATCGAATGAAGTCGTGTCCTGATCCACCAGATGTGTGTATTTTGTACGTCCAGAACGTCCAAAGTTTTTGACCTAAAGAGCAGATTAAATAATTAGTTGTTAGTGTTAAACTACAGTGTTAAACGCTACACTACTGTAATTATACACCCAAAAGGTAAAAGTAAGTTTGCTCTCAATCATGGCCGTGAATTAAGAACGTTTCCCCCAAAGTATTTAAACATTTGACACCATTTTAATTAATTGCCATTAAAAAGAAAAATTATCCAAATCAACAACCCATATATAGAATCGTGCATCCCTCCTATATTATTCTTTTTAGATGATCTGTTACATGCAGATTTTCTTCATACAAGAGAAAGGATCTGTGGTTAAGATTTATTTGTCTTCATTTTAGTCTCAAATGGCAAAATGTTCCAATATGTGATTGTTTAACGCTTTTAGCTTTGAGAAACAAACCCAACACCTCTAACAAAATAACCAGCTTTATAGCTCTGTGGGGTGAAGACTGACCTCACAGAGCGCAAGACTACTGAATATATTTGCTGCTTTACAAGTCTTGAATGTTTAATAAACACACTTTATTAAATAAAGCCCATCTTTGCCGGTGAAAGGAAACGGCTGAGAAAGAAAAAGTGTAACGGTATATTGGATCCAGGCAGCTCTTGAAGTGCCAGAAGTCTAATATTCTTGCTGTCTGTCATTTATGTTAATAAAACAACAAAAGAGAATTGAATATATCATTTTTAGAACAACAAAGAATATTTCATACATTTGCTTTATACAGCATATGTAGCATTTCTTTTTCCTCTAATGTTGTTTTTTTTGTACTATAGTAGATTTGAAAGGACCTATATTGTGGTATATATTGATACAGTGAAATAAAATGACTCGTATCATGACCCTGGACCTTCAGCAGCAAGTATATTTGTAGCAATAGCCAAAAATATATTGTCAAATACAAATAGCTTTTTTATGCCAAAAATCATCAGGATATTAAGTAAAAGATCATGTTCCATGAAGAAATTTTTTTTATTTTTTTTTACTGTAAATCTCACAATGTAACATTTGGACACTTTTAGATTATTTTTTAGCACCCTCATATTCCAGATATTCAGATAATCGTCTCTCTATCTTAAAACCACACATCAGGACACTTATTTATTCAGCTTCCACATTCGTAAAGCCCACCCCGACAACTCAGCTAGAAAATGGCGTTGATGGCGAAACCAATAAGATGAGTTCAAAGAGATGGCACTGACCTGCATGACTTTAGGTAAGATTGTTTTGTTGAAATGGTCCTCGAGAGTTGGAGCACTGAAGTCTCTCCTGAAGATATCTTGCTCTTCATCCTGCAGAAAAGAAAACTTGTTTGTTACACCCGAATCAGATTGTGATCAGGTAAAGCTCCTCTGCTCGTTACTCACCATGAAGAAAGCTCCTCTGTGATAGTACTTCTGCAGAAACTTGTATTTGCCCTTCGTGGCTTTGTTGGTGACCATTTTTCCATTTGTCCGCAGTTCAGCTCTGCGTTCTTCCTCGGTAAGAGTGCGAAACCTCTCGATATCCGCTTTCTCTTTCTCGATTCTGTAGTTTAAGAAAAAGGCATTTTTACAAAAACGGTTTTGTTTCATGTTAGTTACACTAATCGTAATCCCAAGTGCCAAGTACTCACGCTTCTCTGTCTTCTCGGTCTCTCTTAATACGCTTCAGTTCCCTCACTTTCCAGGCCTCATACTCCTCCTCCTCATTCTCTCCATCAGTGTCCAAAGCATCAAGAGCAGCCAGAGTACGTTTGTTCTCCTCAAACTCCTTCTTGGCCTCCTCCTCCACGATCTTCAGTGTGTAGCGCCGTCTCTCCTCAGCCTGCTTTTTAGCCTCGATTTCCAGCTCTTTCTGTTTCTGCTCCTCAGCTTCTCGTTCTGCAACCGTCACTCTGTCCTTCCTGGGAAGTCAAAAGGATGAGAAATTATTAAAAAAAAACAGATGCAGGTCAGTAGCTACCAACCACTGCTTTGTCAGCCATCGACATCCTTCAAATTAATTTTGTGTTTAGCAAACGAAAAAGAAAAAAATTCACACAGATTTGGAACATCTTGAACTTCGGCTGATCCACGTTTAAGAAACTCACTTGCGGATAAAGACGGGTTTTAACCGAGGCTCAGTTTCATCCTCGCTGTCTGTGTATTCCTCGTACTCGGACTCTGATTCGGAGTCATCCCCAGACTTCCCCTCCTCCTCCACCTCCATGATCTCCATGTCCTCGTTCTTCCTCTCTTGTGCACGTTGACGCATCATTGCTCTCCTCCTCTCGATTTCCTGTACAGAAAACCACTTATCTGTGAACTCGTTTAATACATATACAAGTCTTTGCTTTTCCTGAATGCGTTGTCGAGGGGACCCACTTCATCATCGACTTCCTCCTCCTCTTCATCTTCGCTGCTCTCCTCTCGCTCAGGGTGCCACGTTCCTTCATCAGAGTCCTCGCTGCTTTGAGCAATCAGCTCTGGCTCTGCTATCTGCCTGTGTCTCGCAAGCCTGTGAAAGACGCATATCGCATTTCACATTAGCACCACCCCATCTCTTGTGCAAAAGTAATACATTTGCGAAAATGTACAGCCTTTACCTTTCTTCAACATCTTCGGTCACTCGATTCATGAGACGTCGAAGACGAGGATCAGATTTTTCCTCCTCTTCAATTTCCATCTCTGGTTCAGCCTCTTTGCCCTTCTTAACAAACTGGAAGTCCTCCTCTTCTTCATCCGAGGACTCCATTGGGGCATAGTCTGGACGCTTACCTGACACATATCTCTTCACCTTCACCTTCTCCATAGAAATTTCACCTGTGGTTAAAGAAAAACATTGATAGTTTATTAGCTGTTACTACAAGCAATTATGCGGTGCATTGCTCAAATTAAATTAGGTTTTCCTCAAGCATGTCAGAAGCTTTTTTGTCATTTGATAATGTTTTTACTCCTGAAATGTACCAGGTCTTGAAGTCATGTGCAGTTTTACAGTACAAACAATAACTGCGTGAGAACTAGTTACCGTACAGTTACTACAGTATAAATAAATCCTGGTAAAGAGGGTTTCTTTATATGTTTATTATTCATACTAACCCATTAGAAATAACAACTACAATAATGCAGCACAATGTTATTAAGACTTTTCCGAGTAAAAACCCCTTAAAAGAGAGATGACTGAAATTAAACGTAGTCGTGTGTAAAGTTATGTAATAAATGGCAAAATTCTTGTTACTTGTTTTTTCTTCATGTTAAAAGACTACTAGATTGTGGGTACCTTGTAGATGCGTTAACAAAATAAGCAAACATTTAAAATAAATAAATAAATACCCGTATTAACATGTTACCACCGCTAAAACTGTAGCAGAATCCCGAGACAAAATCAGCATAAAAAATCGTTTAACTAAAGGGAGTTAGTTTTGTTTCAAGATCAAGAATTTCAGGGTTTCATTATGGTATAATAATGCACTCTCTCACGAATCGCGGTATCAACACATGCTAATGGTCAAAGCTAACTGTGTTTCGAAAAAACAAATACCTTTTTCGTTGCGGATCGGCACAGCTCCTGCCGTCGACTGAATCGGCGGCTGCTTGGCATTTAATGCGTTTGGTCCTGACATTTTGGACAGTTCACGCGGGTCCCTTTACGCCAGAAAACAACACAATCGCTGAAAGTATCCGTACAAATCCTGTTTACTGTTCTTCATCCACTAACATGGACGTCCCGGAAACTGCACGCCAAAAGGCAACCGCACCAAAATTCGTCCCCGGAAACACCGTCCTTTTAAGTAGTTCCTATAATTACACTTTTATAATTCAACAAATTATTTTGTCCTGTCCTTCCCTATCGGTGGTAAGTTGTCAGCGGAGTCGTATATTATAAAATCATTGCTATTATTAAAAACAACGTGTTTTCTCAAAGCTTTCTAAAATCGTAATTTCATTTCCCATTCTCGCTCAAATCTCCTTGCAGCAGTTTGATCTCGGGATCATCGTTTTACTTTTAATAGCCGATTTATTCCCCACAGTTACAGCATCAAGACCCGTAATAGCATTACTGTAAGCTAACCTATGGTTACAACACGACATATCTAAGTAATAAAGCATTATTCGTTATATCTTATCATTCATATTAATCCATTGAAGAATATTAATGCACAACAACATTTGTCACATTCAACAAAACTTTAATTTCCCATCAGTGCAAGACTTATACACTTCGTGCCATTAAATAATATTTCATTAAAAAAATAATAATAAAGCGGACGGTAAAAACAAAAATTAAATTGTCATTCACCTCTTTTTATTTATTCATTTTAATTTATTAACTGGAACACAAAAGGAAATGTTGGAAAGAAAGTCCAAAGGGGTTTACAGCATCTACAGGGAGATGAAAGAACTTCCCGTGATGACCAGTTACCAAAGAAAGCACCATCATTTCAAACAACGGCTTATGAAATGATCATAACTCCACTCCTCTCTCCAGAAAGAGCTGCTGCAGTTTCTCCTCGAGCGCTGCACTGGTGCCCCGCAGGCCTTTTACCACCAGAGACGCCCACACGAAGTACTCCCTCACCCTCTCTGCCGTCCAGCCTGCCGACAGAGAAACAAGACAGCGGTCTCACACGAGCAGCTCGGTAACAAGTGAGCCCCGGCGCAGCCGTTTCGACGCCTCACCCGTGGGAGTGCACCGGTTCAAGTCCCGCAGATTATACAGCTTATCGGCTAGCTTCACCAGCTTGGCCTGGTGGCTGCGGTGCGGCGCGTGCTCCACTTGCAGCCGTTTCCTCTCCTCTTTCGGTAAAGACCTGTCGTCCGTCACCTCCTGCACGATTCTGGCCACGGTCGGTCCGAACACAGACTCCAGCTCCTCGAGGGTCGTGTCGGTGTCCTCCACCGTGTCGTGAAGCAATGCAGCCTGCGTCAAAAAAAGAGCACACACTTTTTTTTAGACAGTGCGCAAAGTGAGTAAAAAGTAACGCACGGACATGACTCACTTGTAAAACTTCAAGATCTGTGATTCCGCCCTCGTGACTTAAAATCCTCGCCACCCCTGCGGGACAAGGAAAGCAGTTGTATTTATCTGGGGTCCGCGGGACTATACACGCTTCGTGTTTGTAGTGAAGTGCTCCGGTACAGTACCTATCGGGTGGTTGATGTACGGTGTGGCCTCGGGATCTTTCCGGCGCTGATTTCGATGTTTCTCCGCAGCGAAGTTGACCGCTTCCAGCAGCGCTGCAGTCGACGGGGAGCTCATAGCTGCTTCAGTGCGCCAGATCAGAGTAAGACAATGTCTGGTTATACTCTTGTAAATAGTTCGGACTGATTGCGTTAATATAACTAATATGTTAAACACGTAAATCAACCATACATTAAAACCGTACACACTGTATAGCCTGTACGTTTGTGTCCGTTAGTCAAATTTGTCCGTAGTGAAACAAGCGTGGCGATTCGTGAAAGAATCGAATCGGATCTTTTCAGTGAATCAATTCACGGGTTGAAATGAATATCAGAAACGCCAATGGACACAAAGGTTTACGTGTTGTTATACCTTTTTATGGACAAGCGTATGGAACAATTAAATATGCTTATATTAAACGTGCAAGAAGCGAGGAGTAAGTATGATTGTTGTTGTTGCAAACGACTACCTTTTCGCGATGAATTATGGCGGCAACGAACTGAAGGGGTTGTATTAAATGACAATAAACAGTAATCGAAAAACGTAGTGAATGGAGATATGTCCGTACGTTTTAAAACTTTTGATGTCACATTGGTACCGAAACAACGGTAGAAACAAATGAACCACTGAATTGTTTTGCCGTTCAAAAGAACCGATTTGTGGAAATGAATCTGTCAGACAGACTTCCGGAAAAAGGTGGACGAGGTATGATACGAATTCATAGTTTTTTTGTATACGTGCTGATTAAATTAATTCCCATAACTACAGTTATGTTATTTTTTTGTTGCTAACTTGGGGTGTGTAATTGGACGTTACGATATGTTAATAAACCGTGAAAATTGAAGAGCTGCTGAAGGAAAAGCAGCTTTAATGACACGGGCAAAATTCAGACGGAAGCTGCAGGAATCGAGTGAAACGTGTCGTTCTGCAAATGCAGCCTCCGCACATCTGAGTGTCAGTAATGTTTTCTAGGTGTATAAAACAGCGGTAGGATCTCTCCACATGGCTCACACAGAGAGGAGAGATGCTCCAGGGCTGCCTGATTTCTCCCTGCTCAAAAGACTGGCCAGAGACCAGCTCATCTTCCTGCTGGAACAGGTGACACAGCCAGCCACAGAAAATCACTTTTGCGTTGTGAATTAGTATTGTGAATGTCAACATGTATGTTGTGCAGTTGCCAGGGAAGAAGGATTTATTTATTGATGCGGATTTGATGAGCCCTCTTGACCGAATAGCAAATGTCACAATCTTGAAGGTACGAAATCACGTAATCCACTTTAGGAGAAAGTGTTTCTGTCTTTCTAAATGAGTGACATATTTTACATAATCTTGAAATGTTATTAATATACAGAAATGCATTCCCATCCTAATGACTCTGCACCTGATTTCACCTTTAGCAACATGAAGTAGACAAACTGTACAAAGTTGAGCTCAAGCCAATTGTCAGCAGTTCAGACCAGTAAGTAAAATGGTTTTTATCAATCAACAACTCTTAATACCTCTGTAAAAAGTAGGCTACAGATTCTCTCTTTTTGGCAGGCTGTGCTTCCTGATACGTCCCAGAATACAAACTGTGAAGTGGATTTCAGGTTGACATCGTTTGCTTTTACGTAGTGATTTATAATCTAGGAAGTGTAAGTGTAATTTAATTAGTTTTTGTCTTAACGATATTTACAGATTTGGTTAATTCAGACAAAGTCGCTGGACGATTCAGAAGATATAAGATCATATTTACCCCCCAAAAGGTAATCAGTGGTCTGGAAATTGTTAAAATATGCAGCATTTTTTTATTTTGTGATTTTGATTTCTGGCCTTCTTTACAGTTTTATGCATGTGAGACAGTTTTGGAAGAGCAGGGAGTCTATGGAGGTAGGTTAAGCGTGTTAATGTTTCAATCCTTGGTTCCTGGGACCCCTAAATCTGACAATAACTACCATGTTTTTTTTTTTAGACGTTACAATCGATGAGTGGAATTTCTACATTCTTCCTCTGGATGACGACATCCTGAGTTTAGAGCTGCCTGAATTCTTCAGAGATAACTTCCTGGTAACGCTGATTCGGATGCTAGGGTGCTTTATAGTGATGAAAAATGTTTTTAATTTGGCATGTTTGGTTTTAGTAAGATTTTTAATATGTGTTCCTGTTATCAAGAAGGAATGTCACATAACATCTTCAGAGGTCATTCTAATATTGTGAATTTTGGTGTTTAATATATTATTTTTAATATTGCTGCTTAATATTTTTTTGAAAACTGTGATCATATTTTTCAGTGTGAGTAGAAATTTGAAAAGAACGACATTAATCTGATTTCTCTTAATGTATTTTTACCATAACAAATGACTGACTGTCGATTAATTATTCATTTATTAAAATAATAAATCATTATGATTATTTTTTCTTTAAAATCACACTGAATTGGAGCTAGGTATGACTAGGTATGTGTGTGTGTGTTTTGTTTTAATGTGGATGGATATATAAGTAATTGTTATATGATTCATCAGGAGGGAGACCAGCGCTGGGTGACCACAGCAGGAAGTGCGCTACATCTTTTACAGTCTGTCTATGGTTCCTTCTCAAAGGTGTATGGGATCGGTCGATGTGCCAAGGTGAGGATCTGTGAGGATCTGGTAGATGAGAATGAATGCGGTCTTTCATGTGGCACTGTGTGTCTGTGTGTGTAGATGGTGTATGAATCCTGGAGGGAGCTAATGGAGGAAGGGGAACAGAGAACAAGACAGCCTGAATTTGCAAAAGTATTTCTTATTGACAGAGGTCAGTGATTTAATTTTACTTTTAGACAGTTTTTGGAAAACTCTCTTTTCCGCTGTAATAACAGCTTGCGTAATTTGTGTTTTGATATTTTAGATGTGGACTTCGTTACTCCACTCTGCTCTCAAGTTGTTTATGAGGGACTGGTAGATGATATTTTCAGAATAAAATGTGGTAAGTAAGCCATTTTATATTACAGAATCTTTGTGTCATAACTGTTTAAAGCATGTTTATGTCTATCTGTGTAACAGGTTAATTATGACATGTTTAAGACCGTCATTTAAATATTGTTTCTAGGCAGTGTGGAGTTTGGGCCTGATGTCACTTCCTCTGACAAGAGCATCAAAGTGATGCTTAACTCTCAAGACAAAGTAAGAGCTGCATAGACCTGTTATTACGTTAACAGTGGTTAGTCAGTACTATTTTAAAATGACTCTGCCGCTTCTTTAATTCACCAGGTGTTCGACGAAATAAGGAACGAGCATTTCTCCAATGTGTTTGGCTTTTTAAGTCAGAAGGCCAAGAATCTTCAAACAGCGTACGATGTAAGTTCTTGCTACGGATGGTGTTTCGTAGCGCATTGGGATGCATTTTAGCATATTCTTCGCGCGACAGTAAGACGAATTTGTGAATTGGTGACAGAAACGGCGTGGGATGGACATCCAGCAGATGAAGGCATTTGTTGCAGATGAGCTGAAAGGACTGAAACAGGAACATCGGCTTCTCAGCCTTCGTAAGTAGTGTGTACACTATGGTTTGAAAGGTTGTGGTCTGCATTTATTTAATTAAGAGTGTCAGTGATATGTATATTGTCACAAGAGATTTCAATTCAAAATCAAAACCTGTTCTTTTGTGCTTTCAGTTGATCAAGAATCCTGACAATCATGGTTTTCACTAAAAAAGCATATTTTGATTTCTAAAGGGTCAAGTGACACTGAATACCGGAAGAATAGCTGCTGAAAATTCAGCATTTAAATGATAGAGTTTATAAAACTGAACACAGTTATTTTAAATAGTAACAATATTTTATATTAGCATTTTTTTTACTGTACCCTTTGAATGAATATAGAATCGATGAGTGTAAGAAACGCCTTTGAAATAATAAAAACAGTTTCTTAACAATAAATAAAAGAACGTGCTTTGTTCTTCCACTAGATATTGGTGCAAGCGAATCCATGATGAAGAAGAAAACCAAGCAAGATTTCCAGGAGTTGTTGAAGACTGAACATTGTAAGAAGTCTTGATGAGTATCATGCAAACCTTACGACACTGTAATCTCACCCATTTCTATATTTTCTTCTTTCTTTCCCGTATATTAGCATTACTTGAAGGCTTCGAGATCCGTGAATGTATCGCCTACATTGAAGAACATATCAACAGACAGGTATGAAAAAACAAACACTGCTACCTCCTGTACGACACTGGTATGATCGTACTAGAAATATAATAATGCTTTGTCCATCAGGTGTCAATGATTGACAGTCTTAGACTCCTTTGCCTGTTGTCCATCACAGAAAATGGCAAGTCTAATTTGTTCCTATTATATAGATTCCACGTCTTAAGCTGTTTATTTTAAGAACATCTGTTCAATAATGCGTTTAATTCTTCCGCAGGTCTTTTGTCCAAAGATTATAAATCTCTTAAAGCTCAGTACCTTCAGGTATGTTATGATCTGAAAGTTTTTGCGATGATGTCCTTCTCTGTGATTCCACGTGTTGCCTCTTTTTCAGAGTTATGGTATAGATCACCTGCTGACATTTGCAAACCTGAGGCAGCTGGGTTTGCTGGAAGAACAGCAAGCTGGAGAAACACTGACAGTCATGGAGAGTAAAGTGGGGAAACTTGTCACTGACAAGACTGTAGGTGAGAAAGTGCAATCTCTCTTCCTCTATCACTCTCGTTTTTAAAACGTTGACTACAATGCACGCATACATGCACTGGGGAGCTTCTTATGTTTCCGTTCAGGGAAGCTGACAGATGCCTTTTCCTCACTGGCAAAGAAGAGCAATTTTCGAGCTCTGAGTAAAAGACTAGCTCTGGTGTGCTACCATCTTTTTTTTCTTTAAAGAAACATAAATACTGTAAAAATGATGGTATTTACTTTATGATCATCTACACATGCAGGTGCCGAAGTCTGGTGAGGAATATGATCTTCGTGTTCCTCGAGACATGGCTTATGTTTTTAGCGGCGCTTATATTCCTCTGAGCTGCAAACTGATCGAACAGGTCAGCTTTCATGGAAGGGTTTGGCTGCTCAGCCTTTATTTTGTCTCGTTCTTGCTAAACAACATTTGAAAGTGTTTGCTTGTGGCCTGTGCCGTCCTCAGGTGTTGGAGAGAGATGGTTGGACAGGTCTGGAGGAGGTCACACGCATGCTCAACGGACAGGATTTTGCTGTAACAGGTTTGAACAAAGAATATGTTCGTATGAAGCTGTTTGTAAGCCGAGGGAAGTGGTTTTTTTTGCCATCAAGCCTACATTTCCCCCTCTTTTGTCCTGTTTTTGTTTCAGGGGGCAACAAAACTGATTCTCAAAGGATTGTTCTGGTGATGTTTCTTGGTGGCTGCACTTACTCTGAGATCTCCGCTCTCCGGTTCCTTGGCAAGGAAAGAGGTAAAATATGCTAGAATGTATTTTGTGTTTTTATAGATGATTATTACGTAAAACCATTTGAATATATGGTTTATATCCAATTGTCCATTTGAAAGGTTGCAGATTCATAGTGGTCACTACAGCTATCACAAACAGCGCACGGCTTCTGGAAGCATTACTGGATAACTGAGAAAACATCCCACAGGAGGACACTTTATGATCATTTCCAGGAGAGTCTGTATCATCTGTATCATCCAAAAACAAATGTGCCGTTAGAGGGGATGGAAAATGTGACAAGTTTGGCCAAAAAGGAAAAAATCTGCCATCTTTTACCCACTCTGATGTGTTTCAAAGCTGCATGACTTTCTTTCTTTTGAGGAATGTTAGGTGACCGTTGACCACTATTGCACGGGGAGATGAAACACTGAAATGTTTCTCAAAATATTACATTTTTTCAAAGAAGAAAGGAAGTCGATCACGTCTGGAAGGACATGAGGGTGAGTAAATTAGGACAGGATTGTAATTTTTAGGTGAGCCGTCTTTAATTGTGTGAACAGGTGTCGTCCGAAATTGTGAATTAAGAAATTGGATTCGAAGCTGCACTTTATAAAAATATTTTACACAGTTTGTTCAAAGTTTTTCATGCATGTAATTGATTTAAATGACTAATCAATAAAAGACTCACTGGTAGATATGTCTTTTAACTCAACTGAGTGAAATGGCCCACTGGTTTAGCTATGTGAATATGCAAACGTTGATTTTTTTAAATATACAATACTGCATACAATACCCACACAAATATCTGACCCTGTGCCACAAAAGTCTTATGCAGCACGGGTATATTTGTAGCAACAGTCTACAATACATTGCATGGGTCAAAATTCTACCTAATTAATTAGTTAATACTTCATTATAAATTATATCTTTCTTTTATGCCCCCAAAAATTTGGATATTAAGTAAAGTTCATGTTGTGTGAATATATTTTGTGATGTTCCCATCATAATTATAACAAAACTTAATTTTTGATTAGTAATATCTATTGCTAAGAGCTTACCATTAAAAATGGCACAAATGTCTGTATGGAAAAAGTGTATAGAAAAATATGCAAATAATATAGACCAGTGATTACACATGAGCATGCTGATCAGTGTCTTCAGGATCATTAAAAAAAATCACAGGTCGGTGAGTTTTATCAACTCCAGGGTAAGATTTGAGGAACCCTGATACAGACATTCAACATATTACATAAACGGAGACTCGAGATATTAATAAATAAATGGTAAAACAGACCGTTACCATATCTGCACAATTATGCATTTGTTGCTGTACATTATTAATGAAAAAACACAGGAGCGGTCGTTTAAAACTGTTTCTGAGGTCATGCTGGAAACCATCCGTCAGTTTGACACGTCCTCGCGCATGCGCAGAAACCCCTCCGCCGGCCAATCAGAGGAAGGGCGCTGTTTTGACTCATATTTTGAATCAGTCGGAAACGGTTACGCGCACTGTCGGAGTGCGAAGACCGTGCGGTGAAATATATTACTTCATAAAATACAACAAAACAGCGAGGAGCCTTGTCTGAGGGCGAGGATGAGGAAGAGGTGAGTATCTTTGCTGATATGTTGTAATTTTGGGACTGGGTTCGTTTACGGAGATACAGAAAAGAATGTGTGTCATTTGATCAAAATGTAACGTTATTTTGAGCTGTAGCTTGTTTTGGAAATTATAAAATTAGTTACGTTAATGCACCAACGCGATCATTACATGTCCGATATTGGTGAAGTTATTGATTCGTAAAATTGACAGATAGCAAGTGTTTTCTGCTCATTTGACTCCAGCCTGTATGGATGGATGGGTGGGTTATATGTCAGCAGACATTTATGTAACGTAGCGCTTTGCTCAGCTGTGCATTCAACAGATGTGTGTTCTCTTCCTTTATCTTAATGATTTTAGTGAGGTGATTGCTGCAGAATCGGTGGCATGCTTGAATAAAGCTCTCGGCCATCTAAAGGACATCTGGGAGGAAATTGGCATCCCTGAGGAACAGCGATTAGAAAGGACAAATGTGGTGAAGAATCATGTCAAAGTGAGTGTACTTCTAATGAATGCAAAGAAAGAGAGTTTTCAGTGATAAACTTACAAAACATGTACTTTAGAGTCTTCTGGACATGATGATTGCCGAGGAAGAGAGTCTGCGGAAACGTCTGATGACCAGTATTGAGACATGTCAGAATGAGATGAGTAAGTTGTGCTCGGAGCTGCAGCTTCTTCCGTTTCAGGTAAGCATTTACTCTACGTTTAGGTGACTTCTAAACGTTAAAGCACCACAACTGTTTTCATCATTGACAATAACAGAAATGTTTCCTAAGCACCAATCAGCATATAAGAATAATTTCTAAAGAGTCATGTGACCCTGACGACTGGACTAAGATCCAGCTTTGTCATCACAGGAATATATCAAAATTCAGATAGGAAAAAATATATTATTTCACAATATAACTGTTTTTACTGTAGCGTATTATTGATCCAAACTTGAAAATGGCTTCGTATCTAATGCACTAATAGCCACATGACCAATTTTTATGACCAACTCTGTTTCCTAATCGTTTTAGGATGACAGAAGTGGATTTATTGCATTTATTGACCAATTTTTTAAAACTCTGTTTCCTAATCGTCTTAGGAGGAGAGAAGTAACACTATGCTACAGCAGGAAAAAGACCTTCGGACACGTCTCGAAGTGATGTTGAAGGAGAAAAACCAGAGAATGCAAGCGCTCAAAGCTTTAACCGAGAAGGATCAGGATCTCTGTGACCTCCTCTGCTTCCAGCCGTTTTCTATCTCTGCTGATTCTGTTCCGTCTCTGGAACAGCTGGAGAAATTCCATCAACACATCTCCTCTCTCACCACTGAGAAAGTACGATAATACATCTTTAATGTAAATAATACACTCTTGTTGTCTTTTATTGAAGCATTCTATTCAGTTTGATAGTGTTTTATATATATATTTAAAGGAACGAAGACACAAGGAGTTTGTCACATTGAAGAAGCAAATAATACTTTGCATGGACGATCTGGATCAGTTGCCTGAGACTAGTTTTGAAAAGGATATCGTATGTGAAGATGAAGAGAGTTTTTGCTTGTCTAAAGAAAACATTGATTCACTCAAAGTCCTCCTTCACCAGGTACAACAAAAGCTGAATCTGACATACTATAAACATTATTAAGCAGTTCTATAATACGGTATTTATCATTTCAGTTGGAGAGCAGAAAGGCAGAGAATGAACGTGTCTGTGGCTCTTATCGGGAGAAGATACATGAACTATGGGAAAGGTTGCAGATTCCACAGGAAGAGCGTGATGCAATTTTTGAACACATGACCCTGTCAAAGAAAAGAAATATGGAAGCTGTTAGTAATCTTTTGACAATTTGCTTCTAGGAAAAATATTTGAAACCTGTTTTTCTTCAGTTACATCTTTTGTACAACGTTGCATGAAATCAAGGCTTCCGAATGTCCAATCATTTGTATAGAACACAAATCAAATATTGTTTTATGTACTGTCAGTTAGAAGCTGAGGTGAAACGTCTTGAGGAACTGAAGCTGAAAAATATAGAGAACGTTACTGAGGCCATTCGGAACGAGATTGCGGTCTTCTGGGATAAGTGCTTTTATAGCACTGACCAAAGGGAAGCTTTTGTGCCTTATTATAATAGTGAGTTGCCATTTTGTCTGAATTAACCCAGTTGACTGTCATCTGTAATGAAATAAAAGTTTAAAGTAGGTTTTTTTGCTTTTTGTTTTCCTCTCAGATGATTTCAGTGAGGAACTCCTGAGCTTGCATGATGCAGAAATAGTGTGTCTTAAACAGTATTATGAGGACCATAAAGATCTTTTTGAAGGCGTTCACAAATGGGAGGACAGCTGGAGACTTTTCTTAGAGCTTGAAGTAAGTTGAACTGACTAAAAACAAACGTCATGTTTCTGCGTCACCTAACACTCTCATTGTTGTGTGGTAGGAAAAGGCCAAAGATCCGACCAGATTCACCAATAGAGGAGGAAACCTACTAAAGGAGGAGAAACAACGGGCTGATCTGGTCAAAGGTCTCCCCAAGGTAATTATGACACACGTATTGAGAGATACACATGTGTACGATACCATGCAAACTCCATCAAATAACTGCAGTCTTGGTGGCTTTTATAAACTTTGCCAACCTCTAACTTTTGAACCCTAGGTATATGATGTATAATGCTAGCCATTAGTAACTGGCTTTCTCTAATTTAGCTTGAGAAGAAGCTGAAGGCTGAGATTGAACAGTGGGAACACGAACAGGACAGAGAATTCCAGGTGAATGGTCAAAAGTTCATGCAGTTTGTTACTGATCAATGGGAGACGTACCGGCTAGAGAAAGAGCGGGAAAAACAGGAGCGGGTATGTATTTCACTTTAACGGGCATGCAAATATTCCTGATATATTTCTGATTTTATACATTTACCCCAAACTTGCCGCGTAGTTTGTATTTATAAATGATGCATTACTAGAGAATGACCAGATGTAATATTGCTAGATTTTAATAATACGATAACTGCTGTATAGCAACTAAAGAAGAACAAACAGACAGAGGAAGACATGGTCTATGGCACTGTGATCCGGACACCGACTAAACGAAGATTTCTGGGCAGCACAACACCTTGTAAAGCTCGAAAGGCAAGTACAATAGGATTTTACCTCCTGATGAAGACGGCATAATTAAAGTCAACGTGAAACCTTGTTCACAGCCCATTTTACATGTGACATGTCATATTTCTGATTGAAAAACAGTATTGCAATATAAAACATGCAATGCATGACTTGATCTTATCGATTGGTTTGTGAAAAGTGGGTGTTCATATTGGTTTTATTCTCATTGCGCGCCTTGATGCTCACATTTTTTATATTTCAAATGAATGCATGGCTGTTTCAGTATTAACTCTTTGGCTTTTCCTCAGCTAAACGCTACCTCCAGCACTGGCACTTCTAACAGCACTATCCGTTCTGTCTTTGGTGGTACTGTCTGTCATTCTCCTATATCACGTCCCCCGATTTCAGCAAGCAAGGTCAGTGCACGGCCATAACAACACCATTGTTCTCAAGCTTTTAATTAACTAATTTGCCCAATCCTTTACTGATTAACTAAGTTAATGTGTTACTACTTGCCTTACGCTTCTTTTGTTTTTTTTCAAAGCAGGGTAATGTGAAGACTCCAGGCCATGGCAAACCTCCTCATCAAGGTTTGCTAGAACGCAATAAGGAGAATATCTGTCATCAAACTGGCAGCGTGGCTGGCATGACGAAGGTACCAGCTAGTCCACAGCGTAACTTCAGCATTAACTCTGTCGCAAGCACCTATTCAGAATTTCAGGTAAACTCTTCGGCTTCTCCATCAGTAACTCGCAGTCAGGTCAAAGAGAGCAGGAGCTTGAACTGAACTGTGTTTTAAAGGAATAGCCTGAACAATTTGCTGAAAATGTAAAAGATGACTTTGTTCCTTTTCAGAACAGATTTTGGGTAAAAGTTTAATACATCTCTTGCTCACCAATGGATTCTCTGCAGTTAATGGGCGCCTTCAGTCCAAACTGGTGATTAAAAACACCACAATAATCCACACAACAGTCCATCAATTCATTTCTTGAAGGAAAAAAAAAAAATCTATCAAGATGTTTAAATTCCTTTATCCATAATATTGCTTTCTCCAGTTAAAAAGTCATCTTGTCTGAATCAGGAGAGAAATGTGCACTATTTACAAGAGTGAACAATCTGATATCTGCGGTTTCTGATATAAGAGGACAATGGGTGATGGACTTGGGGAAGCATTATTATGGATTATGTTTTTGTATTTTGGCTAGACACAACAGTTTAAAGTTAAACTGTTAAATGATGGATTTTTTTTTTTTTATCACAAGCATGCAGCTTTTCACTTTACAAGATGTTAATTGAGGACCGTAGTGGTGCAGATTACTTGTGGATTATTGCCATGTTTTACTTTCATTCTGACCGCACACATTCACCATTGGTGAGCAAGTACATAATATTCAATAAAGTAAATGAATTATCAGCAAATTTATTGGAGTGAACTATAAAGGCATGAAGTATGTAAATGCCTATTTAAAAATAAATATGATGCTGGCATAATCTTATGCTAATAAAAACTTTTTTCTAAAGGAATTGGCCAAGCCTGTGAATCCATGTAATTTAAGGTCTGTTAGAATTTATTTATTTATTTTTTAAATATTCTAAATTTAGTCTATTTAACTGTATGGTTAACCACAGTTCTTAAACACGCTTTGACTTGCTAACATGGTGTTGTTTCCAGTACTGTTTAATAAAGCAACGCTTTTATATATTTAACTAAAGTGAAGTATGTAGGAACAATATGTAGTCAGATGGTAATTATTGATAAACAACCCGCTTATGGGTTGATCAAGACTGACAGGGTCCTGTATTACCCTAAAGGGGTTTATTTTTGAGTAATGATTGACTGACTGTATTTTAAAAGGATACTGTACTTAGCAAATTACATCTAATATAGTGGCATTCTTTTAATTAAGAGTCAAGGAGGACATGTTTCATATGATATTTTATACAAACAAAGTTTTCATGGACCTCTGAAGGCACTTGCGATGCATGTATAATATCTATTTAGTCTCTCTTTTATACATCCTCTTGGCCTCTCTTTGACCTGGACTGTTTTTCTTGCTAATCCACACTTTTAACCAAGACTATCTCTATTTATTTACAATTCAGATAATGCCTGACTGTCGTTCTGTCCTTATTGTTTTAGGATGTAAATATATACAGTATAATATGTTATGAATAACCTCATATCAGATTTCAGAGACATGTTTTCATGTCAAAATGTCCCTTAATCTGTCGTTTTCTTGTCACAGAGAGACCTCTCCAAGTCGTCTAAATCAAAACACGTACCTGAAATCCTGAACTCAACCATCATTCAGCTTTAACTCTACTGCATGCGAACACTTTGTGCTATTAGGATTGGGTCCATTAGATGATGGCTTATGGGTTCTTGTTCTTTATAGCTTTAGCTATGCATTTTATATATAAATGAAGGTGTATTTAAATGTCTCTTCGTGGGATTCTACTTGTACGTTCACTTTAACACTAGCACAAACACTGCTTTATATGTACTTGTAACAAATAAATGTGCATTTTAATGTTACAACTACTCAGCTCTTCCTAACAAATTAAAACGTCTAGTTCTAGTACTTTAAAAAAAAAAAAAAAAAAAAAAAAAAAAAAAAGTACTGGTACTAGTTAAAATAAATAAATGTTTTTCATTATTGGCAACATGGTTAAAATCACAATGTACTTTTAAAGTTGCTTCTGAATGTATTGCACAATGTAAAAATAAAAACTTTATTGCATTTTATTATATTGTACAGTTCACTTTTGAACATTCTATGGGTCCTCTCATTATTTTAGTGAAACTATTTCCACTCTTTCTAATTTGAGATCACTTAAAATGGATCAAAATAATTGGTGAATTATATAATGAATATTAATAACGGAGTCCCTATAAATGAAGGCTTTAATCTTACTATGGTTTCTGTATGCTACATGTCCTTGTTTTTGAACAGAAAACTGATCAGATGGAAAAATCATGGTTACTACCCCAAAAAAAAAGATTAAAGATGTTAAGTTTGAGTTATTAAACTACATCTAGATCTTAAGTAACCCTGCTTAAAAAAACAAATAAAACACTACAGAAATTGTAATGGTTTTCACTACAAATACTTACACATTATCAGGTTTTATCTGTTAAAAAATGTGTTTTTGTAGTGTGTTTATAGGGACATTCATTCCTTTGGATTCAGCGGCCTGAGCAAGCAATAGGATGGCGACCAAATACCAGAAGAAACCCACAGGATCCATCACATCTTCCATTAAAACCATTACAAATTATGCGATGGTTTCTATCACTGTTGTTGTTTTCGTCTGTATTTATAGAAGTCATAAAGAAAAACTCATTCAGTAAAATTTGCATTATTATCTTACAAAAAAAATACACACAATAAATATTAAGCGTTCCTTTCAGATTTAGTAATATCAGATATAAATGCAAGTTTACAAATAAATAGTTTACAAATAAACCCCAACTTTAATTGTTACGTTATTTTACGTTACGTTATGACTATTATATTTATAAATTAATTAGTGGGTGTTGTATTTAATACCTTCAAAATATCTGTTTTTGAATTATTACATAATTGTCATATGCTGACATTTTTCTACTGTGGGTTTTTAATTATGTTATTAAATGTAATAAAAAACGAAGCCAGTAAGTTCGTTTGCGTTGACCTTGACTAGTTTAAAACAAGCGTTTTAAGCAAATGGCACAACACTGACGATTTATATTTTAATTGTTTATTAGTAACCGGGAGAAAACAAAACGTTTGGCGGACGCGTCCCAGTGTTGCGCGTGAGTTATGCAGGGGGCGGGGTCGCTCTGTAACCCGGAAGCAGATTGTGGTGAATGACGCGAACCTTTAGGGTCGAATGGACAGACGGTTAAAAAAAAAGATGGCGGATGACAAGAGCAATAGCATAGGCAGTCATTCCGCTAATAAACGTTTCTGGAGCCCTTCCGCTCGCGGAGCGGCGGTGGTGTTTCTCTGCGTGCTGTTGGCGGAGCCCGCGCGAGCTACCACGCACTGGGTGGTGACGGAGGACGGCAAGATCCAGCAGCAGGTACGCGACTGTGTCGTGTTTAGTCACTCAGTCGCTCTCTCTAGACCATATTTACAAGACAGCATATTACCGGATCTCAACGGCAGCTTTCTAATCTGATTGTTACTCACTAACGCTGCTTGATACAGCTGTCAGACAGATGCGCGTGTCGATCTCAAGTGTTGACAGCTGTAGTCTGCTGCTTATTACGAGATAACAGCGCGCTAGTGTGCGGTGATTTAGTAATACAGTCCAGATCGTCAGCCCGGTTTGGCTTCTTGATGCTTTCTAATCTCTGACCTCGTATCTGTTCGATAGCGACTCTTGCTCAAAGCATGTTTGCGCATTGATTTTTTTTGCCTTTGCCTCTTTCACGCTCCCTTTCGTTTTCAGGTGGACTCTCCTCTTAACTTGAAACATCCCCACCATTTAGTTCTTTTCATGCAGCAAGAGACTCGTGTGAACTACCTCAAGAAGTTAGAGGTGATGTTGAGCCTCACGTTCATCATAGCCTAAAAGGATCTTTTACAATGCACTCTGTCTTGAAGAAGGCAGCTCTAGAAGTAAAGGCATTCTTCCCTGACCGCTTCTCTGACAGTGAGTGTCTGTACGTTTTGCAGAAGCAACTAGTCGCTCAGAAGATTCACATTGAAGAGAACGAAGACCGGGACACAGGTTTAGAGCAGCGACATTATAAAGAAGATGCTGACTGTGTCACAGCTAAAGTTCCTCTGGGAGACCTGGATCTATACGATGGCACGTTTATATCCCTGGAGGGCAAAGACATAAAGTAAGCGGCGCTTGCTTGTGTTTTTATATAGCTGTTATTTTAGTTGTGATCATCAAGTACGTCATTCTGGTTTTATCGTTGCATTTTCTAGTCCAGAGGATTTTTTGGATCAGATGTCACCTTTACCTACAGACCTGGAAAAACCTGACTGCGCTAAAGTTCTCGATCTTCCTTATAGCATTCATGCATTTCAGCACCTCAGGGTGAGTGTTTGGAGTGAGTTAGATGCACCACCGCTTAAAAGGTTTTATCAGAACTTTTTATGCTTAAGCCTGGATTTATTTGATTAAAAATACAGTAATGAATTGTTATTACTACTTAAATATTTTCTATGTTAACATATTTTAAAATGTAATGTATTCCTGCCAAAATTTCATCTGCCATCACGCCAGTCTTCAGTGTCTCTTGATATTTTAGAAATCATTCTAACATGCTTATTTATATATTAATTGTGCAGTAGAAGCAGCTTTGAACTTTTTTCACATCGAAGATATCATGATTATTAAAAATGAACAAAAAAACATGAGAGAAGTGTCGTTTTTACTAGAAGGTACAGTTATGTAATTTTGCTTTAGCGACAAATTATACGCGCACAGATCATTTGTTCACTATAGGATCTTTAAGGCTTAATATCTGAACAGATTTTTAATGCACTAGGCGTCATACACTTACTAACTCTGTAAATGGTGCCGAAGGAAAACTGGGCATCGTATGCTACACAACTGAGGATCACACACTCCCAGACTTTGAAGCTGTTCTGATCGCAACAAACTCAAGCAGAAAGGCCTTGTTGCTAGGAGATAAACGATAAATAAAATTAAAAAAAATTAAATTGGCCGGCAATGTTGGATATCCTCCAGCTGGATGGAATCAAAGTCTGAAGCTAAAAATTAGAGTCTCTGACCATCACACGCCGCCGATTTTCTGGGAATCTGTCATCTGCAATCTGCAGACTGGCTCTGACTTTCCAGAACTGTAAAATCAGGGCAAGGACCATTCAGTGTATCCCAGACTAAAGACGCGTTTAGAAGATACAATGGTGTATTTTTATTTTATGCCGACTTTGCTGTGGAACATGGACTCATTGTCGTATTGCTCATTGCTTTTCTTTCTCCCACAGGGTGTACAAGAGAAGGTAAACTTAACATCACCCTTGCTTTCAAAGGACGACCCGATCTTTACCTCCCTGTCTCTTAAGCTGGGACAAAGCGTAGATGAGATTGGGCATCGGATACACCAGGCCCTCTTAAAGGTATGTTAATGTTCTTGTAAAGTTCAGGGTTCTCACAGTCTTGAAATGTTGCAGTTGTTTTTTGGAAAAGTCTGGTTGTGACCGGAAATCTTTGTAGTTGCCCTGATATAAGATTATTGTGCTTCGTAAGATAAAACCTAGCATTAAAATGCACAATAAGGGACATTGTTATCTCTTTGTAAATCAAAGCTAATGGATATTTTTATGGCGTTTATATTGCTTAACTTTGAGCTTCTTTGTTTGGGAAGTCGAGTCCTTCTTCTAACCACAGTAAATGTCAGGATTCTTTTTTAAATCGAATGATTTATCAGTACTGTACTTTTTCCTTTATGGTTCAGTTTTTCCTGTAAGCTGCAGTTTTTAGAGGTTCGTAGATAATAGCAGGAGTCGGCTGAAATTGTCGTTTCCCGAGATTAATGATGACTGTCTTTTTCTCGCTTTCTAAGAATTCCTCTTCATGGGTGCTTTATAACTTGGCCTCGTTCTACTGGCGGATGAAGAATGAACCCAAGCGAGCTGTGGACTGTGTGGTCCGCGCCCTCCACTTTTCTCCAAGGTAAGGTGAAACGGTACATGGATAGAAATGGCAGATGTATAGTGGGCACAGATCATCAGTGGTGAAATCAGTGTTTCGTCACCTGCGCAGAGACTTGCATAAGTTGTTTTACATACATTTGCATGTACTTCCTTTTTTTTTTTTTTTTTTTGCAGGCAGCACAAAGATGTTGCTCTCATCAATATGGCAAACATACTTCACAGAGCGCACTTCTCGGCTGACGCTGCCATCCTCGCCCACGCTGCTCTGGATCTCACCACCGATCTCCTAACCAGCCATTACACCCTTGGCAATATTTACGCCGTGAGTGCAGCGTTTTGAAGGAGAGGGATGGTTTCTGAAAATACCATTTTTAAATGTTTTCGAACTTTCTCTCAATTCCCTGCGCGCATGCGCTTTCTGCTGGACACTTTTTCTTTGGTATAAGATTTCCTTGATTATATCAGATGACACTCACTCACTCACTTTCTCCCTTGGTGTCTCTGGTAGATGTTGGGGGAGTATAATCACTCCGTGCTGTGCTATGAGCAGGCCCTGCAGGCTCAGCCGGGCTTTGAGCAGGCCCTGAGGAGGAAGCATGCCGTCCTCTGTCAGCAGAAGCTGGAGCAGCGGCTTGAGGCTCAGCATCGGTGAGAGAGACTATTTGTTGTCTCATTTACTGCTGTGACTTTGACTCTATTTTTCTGGGCAAGTACTCTTGACTCTCATTAAGAAAAGCATCTGGGTATTGAGTAGCCTTTTTCCTAATATCGAATGGCTCTTGTTCTTTCATTGAGGGTGTGTTTCTGCTGCAGTGTTAATTTCTTTGATGAATAATTTTCATGAAGTTTTTTCATGGACGAAATCGATGCAGTAACGATTGAAAACTAATTTTAAATGACAAAACCTATAACGAAAATCCATTGACATTTTAGTCGATGGATAAAAACGAAACGAAAATGATAGGGAGGGACGATTTGGAATAAGATGAATTCAGAACGAATCTGCTGCGTGGTTTGGAGGTTAGATGCGTAACTTATTCCAACGTATAGCCTGTTGATCTGTCCAGCAGGACATAAGCTAACATACGCTTGCTGAACGTCTCATAAAACTATGTAGGAGTAAGAGAAGAGCAGGCATGTGGATAAATTTGATGATGCAAGAGAAAACCTGATT
The DNA here is from genome assembly GCF_018831695.1 of Puntigrus tetrazona. Classification (NCBI taxonomy): domain Eukaryota; kingdom Metazoa; phylum Chordata; class Actinopteri; order Cypriniformes; family Cyprinidae; genus Puntigrus; species Puntigrus tetrazona. The sequence continues at coordinate 27,851,435 of NC_056705.1, read as the reverse complement.
TAGTCTGTTTTCTGAGCGCAGACACTGAAAATGTATGCACACACAGCGTGCGAATACTTTTTGAACGGCGAATGAACAGAGAAATACACACAAGATGATGTCGAATTGTCAGTTTTGTCAAGCATTCACGTAAACAGAGTCTATTTCGTTTTACATGAATGTAGGGAGAACACGTATCAGTAACACTGCATCCATGAATACGGTTTTAAAGGGATAGCAGCCTAATTTAGCTGCTATTGTCCAAGTCACTGATGTTAATCAAGCAACAAAAGTAAAATCACTCACTTCTCTTGACTGAATCACTTAGAACTTTGTGATACTAAAGATTAAATAAATACATATATGTCTGCTGAATAATATGGTAAACAGGTTGTTTATAAAGAATGCAGAATTAGACTATATAACCATTGGTATTTAATGGAAAAGAAAACCATTTTTTTGTTCTTCATGAGAAGCGTTTGTATTTAAGATAATGGCATGTTGTGTGTCACCACAGTTCAATCAGTGTCTCTCATGATAAAACCTTAATGTCAAACATAATAAGTTGAAAAAAAAAGCTTAATAAATGCATTACACTGTAATTAAAAAATTTGTTATATGCAGAAATCAACTTCATCATGGGTTAAACGCAAAGTGAAGTGCTGTTGTAAATGTGTATTTTGTGATATTGTGTAACCAAAAATCTGACACAATGTTGAAAGTGTTTTGGTAGTTACACCAGACAGACATAATCCAAGCAAAGTGACGATGCTTTCCGATTGTGGCATTCAGACTTGAGCATTTGTTTCCTGGCATTGATGATAAATATCTTGCAGTTGATCTGTTGATGGCAAGGAACAGGGCACAAATTAATCTTTTGAGATTGTGTCTTTGTCCAGGTCTTTGCAGCGCACCCTGAATGAACTGAAGGAGTACCAAAAGCAGCACGATCATTACCTGAGGCAGCAGGAGATGCTGGACAAGCACAAGCTCATTCAGGAAGAGCAGATTCTGAGAAATATCATCCACGAGACCCAAATGGCTAAAGAAGCTCAACTCGGTAAGACTGCATATTTTACTTTTCAATTCCAGTACAGTTTCTGTGCCATAGAACCACAAACTCAAGATTGTGCAGTATACTGGATAAACAAGTTTTGCAAGCCTGTCAGAAACGCAGTTGATGCAGTATAATAGTACTTAAACGTTTTGTTTCAGGAAATCACCAAATGTGTCACATGGGCCAGCAGAAGTTCACCCTGCACTGCCCGTATGACTTGCCTGTGCGGTATCACCGCGGAGAACTGTTTGAAAATGTCCACTACATTCAGGTGAAACAAAAAAACATTAAATGCGTACAGATACAGTACATTTCTACATTAAAATATTTAGACAAAAAATTATACTATTTAAATGCATATGGATTTTCAAAATTGTACTGTTTTTGTTGGAGGATCGGGATTAAACAAATTGGCCCAATAGCTGAAACAAACTTGTTTTGTTAAGCAATACTTTACATGACAATGCTGTTGAAGATATTCAGTGTAACATCAGTCCTCTTTGTGTTTGTGTGTGTGTGTGTGTGTCTGTAGTTTGGTGAAGAAGTGTCAATAGCCAGCAGTGTTGCTCTGGTGTCTGAGTTGAGTGTGAATGAGAGTCACAGTCCTCAGCAGTCCTACTCGGTGTCTTTAGGACGGGAACCTGCAGCCCACTGGGAGAAGGAGACCACCTCCATCGATGTAAGAGTGTTTCGTTTAGTTTGTTTTTTGGTAAACCCTCTAACCGTTAGCTGAAAACAACAGAGTTGGCACACAAATGTTTGAGAAGGGATTGTGTTGAACTTGTGAATGAGATTCCATGATGGAGTAATTATTGGCATATTCATGGCATGTATGGCGTTTATTTTTTGTACATTTTTATCTGCATGTCATGTTGTCAATATATGTAATTTCTTGTTGTATAATATAATAGAACGTGTTCAAGCCATATTTGAATTATTGTAATTACGAAATTATGTCTAAAGACGTTGCCATAAAAACTAGTAATTTCTATTTCTATATTACTCTGCACATTATAATAGTAGAAGTCACATTCTGTTTGTTGTGTGTGTGAACAGGAAAGCCATACAGTGCTATGGCCTAGGAGGTCAGACTGTGCTCAACGATTTCCCACAGTTCCTCCTGCGCACCTACTTCCCACCTATTACCTGCCACCTGAGTCCCGCAACTTTAAGTAAGACATGGCACATTGACGTGAACGTTTTATACAGTATGCGGTCACAGAATCACTCACTCAATCCTTCAACATGCAACATGTCACCCTGTTATCTTTGTCATGTTACCAGGGCTCTGAATATCCTCTTGGAGAGCAAAAGTCCTCCATCATCAGAAAAGATGCCGGACTGCAGCTTTAAGAACCTCGTTACCGCTAGAGACCCACTGGACTCTCTGGCCTGGGCCTTGGAGAAGGAGCTGCCTGACCCACATGCTGCTGAGGTACGAGCCTGCTTTCTCAACACTGTCAGTCTGAAGGAGTTCTGTACCACACCCTTAGCTTACCCGGGGCTGTTTGTACAGGTAGATGAAGCACGGAGAGCTATTTAGTGCGTGGGAGTGTTGTGTTGTCTCAGGTGAGTCATTCTGTGTATGTGTTTTACGCAGGTGTTGCTGAAGCGCAGTGGTGGGAGGAGTTTGGAGCAAACTGGAGCACTGATTGCTCAGGCTCTGGATAAGGTAAAACAATAACGGTTACACGTGGCTCGTGTTGAGCACATTAGTAATTGCGCTTTACTTTTTGTACAGAACTGAGATGAATCATTTAAGAATGTGAGCGTGGGTTTTAAGAAAATATGGATGAGAGCAAAGTACAGATAGAATTAAAGAATCAGTAACTTTACATTTTTATCAATAGCTTTACATTTATGCTATACAACAATTATAGTGACTGTGAACTGTTAAGCAAAGAAGAGGACGAAAAAAACACTAAATGCACCATGAAGTTGTCATTATGACTTGTGTGTCATATGATAGTTTAAGGAATACACCCAAATGTAAGACCCTATTAACTGATAATCATGCACAATTGCTTGGCAACATTTGAATGCAAAACTAGGATTATGATTGTAAAAACAAAAGCTTTACCGAAGGTCAACTGCAATACTGCAATTTCTCTTTGTCTCAGATGAGTGGGCCGCGGTGGATGATGCAGAACGAAGCAGGTCTTTTCTGGCGTGCTAAAGGAAATGGGACACAAGCTCTGGCGTGCCTGCGTCAGGCGCTCCATTCTGCCCCTCCTCAGCACAGAGACATGCCTCTGGTCAACACTGCCAACCTGCTGCTGCACTACGGCCTGCACGACGAGGCCCATGAGCTGCTGCAACAGGCCCTGCAGATCAACCGCTCAGAGGTATGCACTGACACTGACCTACAACAGAGACCGCTGGACACCACACCTTTACAGCACATACTTTACTTTATGTAATCAGAACCAGTGTAAACTGGGCGGTAGAAGTAATAATGACAATGAACTGCAGCGTTGCTGTACTTTATCATAGGCTCACTTCATTTTAATGGATGCACAGTGTAACGTACCTTAAATTCTAGTTTGAAGGCGCACGGGTTTCCAGACGCTTTGACTCACACGTGCAAAGAAAGATACAGAGCTAGAGAGTCTTACATAAAACGCAGAATTGACGCACTAAATGTAAACAATATTCTTCTTTTACAAACCGGATTCCAAAAAAGTTGGGACACTATACAAATCGTGAATAAAAACTGAATGCAATGATGTGTAGGTGCCAACTTCTAAAATTTTATTCAGAATAGAACATAAATCACGAAACAAAAGTTTAAACTGAGAAAATGTACCATTTTAAGGGAAAAATATATTGATTCAGAATTTCATGGTGTCAACAAATCCCAAAAAAGTTGGGACAAGTAGCAATAAGAGGCTGGAAAAAGTAAATTTAAGCATAACGAGGAGCTGGAAGACCAATTAACACTAATTAGGTCAATTGGCAACATGATTGGGTATAAAAAGAGCTTCTCAGAGTGGCAGTGTCTCTCAGAAGCCAAGATGGGTAGAGGATCACCAATTCCCACAATGTTGCGCAGAAAGATAGTGGAGCAATATCAGAAAGGTGTTACCCAGCGAAAAATTGCAAAGACTTTGCATCTATCATCATCAACTGTGCATAACATCATCCAAAGATTCAGAGAATCTGGAACAATCTCTGTGAGAAAGGGTCAAGGCCGTAAAACCATACTGGATGCCCGTGATCTCCGGGCCCTTAAACGACACTGCACCACAAACAGGAAAGCTACTGTAAAGGAAATCACAGAATGGGCTCAGGAATACTTCCAGAAACCATTGTCAGTGAACACAATCCACCGTGCCATCCGCCGTTGCCAGCTGAAACTCTACAGTGCAAAGAAGAAGCCATTTCTAAGCAAGATCCACAAGCTCAGGCGTTTACACTGGGCCAGGGATCATTTAAAATGGAGTGTGGCGAAATGGAAGACTGTTCTGTGGTCAGACGAGTCACGATTCAAAGTTCTTTTTGGAAATCTGGGACGCCATGTCATCCGGACCAAAGAGGACAAGGACAACCCAAGTTGTTATCAACGCCGGTTCAGAAGCCTGCATCTCTGATGGTATGGGGTTGCATGAGTGCGTGTGGCATGGGCAGCTTGCATGTCTGGAAAGGCACCATCAATGCAGAAAAATATATTCAGGTTCTAGAACAACATATGCTCCCATCCAGACGTCATCTTTTTCAGGGAAGACCCTGCATTTTTCAACAAGATAATGCCAGACCACATTCTGCATCAATCACAGCATCATGGCTGCGTAGGAGAAGGATCCGGTACTGAAATGGCCAGTCTGCAGTCCAGATCTGTCACCTATAGAGAACATTTGGCGCATCATAAAGAGGAAGGTGCGACAAAGAAGGCCCAAGACGATTGAACAGTTAGAGGCCTGTATTAGACAAGAATGGGAGAGCATTCCTATTTCTAAACTTGAGAATCTGGTCTCCTCTGTCCCCAGACGTCTGTTGAGTGTTGTAAAAAGAAGGGGAGATGCCACACAGTGGTGAAAATGTCCTTGTCCCAACTTTTTTGGGATTTGTTGACACCATGAAATTCTGAATCAACATATTTTTCCCTTAAAATGGTACATTTTCTCAGTTTAAACTTTTGTTTCGTGAGTTATGTTCTATTCTGAATAAAATATTAGAAGTTGGCACCTACACATCATTGCATTCAGTTTTTATTCACGATTTGTATAGTGTCCCAACTTTTTTGGAATCCGGTTTGTATTTTCCTGTCAATTAGATGGAGTTCCTCTGGAATTCTTCAGCTTTTAAGAACCGCCGGTTTCTCTGTAATACGCGCTAATGACAATCTTATCGACTGGCGCTCACCTATTGTCATGCCTGGTGATTTCAGCAAATCAATTTGAGTGAGCGCAGTGAACCTGATTAATATTCATGAACCCAGCAACTCATTAATCCTAGTGCATTTTATATTGTTATTAGTAGCAAGATTCGTAGTATGACAATTTCGTATTTCCTCCCCTATTTTTTTTTGTAGAAACGCAAATACATTCATGGTTATTCAAATGACTAAGTTCTATAATCTTATCATGCAAAATCAGCAAAATAACATTTTTTTAATGCTATAAAAATAGTAATGGTGATTCTAAGGTGTCCATAAAGAGTTTATAATATTTACAACGATATATTGAATTTCATAGCTCTTTATCACATTGTTTCACAGAAACATTAAATAGATTAATGTAGAATGTTAATAATAATAATATAATTTTTCAATATCACTTTTCATTCATTTAACATATTTATATTGAGGACGTCCAAGTTATTTTACACATTTGAATAGTTACTTTCCCTGGTATTTAGATGCCTTTATAATGATGTAACTCGGTTACTAAATCTTACTATTTGTGGGAAGTAACTAGTAACTGTAACTAATTACTTTTTAGAAGTAATGTGCCCAACACTGCTTGTCAGCTGACTGGAGACTTGCAAAAACCTGCAAGTGGTACTTTAAACTTGAATTTTTGTACTTTTCAACTCAAATATTGTCATGTTGAATAAGTCATCAATATGTGCTTTATAAGTACTAATAAAAAGCCACACGCTAGTAATACGCATGCTAACAAGCAACTAGTTAATAGTGAGAAGTGGACACTAAATTAAAGTGTTACCAAATTTGTTTCTTAATGAGAAATTTAGCTCTACGTCATGTGCTTACAAATGGATCAATTGCAGTGAGTGGCCGTCAAAATGACCCAACAGAAGAACCTGAAATACTCTGCTCTCCATTGGGAAAAGTCATATTGTCTGAATCAGGAGAAAAATATGCACAGATCAAGCATCGTTTAAAAGCAGTCTAAAACTGTTCTAACCAAATATTTCAGTCTGTTTGTATGAGAGGTCTTTACTTGGATGAAGCATTATTGTGGATTATGAAGCAGTGGTTTAAAGTTACAATGCCTCAATAATTTATTACAAAAATGCAGCTTTTCATTTCACAAGGTGTTAATTGATGGACTGGATTTAATAAATTAATAAATTATCAGCTGTTTGAGCTTATTTTGATGGCACCCATTCACTGCACTGGATCTACATGTGTACAAATGATGTGATGCTATATGAACACCGTGATTTCCAATACAAGCTTACCTGCATCTAGAATGCCCTGACACGTAAATGTTAGCTATTACTTTAATCAAAACGGAGAAATAAATGTATATCCCTCTCTCTTTCTTCTTCACACCAGCCTCACACCCTGTTAAGTCTGGTCAACGTTCACCTCTCTCAGGGAAACCTGACTGGCGCTCTGGCCGTGTTTCGTCGGGCCCTGACTCTCACGGTTCACTGTCCCCAGTGCCGTGCCAGCCTGCCTCTAATGCGCTGTCTCCAGTTTTACCCCTTCCTTTACAATCTCCAGCACCAGGCCTGTCCATGTAAGTAGCAAACCTGTAGGAGCCTTCCAACACTGAACTGAGTTTTCCCTGCGGACAGCAACCCCACTTCACCTCCCTCCATCACTCACTCTTTCCTCCTCCCTGGTGTTGCAGCCTCAGCGGCAGAGTGCTCAGTGCTCTTTTTAGAACCAGGCACTGTAATCTTTGAGCCAATTTTAGACTCTTTACCATTGCTTTTTCTATTCTGGGTTTGCTCCATTCCCTCTTCTGCTCCCCTTTTCTTTCTCCTCAGCATCCTGCACTGCTCCCCTTTCTCTAGCTCAGCTCTCTCTCCCCTGGCGCTGTTCTGAGTGAGAGAGACTTTGAAATAGCGAAATCGTGTCCTCAATAATTCAGGGCACTGAAAATAGCACAGGCTTTATTTAGATGCCGCTGCGCTCTGCAGACAAAAATGAACTCATTGTCCTCTTCTCGTTTGGGGGAACTCTGAGCTATTGATTTAGGGATTAATATGGCAAACCCCTTTTGAACTAACACACTTTTCACTTATACAACAATGCGGATGGTGAATGTCTGTCCAAGTGACTTCTGTTTCTGTCTTCTTATAAATAATGCAGTTGTATTGATTTGAAATATCTAAGTTAAGCAACATGTGAGCTGAAGTGTGTGTGTGTGTGTGTGTGTAGCTGGCTCTGGCTGTGAGGCAGAGGAAGACGCAGAGCTGGAGGAATGGGACACGGCCAGCAGCAGCAGCAGCGGCGGCGGCAGGCAGGAGGCCTGGGACACTGATGCCATGCCTGTGTCTGCTTTGGAAGACTCTCTCCTCTTTGAGAGTAAGATTAATAATGAAGCTTATGGGGCCTTCTTTCTCTGTGTTGATGTTCACGTACAATACAGTGAGTGGACTCAGTCCAACAGTACTTACATTTTGCTTTCATTATTAGCATACCAATTTAAGTGAGTTTGCATACTTGTTATCGACTTAGAAATAGCATTAAAACCTAAATATCTTAGTTGTATTTCTTAATTCGTATGTTTATTTTTCGCAATGTAGCGTTTCTTTTTGACATCCTAAATCTTCGTTTCAAGCTTTAAGTGAAATTTTAAATCCCACATTTGCCGTCTCAGACTTTTAGACTCCACTGTACGTTTCCTCTGAGAACTGGAAATGTGACAGAATCGGACCCCATCAATGTGCGTTCACAATAGCCAAATTGTTGCAAAAGAATTGTCAGTAAAAATATTAGAAGCACATCTCTCACAAAATTCACTTTTATACCAAGTAGCAAACATGTTGGCTGCTTGGAACTTGCTTGCAAAATCTGCATGTGGAAATCATTTGCTCTAACGTGAAATTCACAATTGCGTAGATTCCTGTTTCACCCACTTTGAATTACAGTAAGCTGTAGATGTGACCACACTTTTTTTTTTTTTTTTATATGTTCAATTTGACATTCTTACCCCAGATTTAATGTGATGGTAACTGTCCTGTCCTTGCTAAATTAAACATGTACTGAGTGTAGTGAGGCCATGCGGTATTGCAATATAGCACAGCGCTATGTTAAAGATTTATGGTTGCATATTTTATACTGTTTCATATTTCATGTTGTTTCAGTTACTATTTTTAAACAATAGCTGGCAGAATACATGCAGGGTTTTTTTTTTAACACACAGCCATTGTTAGATTGAGGATGTTAGTCCGCATAGAAATGAATGAATTAAATCTTCTAAACAAGGGCTTCTGCCCAACTTCTGTGGGATTCTGAACGAGCAGCACTTTCACTGCCGTCCCTTTTCTCTCCGTTACTTTCCCGTCTTCTGCAGAGGTTGTGGTGGACAGCAATGGTTCTGGGGAGGTGAGCGGGCAGGACAGGGTCCGAGAGCAAAAGACTGACGGGGTGGAGGAAGAGGAGCAGGACTGGCGTCTGAGAGAAGAGCTGATAGGAGCATTCGAGGGGGCTCTGGACATGAACGGGAAGACAGGGGACCTACGGGGCATCCGCGTGCTAAAAAACGACAGGGTCATGGGGGCAAGAGGGGGAGGACCTTGCTTCGGTAACTGTGAGGATGATGAGGGAGCTGAATGGGTACGTCTCTCTGTCGGAATGTTTGAGATCTTTTGTATTTGTAATGAAGAAGAATTGACCTGATTCCTGGTCATTTCTTCAGATAACATTCCAGGTGAAACGTGTGAAAAAGCCAAAAACTGACTCCTCGGAGGGCTGGGTAGGAGATGGAGATAATCAGGGAGAACCTGCAGCGAGCAACTCCATCCTTGAGATCAGTGGACCCACGATCCCCTCGCCTGGTCCCTCAGGTGCTGAGAATAAACTGCCTACGCCACACATAGTATTTTAGATATTTTAACTTCTAAAATCTATTTCACATTTTCATTTCATATTTTATTATCGTTTTAGTCCAGATTAAACTTAGTTCCAGTTAAGAACTAAAGCAACACTTTTTATTTGTTATATTTCAGCTTTATTCCAGAGGTTTTTGTGGTTTGATATAAAGATGTAACTGCACACAGCCTGTGTACTTGCCTTCGTAGCATCCTAGGTGTTTGTGACTTTCTTCTTTCAGACGAATTCAGTTGGAGTTCTAATAAAAATTGTTCTGGCACTTCTATGTGCTGTTATTGCAGTAGATGGATGGTTCCCTTTAACAGTCTAAACCATGTTAAATGAAGTGCGTGCAAACTTAACACAACCTCCCTCACACTGCTGCCCCCTGGAGCCATGTGAGTGACATTTTATTATGCTTGCACTCACTTCATTTAACATGGTTTAGAAACTAACCCTCTAAATAAATCAAATATAATTACAATCATGCTCAGATTCTGCTCTAAACTGGAGATCTCTTTTGCATGACTGTAAGGTTACGATTAACATCAGAACCCAAACTTGAATTCAGTTACTATTTAGTTTTTAACTCTAATAATCAACATAAACATTCAAACAAAAGAAAAAAGTATGCAAACACGTTTTAACTTTAAAATTAACTTCTAAATCATCCCGTTTCTATTTTCCAACAATTAATGTAAAATATAATGACGTATATACTCACAAAAAAATGAGTTGTGGACAGGACACTGACGACATGCCTGGGATAAATAAAATGTGCAAGCTGTTTTGAAACGCTAATTGGGTGCTGTTAGTAAAGAGGAAGGGATAAGGCATTTTTTTATATTTATAATTTATATTATCTGTTGCGCCATAGAGTGTCAGAACGGCATACAGAATTTTTTTATGGATACGTTTACTGTTACACCCCTTGTTTAACAATAAAAACACTGACACAGAGATGATTCTGGTGGCCTTGTAGCTGTGAAAGGCATCAAGACGTCATATTTTATGTGTCTTTAGAGAGATGGAAGGACTACAGCAGTCTGGGTTGGCCCGGTCCAGAGGAATGTCAGCGTACCCGTCGCGTGGACCTCACAACTGTGGCTAGTACCTGGCTGGCTGTTTCTGCCAAGAACATAGAGTAGGAGGCCATTCGTAAAGTCATTCTGTCAGAATGCTTTCATAGTGGGCCCTTTTCCACTAACACACTCTGAACTCCTCACAGTATCACAGAGCATATAGACTTTGCCACGCCGCTTCAGGAGCCAGCCGTGGAGCCGGTGTGCAACGCCAATCTCCCTGCTAGTATGCACACGCTGGACCATCTGAGCGGAGTGGCCAACCGCGGAGGCATCCACTATACCGGAGAGAGCCAACTCAGAGAGGTGTGTCTTTTATTTACATCCGTGATTCTGCTGACCTGAACGGTTCTGAGCTTTGTGAACGGCTGTTTTTTTCTTTCCTCATCTCACCCTCTCTCTTCTCTTGCAGGTGTTGCAGAATCTGGGAAAAGATAAATTTCCCTCACAGTCTTTTGAACAAGTGGGAACACGTATTGCAAAGGTGTTGGAAAAGGTATTACACCGAGTGTTATCTGTTCTAGGAATGTAACCGCACACTCTTTAAAAGTGGCTTTAAGTTGGCTCAAAACAATTAGTCTTTTTCACACCAGTCTGGTTTTTGCAAAGTAAGACTGCAAGATCCTTCAGAAATCATACTGATTTGGTGCTTCTTCTGTTTTTTTAAAATAGACATCTTAATTGTACAAACGTATTTTTTCTTTCTTCTGATCGGTTTAATGCCTACTTGGTGAATTAACTTTATTTCTTTAAAAAAATAAATCCTAATGGCTCCAAAACAAAGGTGGTGTAGATAATGTTACTGTAGCTTTATCCATTGTGTGTACATGTCAATAAGACTAAAACTATATCCACTAATAGGTTATGCACCTTATTTTTAACATAAGAGTGGGTGCAGCTGTTTGGAAAGTGATTGTTCAAAGCTTCCAGTTTTTTACCTGGACAAAGACAGTCTGTTTGATACTGCGAAGTGGTTTTTATGATAATTCATTATTGTAATCATAAACACTGGTTTGGGACTAACAGACAGACTTCAACCCTATGACTAGAAGTGTGTATGCAAGCATACTTTGACTGTTTGTGTTTCTAGCTGAGAACAACTCAATGGAAAGTTTATCAGCGAGTAATGGATTGTTACATTTCATGATCTGGCTAACCTTTTATTCGTTAGAATCAGACGTCCTGGGTTCTGTCCAGCATGGCAGCGTTGTACTGGAGGGTGAAAGGTCAGGGAAAGAGAGCCATCGACTGCCTCCGCCAGGCTCTGAACTACGCTCCTCACCACATGAAGGTCCGCCTCTTTCTGTTATTTCATTGCATCTCCGCTGACTTGCTAGTACAAAAGCAAATGAATATTTGTTTCCGTTCTGTTAGGATGTGCCTCTCATCAGCCTTGCCAACATCTTCCAAAATGCGAGGTTATGGGAGGACGCCCTGACTGTGGCACGCATGGCAGTGGAAATTGCTCCTCACTTTGTGGTTAACCATTTCACTCTGGCAAATGTTTATATAGCTATGGTAAGCGGTTTTTCGGAGTCTCGTGAGGGATTTTATCGATGACCGTTTTTAATACGTGCTTAATTCGTCTTCATAGGAGGAGTTTGAGAAGGCCATGCATTGGTACGAGTCGACTCTAAAACTCCAGCCAGAATTTGGGCCAGCCAAAGATCGTCTGCGCACCATCCAGTGCTACCTCCTCTCCAAGAGGGACCGGCGAGCTCCCTGAGGACACTACACACACACACACACACACACACACGCACGCACGCACGCACAAACGTGACATTAACATGCTCCTTAATATTAGCTATCAGTGAGGAACACGGTGTTTGTCTATTCGTTGTCTTAATTTCATAACTATAGACCATATCATTACTGTTTCTAAGGTTGGCGTTCAGTTGAGTTCTTGAAACGGTTTCCCTTTTTTCAGATCTTTATGAAAATTTTATGATGTTGTTTTATGGCTTAAGGGTTGTTTATTTCTTGATTGTTCCTGTAAAGGGATATTTTGGCTGGGGTCGAGATTCAACGTTTGAATGTGTCAGACTGTATTTGAATGCTGTTTCTTTTAACAATAATACCAATAATACAATGCATCTTTTAGTCTCACCATATCCATGTCGCTCTCTCTCTCTCAGCAATAGCTCCTAGGTGTATAAAGGGTGTCTGTTTTGCAGAATACAGATCGTTAAAAGAAACACCGTAGTCTTTTACGTTACACAGCCATTCTCAGATTTAATTACGTCTAATGGCAACAGTTCAGGGTGTTGTAGGCACTTCTTGTATCTTCCATCAGAGCAGGCTGAAGCATTGGGTGTTTTTTTTTTTTTTTTTTTTTAGCTGAAAGTATCCAATACTGCAAACATGTGGACAGGAGAATTTCCATCGGTGTACTGTACTGCTTTCAAACTTAACCGACATTAGCGTGTAGTCTGAAGACTGAGCCACTGCAAATATTTAAACTTAACAAAAGATCAGTAGCAAAAATGTGTTTTTGAGATTTTAACAAATGTGCTTTCCTTTCAGTTTTAAAAAGGGACCTTTTAATAAGAAGATTGTTTTGCTCAAAGTTACAAAATATTCTACCATTCACTTTACTTTGCACAGCTGAGCTGTTGACTCTAATATCTTGATCTGTACTGTTCTGTTTAATATTTAGAAAGTCAAGATAAACATTACTGTGTCCATAGTCTATATGAAAACATACAGGTTCCTCCGAAATTAAAGTGTGGACATGCGGTTTTTAAAAAAACGTGTTTATGGTTGTTTTCTGATGATTTTACTAAATTAAACTTGAATCTCGGTTCAGAACTGTTCGGCGCAAATTATATTTTACGCTTATGTGTCTCTTAAATGAACTCAACAACCTTATGAATAGGTGAAAAATATGTTTGATGGATAGGACAGTATATACAGGTTTTACTTTTTTAATATATATATTTACAGGGTCATTTTTATTGGTTCTAGACGTTCATGCTGTCCTGTTTTTGACCGCAAGGTGGCTGTATAGCATCATGACATTCAATATATAAAGACATGCGACGATAATAAACATAAAGACGTCCAAGGGTTATTTTTGGATCTGTCTATAAGATATAATGTAACATTAAAAATAATATGTAGCCATGTCAATGGCTGTCGATTCATGATTGACAGTTATAGGTGGAAATTGTTCCTATAATAGACACACTCTCACGTCTCAGTATACTATAATCGTGATTACATATGCAGAATATTTGGCCTTTTTGTGCTGCTACGAAATATGCTAGCAGCAGGACTTTATAAAAATAGACCTCGATAGGTTTTGCTCGACACTCCAGTAGTAACACCAAGTCTAGTTGAGCGCCGCACTCATAGGAGAGCCCCCACCTTCCCAGCCCCATCAAATCCGTTTTACCCGGAGCCCCGCCCCCTCTCTTTGTCAGCTGAATTAATTTGATACTATTTTTGAATTTCTGCGTTTCCCAGGGAAACCTAATGACGCAATGACGTCAATGCGGGTCAATAGCACAGTGATAGGCTGGTGGCGGGGAAAGCTGTGCTCTCCACCAACAGAAATGACACTGCTGTATCTAAGAAGCCCTAGTGTCCATTAAATTAAGCATAAAGTGTGTGTGTGTGTATATATATATATATATATATATATATATATATATATATATATATATATATATATATATATATATATGGAAAAACACGTTTTAATGCACTACTTTAATATAGTAACGCATGCTTTATAACACCAAGTAGTGGTAAAACGCTGAATACGTAATTATATTTTGTAAATTATAAATGATATGTCCGTTTTCTTACCGTGAACGTGAACATCTTCCACTAACACCGTCGCGTTTCGTGCAAGTTTGCGGGACGCCAGCTCACCTTTAACTTCTCAATAACCAATCACCCCTCCCCAAACACACACAGGAAGCTGGCACTTTCTCTAGGTATTTCTCTTCATTCAAAAAAAAAAAAAACGCGAGCGAGCTCATTCACTGAGAGAGCGCTGTGGTCCGAACGCGGGCGCTCGTCGGTGCTCTCCGTCTCGTCCAGACTCCTCCGTGAACGCTCCGCGACCGTCTCTTTGCGCTTGGGCGAACGGGAAGGCACGGTGAGTGATACCTGATTTCTCTCTGTTTCAGTTCTCAACTCACTTGGAACTTTATTTGGACTTCGGTTCGCTTTCGAAGCGATCAGGTGTCGAGCTAGGTGATAACTCCGCAGAGTTTGAGCGCTCCTGGTGGGATTGTACAGACATTTAGAGCACAGTGTCCAGATCAAAACTAGATCGGAAGACGCTACTTTTGCGTGTTGCGGGATTAGAGCCGCTTTAAGTCTCACGCCTTGGTTTTTAGGCTGTTTGTACGTTGTGTATGAGTCTTTACCATTACTTTTTGTAAACTCGATACTTGGCAGAGTGTTATCAGATTGTTCGTCCTTGATTTCACGCGGCTGTGCCACAACTTTAAATCCGATCTTCTCGAAGCGTGTTGTTCTCATTGTTGCCGACTGGTCACGATTCGCGCTGTTGTAACATTTATGAATCGCACTGACATCCCCGCCACCCTTTTAGCTTTTGCAACGCTTCTGCGTTTTAAAAAAAAATAAACAAACAGACAACGAAACAAGCTCTTTTTTTTTGTGAAGTCAGTCGCGTTCGCGTTTTGCTCCTCCTGACTGGGGTTGTGGCGGATGAGGAACATGCGAAGCATCGTCGAACCTGGAGCGAATCAAGTCACTGAACGTGCACCCTGGACCGTCTAGACCGCCCCAACTCTGTCCCGCTGCACCCCGTGAGAACAAAGGAAGGACTTTGCGAGGAAGGCGCTCCTTTCTCAGCCCACGCGAGGCTTTCAGCACCACGGACAGCGATCACCTCAGGCCTCGGCTCGAGCGCGTGCGTGCGTGCGTGCGTACGCCTGATTACATTTCACGACAATCAGTATGAAATATGTAGCAAGACATCTACTGATGCATGAACGCAATGACACAGTGGAACACGATTTTTAATCGACGGCGATCATCTTTACCCTGCATTTCTATATATATATATATATATATATATATATATATATATATATATATATATATATATAGGGCACCCAGCCCAGCTTTCACTTCTTGATATTACAAAACGACGATGTCATTTTTTAAAAACTGTTAAAATGGATGCAAGTTTTAAGACAGATGACCAAAACGTGTAGAAACACAAATCGTGGCGTCTTGCTGCACCGTCGTGTCGTAGTCTACGACTCGCATGAGGCCTCTGATCCAGAACTGGGTTTCACTGGCAACGTCTGCTCGTCTTTGCATCATCATTACCATCAGCCACGACACACCTATTTTATGATTGTGTGCGTCGGGTGTTATCGTACAGTCTGGTTTCTGAGTAAGCTAAGATTAGAAACGTCGTTTTTGTCCACCTGCTTTCGACAGTTTAATCGTTACGGCCATTCTTGCTCTCAGACTCACATTACCGACTGGTGTGAGGAGCCCGAGCGTTTCTCCTCTCGCTATAAATAATGTTTACATTTTTGCCTCCAGCTTTTTTTCCACGCTATCGCCTTAAACGATAAAACAGCCGCCGAATCCAGAGGTAACGTCTTTCATTAAGGCATCGACGAAAGGAGGGGACATGAACGTGACGTCAATGCAGCTGACGCAGCTTTGGATAAAGGAGGAAACAGAAAATACTTATTTTCCATATGTACATAATTGCATTACGAGCTCGCGCGTGATTGTGTCTGTCACTGGTAATATCGTTTGTCGTTTTGATGCAGTTAATTGGGACGCGACAATTGCTCGAATCAGAAGGAAAAAAACAAACAACGAAACAAACACAAACAGAATCCGCATCCATTTGAGTTAAGGCAGAAATCACGATTAGTCTTTTTAAAGGGGTGCCATGTCTCCGTACCCGAGCGTCACGATCCTTTACGCAAACCGCGTTAGAGAGTAGACGTGAACGCGCATGTCACGGTGATCACGTACAATTCCTCTGAGGAGCATTTGTGAGTGCCTTTTTTCTCCAAGTGCTCTAAAAATAGCAACAGCTCGATCCAGAAATAGACAGGGGTATCACCCTCATATGCAGCCTTCGTTCTGAGGCGTAAAAACACACCAGGACTGCACGTTGTGTGCTCTCGTCGTGTCCTTGAGATATTTCCTTGCGTTATTGAGCGTTTCATTCAGTACTGACACAATGTATTTCTCTCATCGAGGGCTCCCTCCACCGGCGAGACCTCTCGCTCTCCTGGTGACCTCGGTTGCATGTTTCTGTCTTGAAATACGTATTTCTGGACGCTTTTTTGGTCACTTAATTCGGCACGCTTGGGATGGGTTAGCGCACGCATCAAATCAGGGAATCACCCTGTTTGCGTTTACTGGGCGAAGCGAAGCTAGAATGGGTTCACACTGGAGCTCGATTTAATAAAGAAAACTCTCAAATACGAGTACAAAGATCGCCTGTTAATTGACTTTTTCATCATTCGTGGCCCCAATCGCACGATGCCGGCTCTATAATGAAGAGGAGCTGTCCGCGGTGCTGAAATCCGTCGCCGCTTGTGTCCAGTCCAGACCTCTACCTACGACTGAAACAGCTTTCCATGTCCTTAGTCATGTGGAAATTGTTATTTAGGTAGACTTGTCTGGTCTTTATAGGATGCTTTTGTGCATCTGACCATTTCCTCAATAATTCAGTATATCACATGCGTTTAATAATTCATCGCTCACGCACGCGATCCTCAGGTTAGTCTGGTAACGCTGCTAAAAACCCCATCTTAAACCAGACTAAGGTGATTCGCTGGTCTTAAGTCTGACCGAGCGGACTGAGATGGTCTCCCACCCTGAGGAAAAACCCAAACCAGCTTGGATTCCTCTGACAAAAACAAGGGTGGAAACCACAAAGCCTCGAGATCACGTATAGATGGTGACACCTTATTTATTTATTTTTTTAAAAAAGGAAAACCCCTCTATGATTTGAGTATTAGCGTCAAAATCACCAACGCTGATTTGTAAACAATCCGGTTTGTTTATAGACCCAAAAGGGTGGTCTTTGCGAGACCGGCTCGTCAGACTAAACATGTAGCTGTACAATCTCGGTCATACATACGGTTTATGTTTATCATTTCAAAGAGCAATCAGTTCTTCACGTTTGCCAAACGCACGAAGCGGATAAGAGCCCAGCGCTCCTTGGTAATTCGTTTTTGGCGTGCGGTTTCATCGGAAACAGCACAGATTGGCGAGTCGTGACTGCTAAAGTGAGTAATGCGCGTCGGCTGCGTCAGTAGGGGCAAAGCGCTGGGTGCCGGAGACAGATGGAGGGAATCGTGACTGACTGGAGACTTCCACAAATGAAACCACAACCTCATCATGTCACCGCGAGAGCGCTATCTGTTAAGATTAGACTTAAATGTTAGGGTCTCGCTGTTCTCCCCTGTTACTCTCAGTCCTGACCTTGGAATCCGGAGGCAATTCTTCACATTCAGAGAAAAGCGAGCGTGGGGCTCCGTGGTTATAGAGTCTGTGTGTGTGTGCGTGTGCCATCGTGAGGACGAGGTTATTTTATGGCTTGTGTGTGTGTGTGTGTGTGTGTGTGTGTGTGTGTGTGTGTGTGTGTGCGCGCGCGCGTGCGTGCGAGCGAGAGATGTGTGGGGTATCCAAATATAGCCAGACTCAGAGAATGATGTTCATTATTTTATGAGACAAGGAAAGGAGGAAGCTTTGGTGACTACAGACCTAGTACACGCGGATCTTGAGGAACTTGTGGTAAGTCTCCAGCTGGATCATTTTGATATTTATCGGCGGTGGTGATGATTGTTATTGGATGCGGACAGATGCGTTAGCGTTTAAAAGGACCGTTCCAGATGCTTTGGCTCGATGCTCCTAAATTAACACCCGGTACACAACCGAAGCCTGTATAACAGTTTTATTCCTTATTTTTATTCGTAAAATTGTCATAACGACGACGGTTTGGCACATTCGGACTAGAAAATCGCGCTTTGCAGAGGGCAAGAACGCAGCACGTTTATTAAATGCATTTCGCACACCGGCGGAGAATTAGTTTTCTATATTTTTCCTTTTTTCAAAAAGGGGGTTCCCTGTGTGAGAAGAGCGCGGATTGGTCGAATGACGAGTTTTCGTACGCTCCAATGAAATCCTTCACTGCTCTCTATTTACTGTGAGCTGGAGCGCAGTAATTCCCCTCCTTCAACAGATCTATCGACTGACAGGAGTAGATCAGCTTTTTGCTTAACCACATCACGAACATGAGAATACGTACAGTATGGCCATAGGAAGGGCATCGGAGCGCGGATGAAACGACGGCGCGCGGGCTCGGAGGGGAAGGGAGTCGTACGCCGGAGCGGATTCTGTGCATTTCTGCGCGAATGTGTAGAACTGGAGTCTACTGCACACGGTCCGGCCATTGGCTACAACAACATGGACTGTTAGTAATTACGGACCAAGCCTGCAACTCAGATGTCACAATCAAAGCGTATGGAAAAGTCTTTCACGAATCTTTTTGCGGTCTGGGCTTGCTGTTCTCAACTATCAATGGGAAGCCCTTACCCCAAAAAGCATTTGCGGAGGACACACACAGCGAATAGAAGAAAGCTGTCTCTTACTTCTGCTCCTCTTGGACTATCATCATACTCATCGCCGGAATGGCAAACGTTGCAATTCAGACGAGTGCTTTTTGTGTTTGTTTGTGTTTTTTGTTTTTGTTTTTTTACTGGAAAAAAAGATCCACAGTTTTTACTATTTTCTCTCTCTCTCTCTCTCTCTCTCTCTCTCTCTCTCTCTCTCTCTCTCTCTCTCTCTCTCTCTCTCTTTTTTTGAGTCTGGCACACCCTTTCAGTATCAAGTGGCTCCAACCGCGCCTTATCAATTTAACATGTGATTTAATTCTGAATTTTAACACTAAGGGTCGGGGACTGCATGCTTGCCACGACTAAAATAAACCATGCGATGCTGAACGGTTTTAGCGTGTGAATGAACAACTGAATTAAAGCGCAAATGCAATAAAAAGAATATTACATCTGGATCGTGACATCTTATTTGGAGTTTTGCAGAGACGCAGCTGACGCGCGCGCAGGTGCTGTTGCGTACGGCTCGCGGAGCATCGATTGTGTTTTGGAGAGTTAGCGTACAATTTCCAAACACGATTCGTGCCACTCCAACGTGTTTAGATGGAAATACAGTCGCAGCGGCCGACGTGTGGACGGAGAGATGCTTGGCTGGCTCCTCGTTAAATGAAACCGACTACGCTCACGTTAGTTGCTCACTATAGGAACACGTCAAAACATCACATTGTTAGACTAGTAGTGTCACGTGCCCTCACTTGTGCTCGAAATGATGGAGCCCGAGTTATGCTGTCCAGATACAACATATGGCTTGTTCACACTTACCTAAACGCATCGTGCACAGCACAATTATTCCCGAAGTTGTAAATAAAGCAATGCTTATTGCAAGAAAACACCGCTTACTGCAGAGTTCAGCGTGTTCCCTGGAGCTCCTTTGTAATTAATAGAAAATTTACTAGCAATCTCTGACTTTTTCTAGACTCGTTTTTTGTCTGTGTAGACAGATTAATTGCACACAAGATAAAGTGAACTGAGGGAGTCTTCATAATCCACCCAGACTTTCTAACATTAGATTTATCCACACTTCATCAAGTAGCCTGGAAAACACGCTCTCTGTTGTGACTTTCATGACAAAAATCTAACCGAATCATTTAGTTATTAAATATACAGGTCCAGTAGTGCTGCAAGCAATATCTGTTTACCGTGAGATAGTGTACCATAAAGACATAATATCATAAGGTTTTAGGGCGAGTGTTATTCTGCTGCGTGTGTTTTGAGATCTGTCATCACGTGTTTTGCAAATAGTGGATAATATGTGCTTGTTGGAGAGCTATGGCAGTTTAGTGAAGATGAAACACACCGGCTCTCTGTGATTTATCTGTGCGAATGCCGCCCAGTAATCGTTCAATGGCCTGGGGTTTCAAAGTTATGTGTTTTGAAAAAATGTGAAGAGAATTATTTGACATGCGCAAATGCACGAGTCGCTTTCCTTAATTTTCACAAAAATGCATTTCCAGAATACTCTGCGACTGAACCGAATCATCAGCGTTCAGGCCTTTTCCGTTTCGTGCTCCGGTCGCGTTCCCTAATCGAGCAGAAGTAACACACTAAAGTGAATCGCTTTGTCTTGTGAAGTAAGTACTTTTAAATAAAACTAATGTATAACGACAATGCGTGTTAATTTGTGTGCAGGTTATTCCAGCCCCAGGGTCTGAGCTAAAACAGAGAGAAGCAGACAGACACACACACACACACTCAGAGAGAGGAATCCGAGTCAACAGATCAGGACAGCCCATGCCTAAATAACAGATGCCATGCACGTGAATAATGGCATTTGTGTGTGTGTGTGTGTGTGTGTGTTTTCTCGAATCCTTCTTATCATGACATTGATTTTATAGTTACTGGATACGTAACATTTAAGGAGCATCCTTTCTTTGTCTTGCTTTCGTGATTGCAACCAGATTGCGTATTTAGTGTACGGTGTTACAGATCCTTAGGCTTCAGGAATTGTTCGTTTTTATGTTTTATAACTAACGCCTAACACGAGGCCCACCCTCCGTCTTCTGACTCCACGTTCAAGAGGTGATGCGCTCCTCTGAGCCACGTGTGCAAGCAGCGGATTGTTATTTTGTACTAATTCATTAATACGAAAATAAACGTTTCCAACGACGCTTTGATTCTCACTCACCTTTGCAGTGGGGTCAAATATCTAGACGATAGACTGATTGGTTTGTTTTAGTGAACGCACTACGCATTCAAAGCCCGGACGATCCTGATGTTGTGATGTCCTGAGCTTTTAAACTCATTTCTGCTGGCAGCTGACAGTAGTCACTAACAATCACTACAAATGACTGACTTTTTCAGAGGATTTTCTGAAAGAATTCATCATTTTCAATACGTCACAGTTGTCTATGCATAGGACTACGCCTTGCTGTTTTTAGATTTGTAAATATCTCATTTAAAGTAAATTACTAATCATTTAAGAAGCAATATTATCATATATATATATATGAATTAAATACGATTTCTATAGAAAGCCCCGATAAAGCACTTCACACGTGTATAAACTCAGTCTTTTGCTCTACGTTATTAAAGAAAGGCCCAAAGCCCGCAAACGTATTTGATTTTAATATCATCTGAATCATTTTCTGGGTGAATTAATGCCTTTATGATTTCCTCGACTTGTTTCCACGTGCTGTTTTTCAATTAAACGTTGAACACTTTCAATTAAAACTTTTTTTTTTTTTAAACGTAAACATGTATAACACAGAAGAACATGCTATACTGACAGTTTATTTTCATATATTCATGTCTCTTTTTTTTTTTCAATTTGTAATTTTCCTCTCAAGCTGTGTTTGCGTTAAGCATTTCAGCCTGTGCGCGAAGCAAGGTGAAGCGCTTGCTCTGAAAGACTGCTCCTTTAGGTTGACTTCACCCAGCCTTCAGCCTCATCTCCTTCAGACACTAAGATCGTGCATGTCTTAACACGCTGTTTAAATGTGCAGGTTCATCACTCAAAGCAGGTCGCGCCGTGGATGTCACTGATCTGCAGCAAAGCATGTTATCGGTCTATATGTCATTACAGGATTTTTGAACAATAATACTAATTAAAAGTATGCAATACTTTATCTTTCTTTCAAGTAAAAAGTTTTGTTAAAATGTTTTCAACATCCACGTCATTCAACATAACATATAAAAGAAAAAGATTTGTCCTTGTTGTCTCTAGTGTAGTGTATCAAATCACTTTATGATTTTTTTCCTCACTCTTTGTCTTAAAGTGCTTCGGTGACGTTCAGATTATGCTGGATTTCTCCGAAAAGATGTGGGTTCTCAAAATAAAATCATTATGTGCGTATTTTTCATTTAATTTCAGCGCACATGCTTGATACACATTTCATCTTAGTTGTTGCTGATGTTGTTTTTGACTCACTACGTCATTCTAATTTAAAATATTGCAAACTCACATACAGCGAAAAACAAATATAATTTTAAAAGATGCACTTTTCAGGATTAAACTATTGTGAATACTAATTCAGGAATGCATCTGCCAGTGAATGATACAAAAATAATACTTATGGCTGAGATGTACACAGAACTGATTGCATTTTCTTTTCTTTTTTTCCCTCATGGGCCCCCTCAGAGATCTCCTTATATATTGTGAGAAATAGAATGTGTCTTTATTTTGATTTTACCTTAGACATTTGTTTTTCTTTTTACATGTTTCAGGTCACTTTGAAATATACCTGTTGTTCGGTAAACCTCAAACACCTCCCAAATCTGACCTATATAGACCGGACAAGGATAATTACGGAAGAATATTATACTCTACTGCAAATAATCATTTCTCATTTGCTCAATTAAACACCGGGATTGCGGTTTCAATCCCAAATGAGAGCAAAGGGGGAGATCTCCGTATCGACGCACACCAGTCGTTTCTGTCTGCCATTTTGTAGATTTCACTTTTTGACATTTTATACATTATGTATTTTCAGAGCTACTGAATGCACAAATAATGCCGAACATTGATTGCCTATAATCTGATAATAAAGTGATTTCTTTACGTCTTGATAGTGACTTACATTTACAGATTTTCTTCAAGCATTTAAAATGATCTAGAATCATGAAAAAACTTAACCTAAAAACCTCCCTTTCTACTTTATTGTTCGAAGTCAAAGCTATTTCTACATATAACTCGTGGACTGTTTATAAATCACTGCTCCTAAAATCTATTAAATAATCCTAAAATTGATTTAGTTTGAAATAATTGCTCATGCTACCTGCCAGATCTGTTAACAACAACGTTCGGTAATTGTAAGTCATTTTATTTGAATGATTTTCTTTATTTGTTTGTATTAGTGACGCGCCACATTCAGTGATTCCTCGTGAATTCAGCTGCATTAAAACCTGCAGCTTTATGCAGCCAACAGTATTGTGTTACTGAAAACAGTTTATTTTTATGACTCTCGATTTAAAGATTTTTAACGTGATCCTTTTGTGCTTAGTTATTATCCCAAATGTTTAAAATTGTTTACACTTATGGTAGATCTGTTGATATTATGTCATATCACGCCCCCTCAATAACTGCTGCGAAGCCAACAAATCTACGAGCTTGGAAAGAATTTGACAGATTGAACACACACACACACACACACACACACACACACACACACACACTGATCGATCACTTCTTTACCTGTTACCTAAAATGTCATATCCATACTGTCCAAATCATATAATCTGAAAACATGGAACTGTTTCCAGCATATTGCTTATACAGTTGTTAATCATTTTGTTTATGCCGTGTATCTTTTACTGTTGTTTATACTTTTATTGTCTGTGCATCTAAATTAAACTCTACATTAAGTCACACCTGCGTGCTTTTTTGTCTGACATCCAATCAAATATTGAGCTAGGATTGCCAATACAAACCAAAATGTTTGTTAAAAGCCAGACACGTGTGTGTGTGTGTGTGTGTTATTTTAATTCTGACTGTGGCATATTAAAAATGAAAGCTCAACCAGGACACTCGATGCAGGCATTTATATATAATATGTAAAACAAGTTTTCCTGCAGGTTACGCAGGCAATCAGACGCATTAAACATTTTTTGTACCTTCGCATAAACGCTGTCATTCACATCATTTGCATCAACAGCTTGTCTTTAATAAATATAACAGAAGCTTATAGTGTGCGTTTTATGAGTGTATATCCATGTCGAAGGATCTGAGACTGAAACTATTTATCTGTGTTTCTTGTTCAAACACTCTGGTTATCTTGCGTCTTTACCTGCCCACTCATTACAGTCTTCTTAATCAGCATCGTCTTTTGTTGTTTGCACTTCTTTTTATACATATTATTGTTCTGACTGATGAGTAACAGCTACATCAAAGACAAATCTGCCGGTATTGTTAAAATGAAGGCGCACCGTGAAAAGAAAATTTTGCTTATTTTGAATGAACACGAGTCCTGCGTGAAGCATGTTTATTTCAGTCACTGCAGATTAGTAAATATAAAAAAATGGTAAATATTAAGAAAAACTGAAGCAATTCTATGCAGTAGGTAGAGTAAATTTGACAAAATGTAGGTTATTAGTGAGAACCAATAAGAACAATCGGTCCCACTTTATATTAACTACTATGTGTCTGCATTTAAATGACGTACAATTAAATGAAAACATTTGATACGATGCACTTATTGCGTACATACATGTTTTTACATTTTTTTGGAATCTGTAACTGTCAAGGTCACCTGATTACTTTATTTTTTTGTATTTTTTGAGCTTGACCATTCAACACACGGACTGTGAGCAGAATCTCAGGAGGTAAATGATTTCAATCTATGAACCGTCTATCAAATGGGACTTCTCAGCTGTAACTGGTTCCCTATCAAGTGTGAGCAGCTCTGTCTGGTCGAGGATACTTCTTTTCTCTACTAAGTCAATAACTGTAATACTGAACTGTCTTACTATATTTACTTACTAAACAGAGCCAACAAATAAATAAAAATACAGAATTGTTTTAAACAAACGTAGGGGACACACTGCAACTCTTAATTAGATGTATTTCCTCCCACAATCCTGACGTTCATAATGATGGACACGAAGGCGTCAGTCATAGAGGACCGTGAAGATAGTTCACTGGAACTTCACTGCATTTATTTTGTGTTTTATTTGTCTATCTGATTATTCATGCTCAGTGTTGCTGTTATTGTTAGATCCCTGTCATTTTTGTTACGTAAGCCCAGTGAAATAAAACCTAACAGGGCTTACCATTTTTTAAAATGCAAAACCCTAACAGAGGAGATGATATATTATTACACCAGGCAGACGGCTGGGTAAAAATAATAGTTAGAAATTATTATACATACTACTTTTTGTCTAACTGCTTACACACATTTTCAAAACTTAGCTTTTTTTCTTTTTCTTATTGCACACGCAAAATGCAAAATGATTAATATCTCTTGTTAAATGAAGCATAATATGAATGAAGTATAATAATGAATATTATAATATTAATTCCTGTTAGAATTTCTTTGTGTGTGTGTGTGTGTGTGTGTGTCACATAGAGAACTGTGTGTTGTACTTTGCAGAAATATTTTATTAAAATAAAATAACAGTCAAAGACTGAGAATTATTAAATAAAATTTCATAATCAAGTAATATATATATATATATATATATATATATATATATATATATATATATATATATATATATATATATATATATATATATATATATATATATATATATATATATATATATATGATATGTATAATAGAAACAACATGTAATTTTCATTCCTTGCAGGATTCACATTTTCACTCATATTTAAAGCATAAAATTGTCAAAAACGCTCATTTATTTCATGTCATGTATACTGTATATTTAAGTACCTAAAATGAGTTATAATTTTTAAAAGGCAAAACCCTAAGGTTACAGGATATCATAAGACCAGCCAGACAACCAGGTATATACACAATATTAAAAAAAATATTATATATACCACGTTTACTCACTACAGTATACAGAATACAAATTATGGATTAAATAATTGATCAGTTAATAAACAGCAGTAGAAGTTAAAAAGCACTGCTGCTAGGCCTACTTTCATAATATACAAATTTACTCGTTTCGTTTGTTTCAGTGTTTGTTCACGTAAACGTTCCCGAAAAACCGAAAAGGGACGAACAGACGCTTCACGGTCCTGTCTTGAATTCACACACAATTTATTTGTTTATTATATATGCATTTTTATTTAACCAGCCTATGTTTTTCCTAGCCTACGCATGCGATCGTATCACTCCGCCCAAGCTTTTAATTTTTTTAAGCTCTCTGAAGTACCAGCGTTTTGAGACGTCCACATTTCCACAGCGTCTCAATATTTCAGCGCGCTTTGAATCTTCGTCCTTTCGCTGACGGAGACGACTCGACGCGGTGACGCGCCGGTGAGATGACCAATCAGAAAGCGGTCTGCTGAAAACGCAACAGTACGTCATTAACGCGGAAGCGGATGTGCTTCGGTCCTGCACGCCAACGAGCCGACAGCGTGCGGCATCGCGTCTATCGGTATTTGCAGCAAACGCCGTGAAAGCGGTAGTGATCTTGCGTGTGTGGGGCTAGTTTGCCGGTGTTAGGATGGAGCCGCTGGCCGATGCGCTGTACTGGATCGGTGCTGTCACTCTGGCCTGGGTCTCGGTGAGCGCCGTGCGCGGGCTGCTCGGCGGCGTTCGCGTGTGGATCGTGGGCAATGGGAATCTGATGCGGGCCGCCAAACTCGGGAAATGGGCAGGTGGGTGCACACGCTGCAGTGACCGGTGTCGCGTTTTTATCATTATCATCAGGCAAACCGCTTTAACGGTCAGCTATCGGTTCGTTATGTGTAACACGATGGTCGTATGAGGTTTCGCTGTGAAGCAATCTGTGAAAATGAGGTTTGGAGCGAATTTAGCTTTTTTGCTGTTTGGCTACACTTCTTATACTGACTTCCACTGAGACAGTCTAATCCGCTTGACGGATCCACCTTGCGATAATACTGTTTCCGGGTCCTCCACTGCTTCGGCTGAAGATCTCGTAGCTCCAGTGCACTGCTGTGTCCCTCGTTGCTTGAATGGAGGGACCAGAACCAGTTATAAGAGGTTTGATTTGATCTCTAGGAACCACATGTCTGATAAAAGTGCAGTACAGACATGCAATATTTAGTTTATGATATGGATAAAAGTGGTTATACGATCATAAAAAACCTAAATGAAACATGGAATTATCATTTAAACTTTGTGACTGTGTTTAAACCAGACTATGAAGTAGCATTTTCAAAGATTGGCAATCAATTCTCACGATTAACCATCAACTGTGTCAACTCTTGATTTCCTGCTTATTAATAGTTAGTAAGGTGGTTTAAAAGTTTAAGTGTCAGGTATCGGTCTGAAATATAGTCATGCAGGATAAGACATAGTATGTGCTTTATGGCCCGGGTTCACAAACAGGGCTTAGCCTAAACCAGGATTAGGCCATAGTTCAGTTAGGAGCTTTAAGTAATTTTTATTAACATGCCTTTACTGGTGTACATCTTAAGACAAAACAAAGGCAATGACATGTTTTAATATCAGTCAGTGCAAGTTTCTTACAGCTGAAACGGCTCTATTTAGATTAGGATTAGGTTTAAGGCTGTCTGTGAAACTGGCGGTAAAAGTACCAATAAACAGGTAATGTGTTCATCGGTCTGGTTAGTCCCACTGGCTGCAAACGCAGCTAATGAAGTTGGTCTCAGGTTATTGTGCTCTGGGGTGTGTTTCCCAAACATTTATTTATTTGTGGCGACCTGCCACGATATCAAAACCGACCGTTTCTTCAGAAAGTTTCGGTGAATAAATATGAGCAAGTAATGCACGTTTAAAAAATCAAGGCGAGGGTGTTTTTATATCACTGTGTTTCTGAAGGAAGGCTGTCTTTCAAAAAAATGTTATGTTCATTTTCATCAGAGCTCAGAGATGCTTTGTTTACAGCCGAAACCTCAATTTCTCGTTCTTAAAGCACCTCCTGCTGTAAGAGAATGAATTTGCATTGTTTAATAAATCCGTCTGATTTCCACAGCAAACATATATTTAGCTTATCAAAAAAATAATCTACTCTATAAGGACATAGCTGTTGTTATTGATTCCTCCCGGAAGTTAAGTTAGGGTCACAAAAGTGACTTTTGTTTGTTGTCGTTGAAACCGTCTATAGGTGTAACAGGTTCTTTTTACTTTTTACAAACCTGTTGAATCTAATAGGAAAAAAACAACAACTTTAGAGTACACTTTTTTTTTTTGGTGTGGCTAGACTCGGAGAACCTTTAAACAGACCTACAAGAAACACCAAGATAATTAATCGACTCAAAAATTCTTTTGTTGAAGTCATCAGTTTGCAGTACTTTAAGTTATCTTTAAATAAAACAATTGTAATCGTGAGAATCACTTTGTAACTGGTTGGTTTGGTTCATGGCTTATGCTTTAACAAAGACTTTCTTTTACTATGGAAAAAATATTTCTGCAATCAAAGCCTCTGAAAAGACACCACCAGCATGCAATATCAGGTAGCTAGCATGTCAATGGTTAATAGCAAACATCTTGGTTTTTTTTTAAGAAAGTAAACGGTTATATAGTATACAGTTTCCGGGGATATAGACTGTTAATATGTAAAGATACAGAAGGTAATAGAAGCACAAGTTCATAAAGTATGGCTCTGGGTCTTAATTGACATGGACTGTCTAAAGGATAAAGGTGATGTTAACCAGGGCGGAAGGGATTTGGAGTTAACGGTGTACACTCTGCCAATGACTTTTTAGCCAGAATGATCCTGCGTTATACAGAGACTTGACTTTTGACCAAAGGCTTATCGTACGTGGCGTTCCAAGAGTCCATCATTCTGTAGAGTTTAGACCAGTCACCCCATCAACATACTTTGCTCTGATTTTGACTTCAGCTCATATCTAATCGAATGACTTCCTTGCTGTCAATCATTTTTTTAAAGCTACTTTTAAATGGTAGCCGTTGATCCTCCAATAACAACGAGAGTACCTTTTTATTTTTTTTTATTTACACAAACTGATAGTGTTTTGATATTAATTTAATTAACCAAGTTATATTGTATGCTTCCGGATGTATGTTTTCAGGAAAAAACAACCTGGTCTTATAAAAATATGTATCCCTGTGCACATTTCGCCGCAGTTTCAAAGAGAAATGTCCAATACATTTGTTGACGCAACTGTGCCATTTCAACGTACTTTTACACGGATTTGAACAGTTTTGTCAAACTGTAGTTACACGGGATTCGAACTGGAGATCTTCGGCCATCTCTCTTCCAGCATATTAATACCGTTTTGAAGTCATAACATGATATTTTTCAATTGTGCAAAAAGTATGCTGAATGAATCGAAAGTCAGTAAATTGATGAGGAATAAAAGGCGTCTAAGTTTTACTGCGTTTAGGGTTGATTTAATTTCTTCTGGAAACTGCAGTGATATGTAGCCTACTTGTTGGTATGCGTTTTGTATTTTAATGTATTAATAATGATGTGACTTTCATGAAACTTCACTATAAATTAGGATTTTTAAAATGCATTACAAATAAGAATTCTGTCTTTTATAATGTGCCCTTTTTTATCTTGGGAAAAAAAATAAACCATTTCTAGTATTGTATATGAAAGCCAGTGACATATACCAAACCATTTGTGAACAGTATTTCGAGTTTGAATTCATTCAATTGTTTTGCTTAAAGAAAAAAAAAAAGGACATTTAAGTTGTTTTCATTGTTAATCTCATCAGGTACTATTTGAGAACGAATCATTCATGACTGGATTTCTGAACCAAACCCAAACTCGAAAGAATAATTTGTTTAGAATAGAGAAAGCTCCCTTTATATGACCATTATATGACTGACAGAGTACACCGCGTTGACTTAAATCTCAATATTGGATCTAATGAAGGAGAAAAAGACACCTATACCTTAGATGCCCTTGGGGTTCAAATTTAATTTTCAAAGTGAACCATACCTTTCAGTTTCTTGCTCTGACCAGTCGTTTTGCTTCATAAGACCTCTTCAGTATATATTCAGGAGCCATGGCTGCTTTTGTGTCATTTGTTTACGTTTTTTGACTTCCAAAATAATGGTTGCTGTGGACTTGATGTATTTCATTTTATTGGTTTTTATTATTTATTTATAGAATCAATAAAGACTTTTAGTGTTCTACTTCTTGTACGGCCAGAGGGTAAATACATTTACATCACATTTTACAATTTGGGTGAGCTACCGCTTAAATACCAGGTAATAATGTCTTGATAATAATGCCATTGTCTTCATTTCTCTGCCGTTATTATCTGAATCTCTGTGCGTAGCTATTTTTGTGAATGAAGGCATTTGTTGGTTGGATGTAATTGGTTGACTGAATGAGAGCTGTGGTTGGACATTTGAGTTCTTCTGCGCATTTACATCTCTGGTGAAGAGCACCCTCCGTGCCTCATCTTCTTATTAAACATATTATCTCCCTCCATTTAGCCATCTCTTTTACGTCATTCCCTCCTGTTTCTCGTGGAACAATGTGCATTGTTTCCTCTGCATCATTTCCCTCAACTTTTCTGGTGATTTTGTTTCATTGCTCTGTTATTAACTGATAAACCAACAATAGATAAAAGACCAATGGATATCTTTTTTGTTATTTTTTTTTTTTTATCCACACTTTGTATGTATGTATGTATGTATGTATGTATGTATGTATGTATGTGTGTATATATATATATATATATATATATATATATATATATATATATATATATATATATATATATATATATATATATATATATATATATATATATATATATAATAATATAGTGCATTGGATCGCAGATGATCTGTGATTCATATAAACCAGTATTAATGGTTAGGCCCAACCATTATCGAGTTAAAGTTATCATTTGCATGTGTTTTGCCTTGGCAATTTACACATTCAAGCATTTTCAGGGTACGTATACGGCTGATTAGAGAAACCAAATGTGTGTCAGTATTAGGTCTGTGCATTTAGTCTTAAAGAGACAGTAGCCTAGAAATACCTACTACTGTCAACTTGTCCTCCAACAAAAATTACGCTATAGGTTTGTTCAACTACTTTTATACAACCTATATTTACGTGTTTAAGTTCTGCGCCCTCAGGCGTGAAAATAATGTCATGTTGCGTATGTCTTCATGAAATGACGTACGATTGGTATTGCCAGTCAAAATGCGTGTTTCGTTTAAATGCAGTGTTTTCCCACTGTAATTAAAACATTTATAACTCCACACCTAAACCTACCTCTTACAAAAACCCTGCAAAATCATAAATTCTAATGTATTTATATATTATGAGCACGTGCTTTCTCTGGTTTCGTTCCCATACTCGCACGGTCACGTCTCATCGTCGCCAGACTGAGCTACACAACGCAGAATAAATAGTACGAAACGGCTTCGATGGGTCGACGTTTTAGGGACTGTAGGCTGTTCATCTATGCTTTTAATTCGAACTGTGCGCTTGTTCTTGTTGTGTGACTGTCTATAGTAGTTAGGATGGGGTACCGTGTCTCCTGTAAATGTGTGATTCATCTTTATTTCAGGAATTCGCACGGTACACTGGCTCGTCATTTACTGAGAATTTCGAGTCAAAAAATACTGATTTCTACACGTACGTACAGTCAGACACATGATGACGCAATTATTAATTAGTGTGCCGTATTTCAACAAGAAATATGGTGCTGATTACAATTCTCTGATGTGGCTTTAATTGAAGGCTCTTCCCCTCTTGTGCACATTGTTCTGAATGCTTCATTAATAGATATTTATGAATTGCTGTAATGCTACTGTACCGCACACTCGATCGCAGAAGACATTCACATAGTTCTCCCCCTTTCTGAAAATATCTTGCCTCAGGGAAAAATAAATGCATCGTGGTCTATTTTTAGAGCAGCCGATTTTAAAACCGTCCTTTTGAACAGCGCTGCTGATGTGAAGCAAATAAAGCCATCGAGAGAGGCACGTGGCACCCCATGCTATTTAAAGAAGCATGTTACTGGGAGTGGGGGCCCAGGAGACACTTTGAATCCTCTACTGCGGCATCCAATGAGGAGGGAGGATCCCGGTCTGCGGACGGAGAGGGGTGTGCTGTTACATAACACTGCAAACATGGGAACATCCAAGGGCAGCGAGGGATGGCAGTTTTTGTTTTTCTCAAAGTTTTCCAGGTTTCAAAGAGAGAAACTCGGCGGAGAACTGTCTGCTTGCTTGTCACAACCCCTTGGAAAAACCGTAGGTTGAACCGTACCGTTAATGGCTTAATATAAACCCGCAATGAATTCCACAACATATGTAGAAAATTACAAATAAAACGCCAGCAGCTAGCACAACGCAACAGTCGGGCGCATATAAATGTGTATAAATATAAAAATGAGTCGCTCTTCGTTGTGTGACATTCAGCTGCAGTGAATGCATGGCTTCTCTGTATGGATGCATGTACGGCCTGGTCCGCGAGCCCGGGGAGGAGGAGTGCGGTGCATGTGATGCCGGGGGAAGCTGAGGCTCGTTTGTATTCAAGTGCTGCAGCTGTTCCAGACGAGGCTGCAGTGCTTGCCTGGTATTTTTAATCTCCTGTTCTTTTTTTAGCCTTCAGAATATTTAGCAGCAGCAGCAGCAGCATCAGTGTGCGCTGTGAGGGGGCGTCTTCACTCTTATAAGATCATTTCTCAGTTGACCAGACTCCAGCATTTAATCTTTTGATACGTAGCTCGAGAAGGTCGGCGAAAAAGAACTTTTTGCGATAACCCGCCGGTTACTAATGTGAAACTAACTAAGGGGTGTTTCCCTGTTGCCGTCTCAAATGTTTGAGAAACTGAAATGTTTTCGTAACCTCGTGGTTTTAGGGAAGGTTTATTTAGCATTTTTCATAGTCCAGGTAGAAGGCGCCCGTCTGACTAACGTACAGTTTGTGTGAGAAATGAATGAATTCATAGCTCTTTAAAATGAACTTGAATCACATTGACCCAAATTCCTCGTCTATATGTTTGGTCTCACCTTCTGAAGATCGCTTTCTAACAGATGATGCTCAAAATCTGTGAATGTTTTTAACTCTGATGCAGGCTGGGTGATATTGTAGAAAATGGCGTGCTGGAATAAAAAAAAAATAGCTGGGACCCAGTTGTTTCTTATATTTTTCTTATGTTTTGTTTCTTGACAATGCAAGTGTCAGATGCTTATAATACATACACTACTATATACGTCTGGGGTAAAAACGTTTGTGCGAGGATTTATTAAATTGATCAAAAGTGACAGTAAATACATTTATAATGTTACAAAAGATTTTAAATGAATGCAAAACTCAAAAAAAAAAAAAAAAAATGGAGAAATGGTTTCCCCAAAAAATATTTCATTACAACTGTCTGTATATCAGTGCTGTGACACTATAAATGTGAACAATCACATGCAAAATCATTTTGTTTGCATAATGTTTGTATACTGTGTATATTTATTAGTTATACATAATGCACATACATGCATGTATACATTTAAGAAAAATGTATTAAATATATTTATAGAACATATGTATACACAAAAATACATGTTTGATCAAATAAATGCAGCCTAGCTGAGATTCTTTATTTTTATTTCTTTTCACTTAAAAAAAAAAAAATCTCAGTCAAAATTAAAAGGACACATTTAGCATGTAGTTAGTTTCAATTTATTTTTCATTCTCAATAAATTTATTCAGTAGAGCTGGAAACGTTCAGTAGTTATATTGCTTGCGTTTTGTAGTATTTTTATTTTCTGTTTATCATTGTGATTACCTTCTTCTTCTTCTATTAATATTTAAAATTTTGAATTGGTACATTTGTTATGTTAAAGTTAACCTTCTAATGCATAGCCGTTTCTTCATGAACTTGCCATGGTTTTAGTGAAGGACAGGTTATTTTGCCTTTATGAAATTCTGAACATGTTAGAGGCTCAAAATTCAAGACAATCACGTAACCAATGTATTTTGTTGATTTGTGCATTACCCACAGTAGTCGTCAAGATATTTCTGCACCTTTCTGAAGACAGCATACAAACTGATGCATCATCTTTAAACTGGATGTCTAGTTAAACTAAAGCACAGATGTGATGCGATACAACAGCGTGAGGAGAGTTTTTCTGAATAAGACTCCCATTCATTCACATTTCCAGCTTGTGTTTGCAGACATTGCTCCGGGTGTGTTATGCGATGGAGGCATTTGGCCGTAGAGCAGCATTCATACAAACCCCCCCCTCTCTGTCCTCACCTAGCAGTACACGCTGCAAGCGCTCCGTCCCAGCCACTGTTTTTTTTTTTCCCTCCGCTCATGTGGAGTAATGTATTGTAAATGTGCTTAAAAATAACTGGGAAAATGGTTCCCTTGCCTCTAACTGTGTGCCGCCCCCCTCCCAACTGTACTCTCCGTTAGCCGCTTGCCTTTCACTCTTCCCTTTCTATTTTTAACTGCCCCCAGGATCAGTCCTCATTCGCTCCTCCCTTGCGCTGTCTTATTGTTCGTCATCCACCCCTCCCTCGCCACACTCTCTTGTGTTACTCCAGCCGGTGTATGCGGGCTGCCCATGTAAATCTTTAATCAGTGCTGGCATCTCTGACACCAAAGATGCCAGGCTAAAGGGTGGGGATGCGCGTCCCGTGTCCTTGATGCCCGGTGAACAGGGAACCGAGCACGAATTCAAGCTTTCTATAAATGTGAAGCCCTTTCCCTTTTTGCTTGCCTCCAAGCTATTTTTGAACCGTGTTTGGGGGGGGGTGACTGGGCTTTTTGTGTAGGTTAATCAAAAACGCTGTCGTTTCCGTGCTTTCATGAGCACACACCCAGGTTTAACGTGTCCCCGGACTCTTCAGTTTTTTTTATGTAATAGTTAGTTATTCTAGCCGAATTTAATTCCATCCGAAAGTAATAGCTTGGCCTGTTTATTAAAATGCATAATTACACCACCTATCAGCGCCAGCCTTGCCTTTACTTTGCTTGATAATTTGCATTGTCCCTTCAGTAATATGACTCTGTCTTTTTCCCTGTAGTTGTGACTGGGGCCACCGATGGAATCGGAAAAGCCTATGCGGAGGAGGTAAGATTCCTCAGGTTTTATTTGTTTTTTTTTCTCCCTCTCTTCACGGAAATCACAATGAGTCATCAAACTAGAGGTCTCAGTCAGAGTTCAGGGAAAACTCCGCTCTCAAAGGTTTGCCTCGTACAGTCGGCAAACCAGCAAGCATTTGCCACCCTGCTGCTTCTCATTTCTGCCATTCGATGGCCTTTATGAATTGTGCTTTTTATTATATACTATTTGGAATGATTATACCAAACGAGATCTGATTCTGTAATGGTGCACTAGGATGAGCGGGATCATTTCGATGGTAATACGAATAAAAATGGATGATTTGATTGGGAAGGGTAGATTACTTACGATCCGAGCGATTGAATGTATAATCAAAGTGAAGTAATAAAATTATAATAATAATGTATGATGTGAAATGATTCTGTGCAGCTTGCTCGACGAGGTTTTGCTATCGTTCTCATCAGCCGTACTCAAGAGAAGCTGGATGAAGTGTCCAAAGCTATCGGTATGTATCTTTCTAATAACACCGCGTGGACGTCTGTTAATAAACGCGGGCAGAATAACATTTTTCGTTTTGGTTTTTTTTTGGTAGTATTACCAAAATTATTGTTGGTACCTGCTTTCAAGCATGCATTCATCATGTTTTTTTTTTTTGTTTGTTTTTTTTGTGAAAAATAAAGATGCTAAATTTCATAACGCTATTTAACATTAATAACAGAATTATTTATTAGCAGCGTAGTTTTTTTTTTTTTTTTTTTTAAATATATAAAGTATAGATTACAATTATTCAAAATGTGTTGTGTTTATCTGTGAGATGATCACTTTTATTTATTTACTGAACCCAAACCTGAAAAGAGAGATCCCACAGCATTCTCGTTCATGTAGTTCATACAGTTATAACTATATCACAGATGAATTATATTTAGCCTGTTTGCAAAATGATGTATTTTAGGATTAATGAAGTGAACTTCTGGGAAGGTCCATAATACATGCAATATGGAAAATTTGATATATATTTATATTACTTCCTAGTCTGTTGTTGCGTCTTCATCGTGTTGCTATAGGAAGAAAAGTTATTAAAAAAATATTGATTCATTTACAATTGTATACATATAATCCATTGTTGGTTGTTCATTATACCACTGACACCGCAAGAACAAAGCAAAAGCAGGATCTCCTAGTATGCCATCGTTGAATGAATGGAGCAGCAGTGGCTGAATCACAGATGCCCCCCCCCATTCATTTTTTTCTTGTCCTTTGGTTGGCTGACTCCTGATCTGAGAATGATGGCATGATTTTGAGCATGCACGCACGTGTGTGCACCCATGTGCTGGCAAATGTGCGTTTGTGTTTGCTTGTGTGCAGAGGACCTGTGGTGTACCTATTCGTGTGTGTGTGTGTGTGTGTATGCGAGAGACGGAGGGAGAAAGTCGTGAGCAGTGAGTGCTGCTCCTGTTTGTGAGGCAGAGAGTGTCTCCCTCTGCTAAATGAATGTGGATGTTAATGAGCGGAGTTATTTTTAGCTCTGTGTTGAAAGGCAGGCACTCTGCCAATTGAGCTGCCTGGCTGCTGCAGCAGAGCGCGACTTCACAGATGGAGGTGGATCCTGGAGATGTCATGGCGGGGATGAGAGAGAGAGAGTGAGAGAGCATCGAATGGAAGAAATCAGCCCAGTGACCTCCACTGAACACACTGGCAAATACAGTCATGTGCATCTTTCATCAGATGCGGTTGGAATTATTTGATAAAACGTGTGGTCGTAATGACTCTTACCTCTCTTACGTGTGTGGTGTAGTCCTCCAGATGGACAGGATTTCTGTGTTGTGTGGTATATTTTATACTCCATGACTAATCAAATGAAACTAAAATCTTGACATGACCTGGTCTCATGGCATAAATGTTCCTGGGTGCACTTTTTTTTTGCCAGATATGTACTTCTTGGTACACTTTTCATATCACTGCAGTTTGCAAAAGAAATAAACAGGGTGGCACTTGAGGAGCGAGAAGCTCTTGTTCGAATCGCATGTAACTACGGTTCGACAGAACAGTTCAAATCTGCGTAAAAGGAAGTTGAAATGGCACAGTTGCGTTAAATTTATATCAGTTGTGCATTTAACAGTTTCACTATCAGGTTTAGGGTTAGATTTGGTATAGGGCATATTTCCAACACAATTCATTTTTAGCAACAGTCCAAGGATATTTGAATCCTGGAAAAAAAAAAAAAAAGTGCCAGGGTTCACATGAACCTGTGTTTTAGTGACACTCAGTGGACTTTTCTCTTTGAAACTGCAACGAGACGTACTGTAAGGCATTTAAAAACACAAAGTGATTTTTTTTTTTTTTTTTTTTTTTTTGAGACCAGGTAGTGCTTAGGGGAGTTTTATAAAATGTAAAATAAGAAGCTGTGGAAACTCTCAAAAAGTTAAGTACCTGGATGCTTGTGTGTTCACACCTCAGGAACTAGGAACAATTTTAGATTGATGGGAACTAAATGTACTTCAGAGTAGGGTCTAAAACGGTTCTATAGGAACTACCAGTGACGTACACCAAGTGTACACTGATTGGCCGAACGCATGTGTGCAAAAGCAGGCACCCACCATTTTTAAAAAGTCTGATTAAAAAAATTAATGTAAATCAAAAAATAGAAAAATAAAGTTAATGTTAACAGCCTTTACCTGTTTGCACTGTTGTACCGTTCTCTTTTCTCAGACTCCATCACATAGATATGCAAGCGGCCGATACGTCTACAGTGTATTTCCATTATAACTAAAAAACATCACAATGTCCTCCCTCCGTTTATTGTTTTAAGTTCTTGAATGCTGTACTTAAACGACGTAGCTGTTCACTTTTGACTTCCTGTTGGCAGTGCGAATGCAACCTAAAGTTCTGCCTTAGTGGGCTAGTTCCTGTAACTTGTATCCTGGAACTATATGGCGTCAAAGGGGCTATATAGTCATTATTTTTATTTTGGTTGCATACAAAAAGTATTGTCGTAGCTTTGTAAAATTACGGTTAAACCGCTGATGTGGCATGGTTTATTTTTTATCGATGTCCTTGCGGTTTCTGCATGTTGACCATGTGAGGGTCAGACAGCCGTTTGTGTTCTGAAGATGAAAGAAGGTCTTGCAGGTTTGGAACGGCATGAGGATGAATAAGTAATGACAAAAGTTTTCTCTTAATAGAGTTAAAGGTTTAAAAAAACAATTAAATCCTGTCATTAATTACTCAGCCCCATGGAGTGAAGAGATGATCTTCGGAACACAAATGAATATATTAGTGATCAAATCTGAGAGCTCTCTGCTCTTCCATAAGACAGCACTGGAACTGACAATATTCCCAGGACATCGCTTAAATAGCCCACGTGACATCAGTGCTTCAACCGTGATTCGTATTAATAGTAGTAATAATAGTAGTAATAATAAAAATAATAATATTATAATTTTTCAAGCAACCACATCAAACCTGGAGCTTATTTTATTGCGTTATAACTCATAATTGCAATTTTTATTTTAAGATTTACGATTAGATTAGTCCAAATCACACAGCCTTACTGCCATAAAGTGTTTATTTCGTATTTACATGTCAAACAGAAATAAGTCAAACACAAAAATTTGCCAAATTGATATCACTTGCAGAGCTGTTCATTGAAAAATTGATACTGTGTGCGTTTTTCTGCCATTTTCCTAGTGTGAATTTCTGAGTGTAAATATACACATTTCTTTCAGTGAAGCTCAAGAGTGTCTACCAGCGCAGTACTGAATGGACTTCTGTATTTCTTTCATCCGCTCTCTTTTCCCCCTGTCCATATTCCGTAATTAAAGTAGCCTGCGTTTTACAATAGAACATTTTTAGTGTGTTTTACAGAAATGAATCATGCTCTTATGAAGAGAAACTACAGATGTAGTTTAAGCGACATGCTTTGTTGCAGTGATTCGATGATAGATAGTTATGTTGGTTGACTTAATGGAAGTTTTACACTGAAAACTGTCTTGCTTTCAACAAATTAAACAAATGCAAGACAGCGTTGCATTATGTGGTTAACATTCTGTGACATTTCATAAAGCTCCTAATGTTTTGTCATTTTGTAAAAAGTCTACCTTTTCTTTTTTCCCCCTCCAGAGAGCAAGTATAACGTAGAGACCAAAACCATTTCTGCTGACTTTGGATCTGTGGACATCTACCCTAAGATCGAGTCTGGACTGGCCGGATTGGAAATAGGAGTTTTAGGTATATTACATACCTGAAATTTAGATGATCGCGGCAGACTGTACTGAGTTATTTGGTTTTATCCAGAACAAGATGTTCTGGGCTCAAACAGCGGAACTTTTTTTTTTTTTTTTTTTTTTAAATAATGAGTTGTCTTTTCAGTAATACTTTAGTATTTGCTGCCAGCTATGGGAAGGTAGAGGGAACTACCTGTGTTTGCAGATCTCTTAAAAATATCCTTTTTTATTATTATTATTATTATTCAAACGCTTTGCAAATGTATTTTTTTAATTCTTTTAATGTCTCTTCCTCTTCCTGCAGTAAACAATGTTGGAGTGTCTTATTCCTACCCAGAGTTCTTCCTCAACATTCCTGATGTTGACAGTGTGAGTTTATGTTGCCATTTGTGCAATTACAATTTGATTGATAGAAGCGTAATTGTCTGGTGTGATCTGATTGGTTGATGTTTGTTTTGGTTGGTAACATATTGACAGTTGTGATTGCAGTTCATCAGCACTATGATCAACATCAACATTACATCAGTTTGTCAGGTAGGAGAAATGAGCTTCTTCCTCAAGCCTTAGAAACAGCCTTTGCTCATCCACTGAGAGTCTGAAAACCAAGTGCATGTATAAATTGGAGATGTACCGGTACAAAATATCTCCACCGGTGCAGATGATATCAACAGCCAGAAATTCGAAGACCTTCACACACAAGTTGGAATCTGACATCTTTTTCTGACTCCTTTTGATTGACAGAATATTATTTGCCTACATAATTTACTGCTATTGGTATCTGATTTTGTGGCTGTTACCAATTACTGGCCGATGTATCTGTTCATATATAGCATAAATGACAAAAACAGTCATTACTTTTATAAGAGTAATATCGCCTGTCTTGTGTCCTCTGTATCACCTTACTGTGTCTTGGCAGGCCAGGTTTCTGAGCACAAAATAAGTGGCATGAATTGTTGGTCCTATGTGTAGGTTAATGCATTCATTGATTAGGTATTAGAAAGTTTATATATACAAAAAAATATATATACATCTCTTGCTATATGATGCTCAGGAAAGTTGCAGTACTTTAATATGAACCCTGAAATTTTGAGTCTATGCTGCCACCTTCAGGATCCATACTGTATTATTCTGCAATACAATGTGTGTGGTTTGCAAAAATACATGTCCATTCGTAGACATAGGGCGGATTAAAGTTTATAGTGTGCATTTTTGTATATGCAAAATATTACTGACAAGATTGCTGGAGTTGATCGTATTTTCCTTTATTTTGCGATTGCTTTTAAACTATGTAGATCTGATTCATATGCTCTGTCCTTGCACTTTTGTAGATGACACGGCTGGTACTGCCCAGGATGGTGGAGAGGTAGGTTCAGAAGTCAACAAACTCTGATTTTTGTTGACATTCAAAGTAGTGTTTGGTAAAGCAGATGGAATAAATCTTACACTTGGAGCAATATGACTAACTAGTAGGCTCTGTCCCATTAGACTGTGTGTCATGCAATTTTATTTTTAAAGCGTTTGGTCATCCCATGCTTACGCAGTGGTTTTGGCCTTTACTTCTTGCACGCTTCAGTCCAGTAATCATGAGCAAACGCTCCACTTTCACGTATTTTGATCTGTCAGGCTGGTGATTTGCATGTTGATGATAAACTGTTAAAGGGGTAGTTCTCACACGCACAGAACTTTCTTCTGCTGGATACAAAAGTAGATATTTTGAAAAATGTTCATTTTGGGTCAACTGTCCCTTTAATTACTTTTTATGGCAAAGGCTGGCAGTGTCGAGCTGTAATGAAACATACATTAAATCGATTTTTTTTTTCCAACCAATGTATTTAGCTAAGGATAGTTTGGAGAATAAAAGACATGTTAATAGTATCTGTAGCTCCTAGAGCCCTAGAGTCTGGTGCGCACTAATACATAGTGCAACAGTATGCACACTGGCATGGGCACTGGTTGCCATAGCAACAGGGATGCAAGAATCCATTAGCAGGTACCAGTGTGTTAGAAGGGATAATTCTGTGCTGTCAGAAGAGTCAAGTGAAAATGGAATGAATACATGGGACATTTTAAGCACTGTTGTCTGTGTAAAACATGCTTGTGCTGTTCAGACATTAACGGGTGAAACAACACAACTTTTTCCAGGTCTAAAGGAGTGATCTTGAATGTTGCTTCAGCGAGTGGCATGTACCCAGTTCCTCTTCTCACCCTCTATTCGTCTTCAAAGGCAAGTCATCTTTCTCTTATTCCTTCTACCATTGATCAGTTTTTCATCATCTTCGTGAGAGAGGTCTGTTTTGTCTTTCGTTGCTGTATAGAAAGTGTTTAGCAGCACTGTTTGAACAAA
Organism: Puntigrus tetrazona; assembly: GCF_018831695.1. NCBI lineage: Eukaryota > Metazoa > Chordata > Actinopteri > Cypriniformes > Cyprinidae > Puntigrus > Puntigrus tetrazona. The sequence continues at coordinate 27,809,814 of NC_056705.1, read as the reverse complement.
TTAGTTGTTGATATTAGAATGCTACTGCAGCTCTTTTTTTTTTTTTTTTTTAACTTTCATCATGTTAAAAACCACACATTGCATGATTATTTCCATACCTCCAGGCCTTTGTGGACTTCTTCTCCCGTGGGCTTGACGCTGAATACAAAAGCAAAGGGATTGTTATACAGGTGGGTGACAATTTATTAACAGTAGTTCAACACCGAATTTAGACATCAGCATCATCATTTCAGTATTCAAAGTAGATTTTAAAGAAACGCGCCACTTTTTCTAAAAATAGGCTCTTTTTAGAAGGTTTTTTTTTTTTTTTTTTTTTTTTTTTTTTTTTTTTTACCATTTTTGAATCCATTCAGCAGGTGTAATGATATTACTCAATGCCTGAAAATAGTCCCCAACAATTTCAGGCACTGCATGATACGGCAGTACATGAGAATGAGAGTATAGTTCCTAGTTATATCAGCCTAGAAAAGAGAGTCAAAAATATCGAAACTCTAATGCTAACGGTCTAATCTGATGCTAGCTGCAGATAAAGGATATCAGCTGAAAGGATTCAAGTTGGAAAGTGAGCCTATTTTCAAAAAAGTGGCGTGTTCCTTTAAGTGTAATGCCATTTTGAGATATGTAGTGTTTGTTGTTTTTGCTGTATTCTATTTGAACTACTCGTATTGATAAAGTGCTTTGCGTATTGCTTTGAAGAGTGTGCTGCCGTTTTATGTGACGACAAAACTGAGCAAGATCAGGAGGCCCACTCTTGACATTCCCTCTCCCGAGCGCTACGTCAAAGCCCAGCTGAGCACTGTAGGCCTGCAGACTCGGTCGAATGGTTACTTCCCTCATGCCGTGTTGGTGAGACGCTCTTAAATTGCATTCATCTTTAATTCAGCGTTCAAGTTGATTGTGAAAGCGCACGGTACCGTTCAGAAGTTTGGGGTCAGAAAGATTTCGCTTATGCTCAGCAAGACTGCATTTTAATCGGGTCAAAAATGCAGTTACAAATGGAGAAGTTGTGAAATATTGCAGTTAAAAAAAAAAAGTATTTTTTTGTTATTTACATTAAATATACATGTATTTTAATTCTGTGATGGGCAAAGCTGAAGTTTAAACTAGCCGTTACTCAAGTCTTAAATTAAGAAACTTTTAAAACTTTTATTTGTTGTTTATTAAAAATAAAACATTTTGTAGCATTATAAATGCGTTTACTGTCACTATTGATCAATTTAATGCACTTCTGCTGAATAAGGGTATATATTATATATATATATATATATATATATATATATATATATATATATATATATATATATATATATACACACACACACTTATTAATTTTATTTTTTTAAGAATTGCACTGACTCCAAACTTTTGAACCATTCTGAATGATGAAAGCTTGTAAATTATATAAGATATAATACTAAAGTGTATTATTGTCATATCCTGTATTTTTACTGTCTAAACGAGTCTGTTATTATGTCACTGCTGCAGGGCTGGGTGACTACTGCTCTGCTTCCTGCGAAACTGCTCAACAAATATGTTATGAGCATGGGGTTGTCTCAGCGTGCACGCTATCTGAAGAAACAGAAGCAAGGTTAGAAACAGAAAAAGGACAGACAGAGGGATGAAGGGATGGTGTGATTAAACAAAGAGGGACCAACAACAACAACAACAAAAAAAAATATCTCTGTGCCCTTTTGCTGTCAGGGACCAAGAGCAATCACGTCCAACTGCTCCTGAGATGGTACGAAACAAGCAATGTATTTTCCAGTCATTAGAGTGGTTTATTGAGTTGTAGCTAACCAGAACATGATTTGCTTGAACAGCCTTTGCTGACCTACACAGTTCTTATTAGTTTGGTTAGAGAACCGCAGAATAGCTGAAGTTCTTTGTATCCTAACAGTCACTAACAGCATTGATCAGTACTGTTTGTCTGGTTTTCTTTAATGTTTAAGGTGAGTAAATTAGTAGTTGTATGGTAATAGTGATCTGAACATCAATAATGAAAAAAAAAAATTCTTAACTTAAATGCAGTGTCTATCCATTAACATAATCAAAATATATGAGCGATATGACTGAAATTAGGCAGAATGATGTACGATAATTGAACAATTGCATCTGCAGCATCTACAAAATTGGTGCACTTATAATTCTTGGTATCATAATTAGCTTTTTTCATCAGACTCAGCAGTTGTTTTCAAATTAAATGCACTACATGAACTATTTGTGCCCATTGCTGATGGCACTATGCATTCTATTTCTAGAGCATCTTTTTGAAAGGAGATGTGATTTATATTGCACTTACATTGTGGAGAGCTTGTGTGCATTCTGTGTGCTTAACTTTGTGATGCTGGTGCTGCTGGTGACAGGAAGCAAATTTCAATTCTGACAACAGCTAAGGCCGTTGTTCCGTTATTGTCTGGTCTATAACAATGCAGTATTTGCTCCAAAACAGTTCTTAGAATTCCTGAATTCATTATGAATGAAACCGTCTTGAACTTTTGAGACAAATGTCTGAAGAGTCGATGCATTCTGTATGCCTGCTTGTGAATTGATCCTCCAAATAAAAACCTGTTTCTAATAATGCTTCTAACTCTTATTGATTCATTTTTAGTGCACAAAAAGGAACCTATTTGTTGAGCATACTGTACATTTTATATTAATATACATTTTTTTTATTGCACGTGTTTGTGGTTAAATGCTAAAAATGGATGATGAAGGGTGTAGACATTATTCTGTAAGACAATGATGTCATGATTATTTTGTCATGGCTAAATTCCCTTATAGATGAATGCCATTAAAAGAAGAATGTTCTGCGGTAGCACGATTTATGAATAAAGATAATTGCGTGCTTCAATGTAAGCAAGGATATCTTCGTTTATGTACAAAGGGTTGCACTATCATTGTTGCAATTCTGTTATGCTCATCTACGCTGCATGTATACAAATTAAGTTATTTAAAATACAAAATGTAATTTATGGCAAAGGTAAATGTTCAGCAGCAATCACGCCAGTCATCGGTGTCACGTGAACCTTCAGTTGTAATATGCTGATTTTGATCAAGAAACATTTCTTATTATCAATACTGAAAACGAGCTGCTTAATATATTTGTGAAAAAATGTCTTGCATCATGGCTTTTCTTTCTTGAATTTTTAAAAATCGTTTATTTTTAAATTGGATTTCAAATCTAATATTTCCAATCTCTTAAGCACTCTTGTCTATTTGGACTGTTTTGGTTACTATAACTGTTGTTTTGGCAACCGTTTCACAAGTTCTGCTGTTACCAAGTTCAGTGGAACCATAGTTAGTTAGCAATGCTTTTGGGAAACAGACCCCAGGACGGCACTTCTAAATCCTAAGCTCACTAGACTCTCCGTGTCCAACCCATGCACATGCCCTTTGCATTTAAAAGCTACCAATATTCTATTCTTTGTGGCTTGATACAAGTGAATTTTATAGCTTTGTAGCGGCATTAAAAGGGCCATCTGCCGACTGTCAAGTCCATCTCCACTGATAGATGTGTGTGATCTCTCTCATGTTGTGTCTGAGTGCCAAATCCTCGAGTGCCATCGCTCAGCCCCCTTCCTGTTGCACGCCGCATGCGTGTTTGTTCCAGGCGGGAGTGTGAGGGGCGGGGGGTGATTCCGGAGGATAGTAATGGAAGTCGGAAGCGTGACAGTCCTGTGATGAAGGAGGAGCCGTGAGGAGTGTGTGGGAAGAGAAGGCCTATAAAAAGCCTCACAGCAGCTCTGGGTTACAAACACTCGAGACGGACACAGAACAGGAGCAGCAAACCGACTGAAGAGCTTCTAACCAGTTTCTTCGCCTACTTCTACCAGCGCTCTGACTTTCTGCTTTCAAAGAGCGGCATTGGAAGATTGACTCCGCTTGCGAGAACTACATCTAGAAGAATAATTTGAAACAAACATTCCTCGTTCGTCCAAACTTCCAGAATGTCCGCGCATGCAATGGAGATGAGCCACTTGAATGCTTTGGCCGTCCACCGGATGTCCTTGGCTGTGGAGGAATTCCCACAGATGGCGGGCTCATCCAGGATCCAAGACTGCGACAGGGCCCGCTCCGTCCTGCAAAGGAAGAGGCAGTTCAGCTGTGACAAGATTGCAGAGGAGGTGGACGAGGAAGGACCGCTCACTGTGGAGGAAGACAAAGCCCGGCGCACCTTCTTGAGGTCGCTTGAGAGTCTGCGCAGATGCACGCGAGGACGTCAGTAACTCGACGAGCCCGGGGAAGGTTTGGACGTCACCTTGAACCTGAATGGACCGAGAGACTGAGATTCAGTGTAGGATGGAGACTCTTTTAAGGGAACAGTCGGGGTAGATGCTTCACAATGAAGCCAGACTGACTGACCCAAACTGTTTATATCTACCAAAGATGGGTGATTTGCTGGTTCAGCTGTATTATACAGTACATTTCCGTTCTGATTTTTCCCTGCACTAGTAAATAGCTAATGTGTAGCATGTTGCATTTAACGTTTAACTGGAAATGTGTCGCATGCATGTCCACCTGGCTTAGAAAAGCTGACGAGCTACTGGGCCGCACGTTAGCACTGTTACGGTTTTGTCAAAGGCAAAATCGCTTTTGAGACTGTTTTTCACAGATGCATATGGAAATAGTCGCTTTATATTTTGTCTTAATATGATCTGTGCAATAAAGTTTTAAACATGTAGATACAGCTACCTTTTTTTGGGTCCTTTATCAAGTTTGTGTCTTTAAACGCGTTCACGCAGAAGAAGAATGTAATTTGATAAACGTCTCTGCTTTTTTTTTTTTTCCATACAACGGAAGTTGATGCATAGATATCACTATGAATCATTTCCCACAGTGACCCAAAATTCCTTGTTGTAGTGTTTTTAATATTTTTTCAATAGGATTTAACGTCTCACCAATAGAATCCACCACATACCAGTAAACACCATTATAGTTTCCATTAAAACCAATATAATTCCCATTATAACTATTAAAGCCATTAGTGTTTTGGGCAGCAATCTTAAATATTCATCTAAATATCTTAAATACACATCTAAATATGTATTTTTATGTTCCACAGAAGAAGGAAAAACAAACTTTTTTGGAACTAAATGGTGATAAATGACGACGGTTTTCATTTTAGGTTCACTTTCAGTGTTATACACAGAAAAGGGATCTTAAGTACTGCACTGATTTTTTTTATTCTCTGTGATATGCTTAAAAACAAATGAATGTAGTGTATTAGTAGTGTACTACTAGTGTAGTAAATGTGAGAAAAGGTTTTTGAGGTATGTATATTGGCTTTGTGAAAGTCTAACATGGAGAAGTGTAGAAGAATGGTTGAGTAAATTATTATTTTTATAGTTTCTATTTAGGCTATAACACCTGTTTGCAGTGTTCAGCGATGCAGTGCTGAAATGTGTGTGCTCACAAATCCTCTGATTATAATACAGGAATTATAGACATTATTAAAGATTGATTATTTATTGTGTTATAACAGAGATTTGTGAGATGTTATATTTAGTTTATAAATGCAGTGCTCTTATGCCATGCCAACGCGTGCAAGCTTCAACCGCTTGCTTTAGTTAAGAATAAGAGTGCTTTGTGAATGTTGATGCTTTAGTAACAAATATTTAGCCATCGGCAGCGTATCCGGGATGCTGGGTTTCCTTAAATGTCATGAGAACAAAGTAAGGTAAGCAGTAATGTAACTAATTACTTATTACTTTTGAAATAAAGTAATCATAACAGTAACGTGATTACTTTTAAAAGGAGTAATTTGATTACATTTTCAGAGTAACTTGCACAAGTTGGTGAGTAATTGATGACATAATTAAAAATTTGGGTGAACTAACCATTTTAATATGTTTTTGGGATCTGGACATTGAGCTGAGACTTCTTCCAAGCTTCCAGGTTTACATGCTTCACAGGACTGGCTTACCTCCAGATGTTGGAAACAATATAGTAGAACACAACATGAGTAAATTAGCACAATATTCAAGTTGCTCTATTTTTATACAAAGTCCAGTTCCATACAAATGCTATCTTTTTAAAGTGAAATTAGTTTTTTTTTAATCATTTATTGATTACTCTGGGCATATATCATGATTTAAATGATGTACAATGGTCTTCTAAGCTGCTTTAACAAACTAAATACAGCATATGATTTGTTAACGTCTGTATATCGGAAGGCTCACAAGGTTATATTGAGAGAATAATTAGAAATCACTGTGTTTTCTTTTCTTGTTTCTGTTGTAGTTTCACTCAAATGAATTCTGGACATGGCATCAATTGACTTAATAAAAACGTCTCTCTTCATGACGCCTTTGATTAGGGGTGTCCAGGTGCTTTGGAGATGGCTGGAGCTAAACTCTGCAGGACGTGGTTTGTGTTCACGTCAGCACAGGGGAAGGCCAAAACGGTGAGGCACGGCTCCATGGTTCACCAGGATGTCCAAGTCATAATTCAAGTCTCTTAATCTTTTGGTAACTCAAAGCTTGTGGATAACTCCAGCGATACAGTCCTTCCTTGTGGTTATAACATTTCAGGAAGTCATCTAAAAAGTAGTAGTACCCAGTGTTATGTGATATTTATTGGTTGGCACTGCTGGGACATCATTGATAGAAGGTCGACACGATATATCATTTATAATAATGATAATAGTACATATGTCACATGTTTTTTTCAGGACAAGTAAAATTTTTCAAGACAGCTAATCATTATTTATTTTTTTTAAGTGCTTATTGCTGCAGAGGAATGAAGTATTTCTTTCCTCCATTAGGGGTCTCTGTTGTCACATCATAATTCCTGTCTCACGCCTCCTTAAGTCCTCCAGCATACAGAGATATTTAGCAGACATTCAGCATCAGCAGAGCTTGACTGTCTCCCTGAAATACATGACAGCAGCTTGCAGACCCTGTCTGTGCACGGGGAGTCCGTCACTGTACCTCTCTGGCTGCTCCGGGCCCTTCGAAATAGATACACATTGGCAGTAAATATGGCGAACCCCAAACATTAACCGCTGAAAGCAGCAGCCCCTGTCTCTCGGTCTATGATAGACTTTAATGACGGTGACACCAGTGCCAGCTCTTTGACCCAAGTGTAAAATCCCATACGGCCTCCTGGTGCCTAATTTGCATGTAATTTTGATAGATGGCTTAGATTTGAGGCCTGCGTCTTTTGGGGGTGGGTGGAGAGGTTAATTTGTTCATCATAATGATTCAGTTTTTTTTTTTTTCTCCTCGAATGCCAGTCTCATCGTTCATATACCCGCCCACTGGAATTAATGCTAAAACATTAGCGCGCTGATAAACAGTATCGATAAACGTTGCAATGAATGTTTTCTAATCACAGCGGCGTTATTGACTGGACGCATACATTCAAAGACACGTGATTTCCCAGTGTGTGGAATGAAGAGCTAAAGCAAATGAACAGTATATCAGCGCCGTTCAAGGCATATGGCTGGTGAGAAAAGATAAACTTGCTATAAATTGGACAGTTTTGTACTTCTGCAAGTTATTCATGAGTTCCACCCTTCTTTTTGTAAAGGATGCCGGCATAGAAAATAGCCTTTAACAAAATACCCAAAGCGGAACTAAAAGACCTAATTATTTGAGCTCTTTGCTATTTATTGGTTCATTCCATTGGTTTCCATTCCTCCATTGACCACTTATATCCTCAGGGAAGAAGGAACATATTTCATAATACAAGACTCCACACGCATATGGTGTATGATTAAGTTTTTTCTTTCTTCCATTCTTTCTTTACCGTATAATTCACCGCCACTAATTTAGAGGACCAAGCATATCGGCAGGGACATTTGAGAATAAATTGAGTGTGAAGATTGAAAGGAATTAATGTCTACTTGACTGTGAGGGAGAATGCCCCTGCCACATGAAAAAGAAGCAAAATAGCGGTGAGGATGGTATTTCTATGCTGATTTGTACATTAAAGGTTGACTTAGCAAAGTCAATTAATGTTCCTTACTCCAGAGAGACTTTTTTTTTTTTTTTTTTTCCAAGTCGCAACTCCCTTTGTGCAGTAAAAAGACCAGTGGACAATTTCTAAAATAAAAAGCTTTCTTTATCGCTATTACTATTTAGATTTATTTATTTATTTTTTATTATGCATCACGTTTCACACTCTATATAGGACCAGCGAAGGCAATACACTCACCATGCAAACCCATTAGTCATGTTGCTAATTAAATATCATGGTTGTATATTTCATTTTTACATAAGGAAAATTTTGGGCCGGCATGATTTGCGTTCTTTTCATTTTACATCTGTAGACAAGGGGAATGATGCTGTTTCAGGCAAAGACTGATAAGAGGCAACAGAACCAACCAGGAAATTGGGAATGGGGCTATTCAGATATTTGTTTCTATCTCTTCAAATTATAATGGATTCATATTAACAGAAACCAAGTTATAATGAAATTGTTTAAAAGGAAAGTTACCCCTTCACAAACGTTAGTATTAATGTTTTCAGCTCATTGACTCCGATGGCATGGTAGCGGAGAGAATGAGGTAAGCTCGTACTGGCTTTTTAAATGCATTTCGTTGGTGGGAAAACATAACAATGAATCTATAATTACAACTAGGCTATCTGCACGCTATATTATAGTAGCATAGCTCATGTACAAAATCAGTCGTTTATTATAATTATCATTTTTTTAAAGATATGAATACTTGTATGCAGAAAGGCCATTGAAGGATGCTCAAATGCAGCATGTGTTTTGCTTCAAGAGAGCAACTATACATTTGTGCTGTACTTTCTTACCTTTTTATTGCATTCAATCATATAAAAACAATCATTTTACAATTAGTTTGTTTTAAACGCAAGCTTCTATTGTTGTTTAGATTTAAGATGGTGGTTTGTGGAAATTCAGGGTTTATAGGATGACGTCGTGAAGCAATAATTTAGCATTGTTATGGTTTGTGGATTTTAGTATCAGGGCCTGTGCCATGAAACATGTTTAGCTGGCTAGACAGGTAAGATTCAATTTAGTTAGATATTTTATTTTTCACAATTATAATATTTATATAATTATCTCTTTAATCCATTACAACGTTTTAGAATCAAAAGCTAATGTACATGACTACATGAGTTAAGTGTTTTAAATATAGTGTTTTAGTGTTATTACAAATATTATCAACTAAAATTACAACTTTTTGTAACTCACAACAATGTTTTCATTACGTTTTGCTTTTTTATTTATAGATTGTTTCATCTTGCTGTGAAAATGCCACCACCATGGTACAGGCCCCCGGGCAGACAAAATCTGAGCATTGAAAAACTATAATTATTCAATAAACTGTTTATTCCTTTCATCATTACTTCATCTCATGCTTCTGCTCTTTATTGGTTTTACTTAGGGAACTTTTTGGCTCCTAGAAAACGTATTGTAGTTTTGGGTACCTGTCAAGACTTGCTGTTAATGGGTTCTAGGTGTTAGTTGTTCTGTTACCAGAAGAAAAGGATATTTTCTGAGAGGATCTTGTGTCTGGTGATGGACGGTGAAAACAACACATTTACTTGAAGGAAATGACAATAACAGCATTTATAATGTTATAAAATAAATTCTTTTTTGAAATTGTACTAAAATTGACTGTTTTACTGTATTTAGATCAATTGAATGCAATAGTGAGCACTGGAGACCTCTTTCAAAATCTTACCAGACCCAAATATTTAAACGGTGGTAACTCTACCATCTCTGAAGTTTTATAGACACACGCTCCCACCGAAACTAGGCTGACGCCCTGCTCTTACTTGTCTCTGTAGTTTACCCCTGAGCTTCAAGCCTTGAAACAAATTCTCTCATCCTCTGTCAGCGAGTTAATTATAAAATCTAACTCATCATCCTGCCACCTAGACCCTTCCCTCACCCCGTTTTTAAAAAAACTGCTCTCATTTCACATTTGATAAAATGCTCTCTCTTCTGCTTCCGTGCCAATGCACCTGAAAACGGATGCCGTCACCCCTATAATTAAGAAACGTGGCTTAGATCCATCTGCACAGAACAATTTCAGATCCATCTCAAATCGTCTTTCTTATTTAAACTGCTTGTTGCCTTCCAACTATAATCGTATTTGCTTACTCAGAGTCTCTATTTTCACTGTTTTTTCACCCTTTCCACGGCACAGACGCTGGTCTCTTGAGTATTATCAATGACCTTCTTTTAGCTGCTGACTCTTGGTATCCTCATCCTGCTCGATCCTAGTGCTCGAGTTCAGTACATACTCCTTTCTAAAGGAAACAGATTTCGCTCCCACGTGGTTTAAATAGTATTCAGCTGACAGACTTTGCTTTTCAATATTTACATGCTTCCTCTTGGTCATATTGTAAGCCATCATGGTCTCAGCTTCCACTGCTCTGCTCATGACTTTCAGATCTGTCCTCCCACTCTGCTCTTTTAATGCCTGCATTGGTGATTTGAAAGCACGGTTGCTCTAATTTTCTCAGAGTCAACATGGATATATGTTATGCTGTTTTAGCTCTTCTCTCTTGGTTGGCCTGCAGTATCTGCTGAAATCACTGCAATATGTTCAAACTTCTGCAGAAAAAGTCACCCACACCAAACAATGTGCCCACATCCTTTGAAAATTACATTGGCTGTCTGTCTCTTCTTTTTATCCGTTGCGAGATGCTTCTTTTAACCTTTAAATGTCTCAACGGCCTCTCGCTGCCTCTGTGAGATACTTTATCCCTAGATTTCGACTTTCTTTTGTGGGTGGAAGTTAATTTTGTATCATGGCACCAAAACTCTGAATCTCACTCCCATCGAGTCTCCTCAAATCCCAAGTAAGAATTTCTCTGAATCTGAATGTTTTTGTGTATTTCTCTCTCTCTTGATGTATAGTTGCTCATGCCTGTCAGTTGCATCTGACTCTTTGAAGTTTTCTTTTGCTTTATAATAAAACACGTTATTGTCTATTATTATTATTATTATATGAAAATGAGACTTAGTCTTAGTCTCATTTCTTAGTGAGGCTAATTTAATCTTTCTGTGCTGGTTTTCAAAATCTTTGGGCCTAAACAATTGGGAAAAAACATAACGGCAACCACTTTACTAATGTGAAATGTAAATGTGACATTCTCTATTATGTCAATACCTTGCAGACCTATTTTCCTTTTTCTGTCTTTGTTTTCCCCGAAGACCCTTCTTTCCACAACAATAGCTCAACACAACTCTTCTTTTTCCATCAGGTTTTCATTGATTATCTTGAGGGTTCCCAGTCGGCACATTATACTGTGCATAATGAAATCACAACATCTCTGTGATTAGTTTTTTCCCCACACAAACCTGAAGAAGCTACACAGGAAAAACATTAATCTACATAAATACACATTGATGATGTGCCTATACCAGTATCAAGCTATATGGACTTTAATCATGCTTGCACCGTTTATTTTCATTGACCTTTAACATGACACTTAGCCTATATGGTATGGTATAGCTATTCTGCAACGCTTCACTTTCTCACCTTTTAGAGAAACCTGGAAATATATAATGCATTGCAGGAAATAAAATGGCAGGCTTTAAAGTAATCAATTATATGTTGTTTTTATACCACATGGCCTTTTTTTCAGTTAGTTGAAATGTTTCAAAATAGATCTTTTAAACAAATAGTTCATCCATAAATGAAAACGTACTAAAAAATGTACTCCCTCGCAGGCCATACTGGATGTAGATTAGTTTGTTTCTTCATCAAAACAGATTGGGCCATCATCTACATCTTAGATGGCCTGAGGGTGAGTAAACTTTAAGCAAATTTACATTTTTAGATAAACTATTCCAATTTTTTACAGAGAATCTAGAAAATATGAATATTGCCAACACTGAAAATATGTATTGCAAGACTGTACTACAGAGTGAAACTGCTGTGTGGCCATATGATAACTCTGTATTGTGCAATTAGACTCATGCATTTTCTCTTTGGAAATTTAGGTAGTATAATCAGGTATATTATTGCATTTATTAATTTATTATTGTATTGTATTATTGAATGTACAGAAATGGCAAGAATGCACAGTCAGCTATTTCAAGTGCCAACGGTGTGAAAGGTTTTGTGAAAGAATTAGTTTTTAAATCTTCAAGGAACACTACTGAAGAAAACATTATAATGATGCCGTCAATTCTAGCTCATAAGTTTCGAAGGGTTTGTTCAGTAAATATTGATTTAATTCAGTGAAAAACTTTTGAAAAACCTTTGACATAAGGTTATGTTTCTTGTAATATTTTAGTTATTAGAAAAAACTACAAATAAAATATGAAAATATTCCACTGCTGCAATATCCATAGTGTGCCACACCCTAACAGAATATACAGCATCGTACATAAACATATAAATAAATTGTGAAAAGTTTGGCAGATTCCCATTTTCCACAGATTGACATTTCCCAACCACATAGTTGAAACCATTAACAAAACTCATATTTCCTTGCGTCTTGTACAAGGTGTTTTTTTTTGCTAAAGTTTGCTACTTTAACAATGCACAGCTAAATCATTCTGTATATTGTAATTCATGTGTATGGTAGTTGTTGACAAAGCTGTGATGGAAATGATTGACAGGGAGAGGGTCTCAGCACAAAGTAATCCATCTTCAAATTACTGGCATTAAGTTCACATTGTGAGAGATAATGTCATTTTACGGCTAATCAGCTAATGGAGCCCAAATCCATTTTCACCTAAATAGGAGATTCACGCACACACTCATATTAACTTAATGGCAGTGCAGAGACAAGGGATGAAACTAATGAATGCAAATGCAATTTACAGCCACCTCTCACTCAAACCACCTGAAACACAAGACTAAATTGAAGAGTGGTATGAAGTCTGCTCCCAGCTCATGCATAACCCAAAAATAGTTATGAAAAAAAGAGTTTTCCTTGAAGAAAGGAAGTCTGAATGCCAGCTATTCCATTTTTCTTAGCTGTTAGCGTTCTCTAATTATGAGGAAGCTGACTTCCACCCTTGAGGACCTCAGAGCAGCAATTTTTTGTTTCAGTATGAACACAGTATTAATGTAGCTCTTGAGCCAGCTATTATGCTTTTGGTACACACTGTCAAGTTGTCCTTCAAGGCAAGATTTTTGGACTGGTCTCTTTATAGAAATGGAAAAGAGAAGTCATTTTAGGCTTGTGACATTTATTATGTAGGGGCATTTTTAAACATTTACTGGAGGATAACATGCTCCCGGGCAAGGTGATAGTACAATCCTATTTTTTTTTCTTTAACATAGACAGCATAAAATCTCGTCTCAACATTTTTGATAAATAGCTATCTTATTTTAAAATTCGTTGTTTCATCTGAAAATCAACCCCCGTGAGGTTTTGTCACGAATCTTGGGTATGAACTTCCACCAGAGGTCACCCCTCACCACATGGACTCTTGCACTACATTACTGTTGCACAGCACACTGGACTTCGTTTCCCATACTCCATTGCACAGATTGATTTCACCTGCATTCATTTATACACTCTCACCTGATTACACGGCTGCATCCAGTCAAACATATGCTACATAAGCCCTGAACTTCCTCTCCCTCACTGCCATGTATTGTCTAGCGTTTATCGCTCTCCTAGTGGTAGCTGCAGTACAGAGCCCTTCCTTGTATCTTTTGTTTTGTTCAGAATCTAGCTTTGTGTTGTTTGCATTTAACGCTCTCCTAGTTTCTAGACTCATTTCCTAGTGTTACGTCTTAGTCAAGTCTCACTGTGTTTCATGATTTCCTGGTTCCTGATTCTTGCCTGTGTATCCTGGATTAAACCCTTTGCCTGCCGTTTCGTACCCTGTTTGTATCTTGTTTCGATTATTGCTCTCGTCTCCGGATTTCCCCTTTTGTCAAGCCCCCTGGATTCTGTCCACTGACTCGTGCCCCGGTTTGGATTATTCTCTCGTGTCTCCTTCACCATACCTGATGTTTTGACCCTGCCTGTGTTTTGTTTATGTCTTTTAATAAAAGTATGCAAATGGATCTGCACACATCTCGTCTCGTCTCAAACAGCCCTGTTACAGATTTATAGTTTAATAAAAATTAATGACACTTATGTGGTTATTATAAATGTTCTATTTTTGGCACTTGTGGCTACTTAAATGTTTTAACTACCTGAATTGGCAAAAAGGCCCCAAGTAGCATGTTGTTAAAATTCATTGTCTATTAATTCAAATGTAATTCAAACACTTTACACTTTTTTTTATTAAAGCCTATGTAAGTGAAATCTATTTATTGTAATTAATAGTGATACTAATGACATATCTTCAATTTAAATATGAGCAATTAAATATGTACATTAAATATAGCTGTGTAAGTCATAAATGGTATACAGGGGTTCTATTAGATTGCCTCTTTGAATAATTTTACATTCTGTGCTAAGCAACTAAATTTACAAAGGTTTCTATTTATTTCCGTTAACACACTGGCTGATGAATCATGACCCTGCACATGATTAGTGTACATCTACAATTTAAAAGTAAATGCAAAATTTATGCATTTTTTTTTTTTTTTATACTTTATACATTTTGAATGTCCAGATTTTTTAAAACAATCATTTGATCTAGAAACTGGTTATGGTGCTTTGCTTTATTCTTCATTTTTAATTCTATTCCATTCACACCATGAACTTACTCGTTTCATAAAAGAAAATTAACCTTTTTTTTTTTTTGTTGTAGTGGACTATTTTCTTTAAATGCAGGGAAGATTCAGTGCATATCAATATTTAATAGATATATTTATTTATTTATTTATTGAGTAAACATCCAGAGTGGTCCAGATCACCCTGACGAGGTTACATAAAATCTATGTCTCCATCTTCGAACCAATTTGAATCAACTGAATTAATATTAATCAACAGTGGTGACAAATGGCTCAGTGATTCATCCTTGGAGCAGAAGAAGACATTTCTAGCCTGAGCCTGATTTTAGCATGTGATTATTAATAGGATGTTTTAGATTTGATGATTTCCAGAAAGGGCTGTGATTAATTTGTGGCTAAACTACTTGATAACAGAGCTGACTTGGACAGTTGAGGCAATGAACAGTCACTTTGGATACTAAAACCATAATGCTGATTAAAAATAAAGACCTGATATTGATGTAATATTAAAAGGACTGGATTCTACACATAATCTGGCATGATGTAAAATAGATGCAAAGCATCTGCAGTGATACCATCCTGTTTTATCTGATAAGACCCTTTGGGGTATGTTTTCTCCTCGCTAACTCCAGTAGCGAGTGATCAACTAAAAATCGTGTGACTGTGGAGCTAATTAAGCCAAGACAGGGCAACATTTGCATGTCTGACACGAGGAGAAATATGACAGTGTGGTAATAAACAACGCAAAAGTCATTTTTGGCGTCAAATTATTCATGATTAGTCTGCTCTATGCAGATAGCTCTAATCTTGCCCTTTAGGTGAGGATAACTCTTGCCAAACATTCACGCAATTTAGTTGATTTGAATTGTAAATTGACAGTTCCATTTTCTGTGCCCTAAGTTAAACTAAGTGTACAGGAAGGGCATCTGGAGCTCGAATCGCTTTGTGATCTGGACCAGTGGTCCTGGAGCCCTTTCTGTGACACACCCTACTGAGGTCTTGGAGTCTCTACTAATGAGCTGATGACCTGAATCGGATGTGTTTGATTAGTAAATCCTTTTGTGTCTACAGATGTCCCTGGCAAAGATATGCGTTTGGCTAAAGTGTTTTCTGTCTGATGCCATCTCTTTCATTAGTCCTCTAAAGAGAAAATTATTTTCGGGGGCAAAAGTGTTTTATATAAACACGCTTTAATGTCCGTTGGAATTTGGCCACGCAGACTTCATTATCGTCTCAATTCAAAGGCTGGGGGAACGAAAAAAAAAAAAACAACAAATAAACTCAGAGACAAGCCAATTATTAGTGAAAATTGTCTTTGCTGAATTGCGAGATGTTTCTGTTTTCTTCTTATCAAAGTTCACTGACTTTTCATGAAAATATGGACGAGATAAAAAAAAAAGGATTATATATGTGATATATGTCAATAGAATAGATGAATAAATGAATACGCACGCGGCCATTATTTTGTGTCATTTTTTGACACAAGTCTAAACAAGTACATTCTTGCAAAAGAATACGCGACATAAAAACATTATTATTTATGAAGTTATAGTGGATTTGGGCATCCACTATCAAGAAATACAACAAGCGAATGCTGAGAAATACAGCAAGCGAAGTGATACAAATCTGTTATCACTAGAATATCACCTCTCAGCCAATCAGAATTGAGAGCCAGAAGGAACACGCACACACATTTAAACACGTGTGTGTGTGTGTGACAAACAAATCTGTTTTACAAGTCTGAACGAGCTTCTCTCTTTCTCCCTTTAGAGGACAGTTGTAGCTATAAACAAGATTTTCTTTGTAGTAAAAGTGTGAATTGAAAGTACCTATTCAAAGCGTCGCTGCCAGTGCTTCTGAAGCCAAGGTTACTCCAGTTCTACATCCACTATGAAGGCTAGGTAATCAAAAGCATAGCAGATAATTTAGCAGCAAAATGACCTTTCTCATGCCTTGATAATTAGGAAGGGAGATAAGGAAATCAAGCCCAGAGCTCAGAGCTCAGAACCATTACTATGCATGAGAAGGGGGCCCACATCACACAAAGGCCTGTCAGAGGTTTGCTTTTGTCTGGAAACAACTTATCAGGGCTCCAAATTTCCTCTAGCTGCATTATCATGTGGCCATTATCATTTACGGGGGGCAACATGACGGTACAGTGTGTAACATCTTCCATACTGAGCTACCCAACCAGATTCTGCCAGGAGTTTGATATTCATGAACTGCTTTCATCTATAATGGTGCTGTCCAGGTCTCTTACAGCCACTTTTGTTGAGCTCACTCTCAAGCTTATTATTTATTTAGAATATAAGTAGATAATGAATGCCGTTGGTCTGAAATGAAAAGAGACACTCTTGCATATTTATGTATGAAACTATTACATTTCTGGCTTATTGCCACTGAAGGTGCTCATGGAGCTTAACTCCATCTAAACTTGTATGCTAACACACTTTGATTTTTGCTTCGTCTTCCTTTGACAGGTCAGATGCATTATTCTTTAAGTGTTACATTCATTAAACCGTACACACACACACACACACACACACACACACACACACACACACACACCGTCCTTCAAAAGTTTGGAAACCTTATAAGCCAGGTCAAGTTTTGGGCAACATCAGCATAATGTTTTATAATGCAGACTTTGCATTAATAGCAACACAAGGTATGAAAACATTTTATTAAATAAATAAAAAAGTAGAAGATAATAACAATACTGCAGTTATTTACCATGTACACTGCATTGGTGTAATAAGCTCAATTGGCAGTCAGTTAGTAAAGGTGTGCTGACCCACGGATTTTTATATAAGAAACCGGAAGCAATTTTAATTGCAGCTACCGAAGAATCATATCATCGTAGGAAGTGTTCAGTGGTAATTTTTGTTACTTTGTTCCAATAAATTATTATTATTTTAATTATTATTATTATGGCGGTATTATTCAAAACCTTACTTTAAAAACCTAACCAAACCAAATTCAAGATATTTAAACTCATGCAGTTCTTCATAAAGCTATTTATTGGATTTTTAAAGGTGTTTTATTAAGAAGTAATTGAAAAGCACGTCAAATCGCTCACAGAGTCTTGATAGGTGAATTGATTGTGCTAATCAAATTTACTTGTTCCAAATAATTGTTATTCAATTCCTCATCACCACCCATTCAAAAAGGTATATATAATCAGTATTTCAATTATAGCAATATGGCTTGTATATAATGTCCCATTCTGTGCAACTTAGTGGAACTACAATAGAATGTGTTACAACCCTCCTAGTCTGGTCAATCATGAGTTTTTTCGATAGGCAAATTAAAAGCTTGCGTCAATGTTACATATAAATTTAAACAACCGTTTGACACGAGTTCTGTCACTTAATATTTGTTCATATGAACACAGTCAATCAATGGAATAAAAAGTGGTACATTATGGATGTAGCCATTGCTAAAGGACATCTTTACTTTTGTTTTATTGCTACTATAAAAAGAAAGTTCAAAAATATTAAGTACTCAATTTGCCATTAATCTGCAAAAAAATGAGCAGGTTAAAGAATATGAATGAAGTGCCACAGAGTCTTTCCTCCCAAGTAGTTATATTGGTAAGTCACACACTGCGTTCTGTAAATAGATATGCTGATTGACTGATAAAGTCTATATCACTGCATGCAGCATATTGTGTAACTAATTACAGATTTAACTTCAGTGTTTTCTTGAATCGTTAGCGTGCCAAATATGGAGACGTATGCAAACAACCAACGTTTCGACACGCTTGCTTCAGGATCTCCTGTTCCTGAGTCACCCATCCATCTGCCTTTTAGCCTCCGTCTCCGGCTGTTCTGTTCTGCCCCATTCACGCAATACACTCATCACTTCATTTTGTTCTGACCGCAGTCTCACTCTCTCCCTCAAAGCCGAGTAACGGTCAGAAATACAATCATTTTAACAAGGCCGTAGTAAATTTTTACATCTACCACTGTTATGTGTGAGTGCCATTATGTAAGAATGGTTATGCGCCTCAGTCTGTATCCTGTGTCATTGCGAGAGTGAATGTGGGTGCAGTTTGTGAAGTTATATTGCATGGCTTGTGAGTGAGATGAAAATTATGTTTCTATGGCAACAAGTGCAGTATTGTTAGGAGGTCAGAGACAAACACAAGGAGGATACAGATTAGGGCATTAAAAAGAGAATAACAAAAAGGCAGCTTCACTTAGGACGTATTAATGCCTCATAATGAAATGTTTATATTACTTATTCAAATTAATTTCACTCTACATTTGTCGGGTAAATAAAACAAATGTTTATCTACCTGTTTGACTATCACAGTCTTTAGCGCTCAGTACTGATTTTTTTTTTGCTCTCAACTGATTGTTTTGCTTTGTCTTTTACACAAGTTGACACATTTATAAGCACTTAAGCACAGGGACTAATTTTCACTATTAAATAGATGCTTATTAGCATGCCTACTGGCTGTTTACTGGTACTCATAAAGCGTATTTGGGTGCACTTTATTTTGCAGTACGTGTACTTGCATGTGCTTACCCAAGAAAGTACTGATAATATAAGGTACCTACACGGGGTAGGACTGTAAAATAAAGTGCTACTGCATATTTTGCATAAATGACCATATTTTACATCCCTAATCCTACCAATACCTAAATGTGACGTCTATTAATGAGCAGCAAATGAAGAGTTTACTGAGGCAAAAATGTTGTTAACGGTTTGCTAATGGCAATAATTAGACCTTAAAATAAAGTGTGACCAAAAGATTTAGGTAATAATCACTGGCCCAAATCGCACTGTAAGAAGATACTTGGCATGTTTTCAAAACTCCTCAGAAATTCAATCTGGTCTGTGTCAAATGTAGGTGGAAAAATAATATGCTATTGCGCTACAGTATGTAGTTTGACTAAAACCAATGAGCCTGTAAGTGGCAGTTGCACTAAGCTGTCACCACCGTGCCCCGGTTGATTGATATGGGGCCACAGAAATCATCACATTTCTTGCTATCACACATATGTCTATCTCTGCACTACTGTCCATGCAGAGCTGCGATCATTAAGAGTGCCCACCGGCACCCTTATTCTAGAACCCATTGGAGGCTGTGCAGGGTACATCAATATCAATACTGAGCAATGGCAATAACAAAAGCTCTTTTGACACCAGCATTAGTCTTCCAAATCACCCCTTCTGCCTTTCAGCATAAGGCTGTAATGTTTGTGATTTCTCTCGACAGCACAATTTAACACCCACAGTTCAGGCAAGGCCATCGCCTTGGGCCCTAAATGTGGTTGACCGATCTCACTGAGCTATTAAAACCCAGCGAAAAGGAGTGAATATGAATATGATTTAAAATAAATGTCTTGGCAACATAGGAAAGAAACTAAAGGGGGATTTGTATGACTGCTAATGAGCTGATGTGATGGGAAATATATTCAGAAAGAGGGGCGTAATTAATCAAAGAGGAAAACGTAGCTATGATGTTCTTGTTGATGATGTGTATAGCAGGGTTTTGTTGATTTACCCCAAAATGATTTAAACTTCAGGACTGATCCCAAATGTCAGTCCCTTTTTGCTGAGGTAATTAAAACCCAACCGGTCAAAGTTTTAATTGGACTGAAACCTGTACCTCAGCCAAATTTCAATGGAGACTAATATGCTGAGTTGGGTTTTTTTAGACTATAATTCCAGTTTATTTTCATTTACTCGACACAGCCAGTCTCTCAAAACAACAACAACAAAAAAGGATTGTGTTCAAATTACTTTTTTTTTTTTTTTTTACCAGGGACATGCTCACTGGGACGGCTGCTAATTTACTCAAGTATCTTTGTTGCTTTCTAAACCAGGCCATTTCATGATCCTGCTTCTGTATTTATTATGGTTCTCCCAGTTGGCAAAAAGGTTGGGCCTAATTGATCTCATTGGAGCACAAGGTCCTGCTTCCTGTTTGTTGTAAAAAGCAGAGAAAAAAGCATTAAGGCTTACAAGCTTTTATAGGATTAAGCATCATAAGCTTTTACCTCTGCTGCTCATATTAAATAGTATTGAACTGTTAAAAGACAAACATTTTAGAGGATTACATGAAGGAAACAGCTAATGTCCATGTTATTCTCTATGTGGTTGCTTAGGTAGCTCTAGCTAATTGCTTTATTCTTATGTTTTCTGCCCAGGACTCAGGTAAGACATCTTGTCTTTATATTGAACCACAATTACAGAATATGCTACATTAGTTAAAACCACAGCAAGTTTACTTTGTCCAAAAGTGTGTTTAGGCTTAAATGAATTGCATTAAGTGACCATGGATCACAAAACCAGCCATAAAGATAGCTTTTAAAATTGAAATGCAATAAGTTGAGATTTATGCATAATCATAAGCTTTTCATTGATGTATGATTTGAATGATGGCACAATATTTGGCTAAGATACAGCTACTGGAATATAAGGGTGCCAAAAAAGTCTAAAAATTGAGAAAATTGTCTTTAAAGTTCTCCAAATTAAGTTCTTAGCAATATTTTTGACCCATATAGTGTATTTTTTTGGCTATTTCTAAAAATATACCTCAGCAACTGGTTTTATGGTCCAATTCATTCTTTCATGGAACTAAAAAATCTGAAACTGTTCCACACTCGCAATAATGTGGCTTTGTGATACCTACAAAACATATTTTTAGCGTAGCATTCATTATTTCATACCACTGTTGCTGCATTGTGGAGAATGAATTTAGTCGTTTTTTTTACAGAAACAAAAACTGCTGTAACTTTTGTAGATAGTGCTTGCCAATACTCTCATATTCCTAAGAGATATAACATGGCAAAAATATGACTCAAACCTGTGCAGCGAACTCTGTAAAAACGTCATGAAATGTCAGTCAGCTTGATTTCCGATCAGGTCCATTTTCTATCTCAGTTCTTTGCATGGTGAAGATCTGTGTATGTCCTCAGCTCCATGCAGGTTTCATCAGGCTGGTAACAGGCAGAAGACTGGCAGCTACAGTAATACCCTTGGGTTTTCTCTGCTCATCTCAGGGCACTGTTGCTGTCTCTCCCAGCGCACACCATGCTCAATTCCATTAAACTGTCACATCTTTCCAAATGACTTTCCTCTGTCCAAGGAAAAAGACACAGCATATAAACCGCAGTTGTTCAGTTTCACCATTAGCATAAAAAATAAAATAAAGGTCACTTGCTTTGAAAGCAAGCTTCAGATGTGTAGAATGTGCTCGACTTCATTTGTCGTTTTTGCATCACTTTCAATCTTACAAACCTCAGCCCATCAGCCTTGTTACTCCCTTTTATTAAAAACTCAGGGACATGATACTGCAGCTGGTGGAAGCACATCCAGCTCAATAAATAGGACTTAGACATCTACAGTTTGTGTGGCAGACCATGCTAATCTCCTTCATATCGAAAGGTATTCAAGTAAATACATGTAGTGCAATGACAAAATCTTTAACCCTTTTACAGCTTTAGAAATATACGAATCGTTTCTGATCTCCTGAGAATTTAAAACTGGAATTGAACTTGAACCACTGTGTAGGTCATGGAGGTGTGATTCGCTCATTTATTGAGTTGTGTGTGTGTGTGTGTGTGTGTGTGTGTTTGCTGTCACAGTAGTTCAGCTAGTCTGTATAAATTGCAGAATAAAACTCTAATGATGTCAAATTAGGCAGATGGATTAACTGTGTTAAATAAATGCGATGCTGTTAAACATATTTAAATATTTAAAATCACGTTGAGCAGACAGATGCCAAGGTGACAAGCAGCAGCTGGAATCCATTATTTTGTCCCTCAAAGTAAGTGTAAGACCTATCAGCTGGAAATGCTCTTCACGTGTCGTCTGTTAACAGTCTCTTACGGTCATTTCTGCCAAAAAAAAATGTAGTGATGACAGTCGGTTGCCATCCTTGAGTCTTGGAAACGTACTAATGTCATGTGGAGCATGAATTAAGTGTCAGTATCAAGTGAAACAGTTTTTCTTGTAATCAAAAGAGTTGTCTTTAGTCAGTGGCAAACAGATTGAGTTGATGAAATGCTTATCTATATTTGGGCATCAGAGCCTGACAATATGTTTGCATGAGCATTGCTGCTGTTTGAGCTTTTGACATTTGCTGTAGAGGCACTGAAATGATTGCATCTGTGGAGAGTTTTTTCATGAAATCTTCTAAGATTTAAATAGGGCTTGTACTTTGGTGCTTGTTTTGACAATAAAATTTCATTTATTACATAAGACATCGAAAGGTTACAATTGTCGGTTTCACATTCAGGGCCATATCGACATGATTGTATGTAACTCTAAGTCATATGAGCTTAATTTGTAAAGTGCAACTGACTAATCCCATTAAACACTTGAACACTCAAAAAAGTCAAATAATTGTCATTGTATGAGTCACTATGGCACGGTTTATATTGACACTCTAGGCAAGGCTACTAGTATAAATTTTGAGGTGCAACCATTTTCCTAATCACATCTCCTCCTCACAGACATGAAGTTATTGGATAAGCACTGAATATCTCGTTTTACTCAGGCTTTCAAAGTAGCTGTAGGCTGTGACGTCCAAAGATATTGGTCTGAGCATTGGAGTGGCACTCGAATATTCCAGTTCTAGAGTAAACTGAAATCGAATGTCTATACAGATACTGCATGTGTTGTTTATTCTAATGCAAATTAGCATGAAAAGCATGAAAATGAAGTTAATTACAGGCAGGGAAACAGTCCAGTGGTTGTATTCAGTTCCAAACAATTCCAAGATAATTGTTTTATCATACTGATTCTCCTCATAATTTCCAACCCCATTCATTTCATCCACTAGAGGATTTAATTTAACACCGTGTTTTCCATTTCTAAATATACTAAATTTTATGGCCATTTCAGACTTCACATTCACGTTTTCGCATATTATAATGTCTTATAGCCGCCTGTTTCCAATAATTGCATCTATTTATCTCACAGACTCTTTTCCACAGTTCTGAGAAATGAAGTTGGAAGCACAAGATAGGGAGAGTGGGGTAAGTTGAGCCACCGCCTGTATCTTGGCAACTGTAAACTTGTGCTTTAATGTGACCCTGTATTTCAGAACCACCAGTCTTTTCTGCCAGACTGTGAAAAGGAGAAACGGGGAGGACTGTTACTTTAAACTGTTACTTTAAAAACAGTTTTTGGCTTTTCAAACATAACAGATGTAATGGCTGTTATACTGGAGCATTTATCCAGGTATAAAAAAAAATTGGCAACATTTTATTTTAAGGTGTCCATAATACAAAGCAATTACCTAGTAGCTGTTGTACTTGCATAAAACAAAATGTACTTACCATGTAACAAGGTTGTACTTACACTTTGTAATTATGTAGATGTAACAGGCAGCGGTCACACTTTATATTAGGTGACCTTAATTACATTGTACTTACATAAACTATATAAGTACAACGTACTTTCTGTGGTCATATTCTATTGCAAAACACTTTTGTTCCTACAGAGGTGGGATACGGGTAAGGTTAGGGACAGTTTTGGTGGTATGGGTAGGTTTAAGGGTGGGTTAAGGTGTAAGGGATGGGTCAACAATTCCACATGTAATTACAGAAAAAATTACAGATGTAATTACATAGATGTATTTTAAAAATACAAGTACAATGTAAAAACATGTATGTAAACAATAAGTGCGCTGTACCAAATGATAAATCTAAATGTAAGTAAATAGTGGGACCCAGGCAGCTACTGTTACATTAGGATTACAGAATATTACACAGGCATAAGCTACTTAAAAAAAAGTGTATCAAGACTGTACTTAGGTGTACTTCATGTGTATCTATACTGTACTCCTTATCTAGCTGCACCTTAGTTGGATTTAACTTATTAGTATACAGCTTAAATACATGTGAAACCTTTCTAATTACATTAAAATGGCAGAATATCACACAGGAAAAAGCTGCTTAAAATAAAGTGTACTTACGTGTTAGTAGCTGTGTAACAGACTCGGTTTGTTACATATGTGTAACAGTAGCTGCTTATTACATCTACATAATTACAAACTGTAATTAAAGGCTATTCCATAACTCATAAGTAAATTTAAGTTTAAGTACCCAATTAGGTAATTACTTTGTATTATGACACCTAAAAATAAATTATACAACTACATAAAACTATGCAAATCATTTAGCTAAATATTAGCCTCAGTTAGAAAAGTTTGGGACAAACTGAGTCAAATGTTGTGTGGTAAAATGAGTCAGCATTTTAACATCAAGTATCCCACCATAAAGGACTGAAGTTAAGTTAAATATCTGAAGTATAAACTGCTGTCTCTCTCTAGCTTATTTAATAGGGAATTTTCCGATCTGTATTGCTTAATGGTATAATAATAATATACAGTATATATATATATATATATATATATATATATATATATATATATATATATATATATATATATATATATATATATATTTTATATTGTTTACATTAGCTTTAAGACATGAAATGTGGCGGTTTGTAAAAGGTAATGTTAAGGGAAATATGAATGTTTAGAAGAGTTAAATTATTGGTAAAATTTTACACCTAGATTTTTACATCTTACCCACTGACTGTAAGTACTTTCATTCTGCTTCTGTCTCATTTTCTTATCTTGGGGACCGCATAAGTAAAACACGGCTCATCTTACCCCACTCTCCCTTATAAACACGCAATTCTGGCTTTTTTTGAAATACAAGATTGCGTTTTCCTCAGAAGTGTACGTCTCCCAATTCAGTTTTTTGTATAATTGTGAAGTTTTATATGACAATTTAGAGTAGTTTCTGTCTTTATAAACTCAGAACTGTGAGAGAAAAAAATCCGGATTGTGAGAAAAGATGTCACCTCTTTTTAATATTTCTTTTTAAGCCTAGCCTTTCAAAGCACAAAGAACTTTATTTGTATATGAGAGCGGTTCTGGCAGCTGACGGGTCATAAAAGTGAACTGTTCCTTCCTTCCCAAACTGCATAGTCTTATTGATGACAGAGGACCTAGGTGCTGTTTATCATCTTCTGACCTGGATTTTCTGCTGAGTAAGATTCGTTCCACCCAGCACTCCACTGAACACAGATCATACATAATAGTACCCTTTCCCTTCTTCTGTTACGCTAATATAGAAAAGTGACATCTGTACACATACACGCTGCACAATGAATACAACGTCTGCCCTATTGGTTTCATGTCCCGTTTAATTAATTCTTGTTTATTTCACCCCAAAAGAAAATAAGCTCAATGCATATTATGCTGGCATGAAATGATGCAGGGTCCTATCAGGCTGGTAAGTGATACATGTCCATTCTCTGTTTTTCATAACTGGATTATGAATCATCATGACACCTACAATGGAGCATCGTCTTCGCTTGTTCATTTGTTTTGCTCTGGTACATATTTCATATAAATGGAGAGTGATGAGAGTGCAGAATTTCACAATTGAGATATCCATTTCAAATGACAACACTGCACGCTCTGAAGAGCCCTTTAATTTTTCTCTAGCCTCTGCAAACCAACGAAGGGAGAAAATAATAAAGAATTCAGCAGAGGCCTCGGGTCAGTGCGTTGCAGCAGCACAGTTTGCAGGCACATTGTTGACCCACCTTCAAAAGGAGCTGTCAGGCTATTGCTGGCATACAGCGTGAGCGACTAGCTGTTACACTCCTCAGTGATAATATTTCACGAGCCAAAGATCATAAACAACTGTAAGCTTCTGTCAAGCAACCAAGGTAAACACAACTTTTCTCAATTCCGAATGGTTTAGAGTTGTCATCAACAGATATACAGCTTTGCATCAGAAGCAACAGGAGTTTTAAATGATTCTGAAGCATTGTTAAATCACAGTTTTGTTCAACATCTTTGAGATCAAAGGTGTTTAAAGTATTAAATCTCTATGCGATTAATAGATTGACGAGTTAGTTTTAATCTTTTTGAACTCTTTCTGTCTTTGAGATTCTTTTGGGCTTTTAAAAGACTAAGCCCGTTTCTGCCATGGAATAATACTTAATAATAATACAACAAAAAAGGGTAAGTGATTCATTTTTATCTCACGTTTGTTTTTCAGATTTTGAGATTATATCCCACAATTCCCATTTTTCTCACAGTTCTGAGAAAAAGGTTAGAATTTCTAAATATAAAATTGCAATTCGGAAAGTCTCAATAGTTGTGTCAGATATAAATGTGCTATTACCAGAAGAAAAGTCAGAAATGTGAGATAAAAAGGCTGAAGGTATAGCTTTAGAAATGAAATGTGCACTTTGGAGGAAAAAAAAATTCAGAACTGCAAAACTTGGAATTGCGAGATGCAAACTAGACATTGTCAGAACTGTGCGATGTAAAAAAAAAAGAATTCAGTGGCAGAAACGGGATTCACAGACAACAGATAAAGGTCCGGTTTCATAGACAGGGCTTAGCCTAAACCAGGATTAGGCCATAGTTCAGTTAAGACATTTAAGTAATTTTATTTTTTAAAAAGCATCACTTTTGTGTGCATCTTAAGACACAACAAAGGCACGGGCATGTTTTAAGAAAGTTTCTTTCAGTCGAAACAGCTCAGATTAACATGTTAGTCTGGGACTAGGCTTAAGCCTTGCTTCCGAAACCAGGGGACAGTAATTCGTTTAGGCTCTCCAGAACGCTCTCCTGAACTGCGTATTTATAAAAACTATGAATAGACATCACTTTAATATTCCATTTTTTTTTTCCTGAAGCCATTTTTTTTTCTCTCACACACATCTCTTTCAAAAGAAATGAAAGCGCCAGTGACACCTCTTGACATGTCCCAGATATCTTTGCCTGACAGGCAGTGTGTGGCGCTGCAGGCGACTCACTCCCCAGCGCTGACAATACTGTCTAAAACTGCCGCTTCCATATGTCCATTGAGCCCACTGTGAAACGAGGCCTGAGTGGCTTGGCTCACAATGTGGATATTCACACATTAATGCCA
The DNA here is from genome assembly GCF_018831695.1 of Puntigrus tetrazona. Taxonomy (NCBI): domain Eukaryota; kingdom Metazoa; phylum Chordata; class Actinopteri; order Cypriniformes; family Cyprinidae; genus Puntigrus; species Puntigrus tetrazona. Next base: position 27,782,307 of record NC_056705.1, on the reverse strand, counting down.
AAAACTCTTGAGAGGTTGTCGAGGGATCGTGTGATGGGGGCAAAGGGTTCAAAAGGAGAAAATGGCCGTATGTATTTAAAGGAACCATTTCCAGAGCTCTTTTGACATGACCTGCTTGAGTGGCTGTCATGTTGAGACTGTTTTTGTGTTTTTTGTTTTTTGTTTTTGGACAGCCCACCAAGCCACTGGCAGATCTAGGTCTCTTCTAGTGTGCAAGAAAATGCTGCCAATTCTGTTTGTTTTTTTTTTACACACACTTGGGCACCATTTGAGCCACATCAGCTAAGTCTGTTGATGTTAGAAGATGCCACATGTTACAGGACCGATGGGCAGATGTACATACAGAAAATCACCAATCACATTTTTAATTCAAATTTTAAACAATGCCAATAAAAAGGTTATTGTAATAGTTTTTTTATACTTACCCAGGGTGCATTTACAGTAATAATGTGAAATGATTTGATTTGTACGTTAATATATTTTTAAAATGTAATTTTTGCTCCAATCTTCAGTGTCACCTTCAGAATATGATTCTGATATTCCGATATGATTCTCAAGAAACAACTTCTTATCAATGTGTTGTGTTGGTTATTGTTTTCTGTGACACACTACCATTAATGAATATTTTCTTTAAAAAAAAAAAAAAAAAAGGAAATGCACTTTTATTCAGCAAATGCACGCAAAGACATGTTAAAATGTTACAAAAGATTAATAAATGCCTTCAATTCATCAAACAGTCCTGTAAAACAAACAAACAAACAACCAAAACAAATCAGCTATGCCGTTATTACTGTTTGATCATCACATGTCCTCTACTGAAGTGGATTGCAGCTTTGTCAATTGACTGCCATCACCGACTGCTGTGTAGCAAATTAGATGAACCGTTTAAAGGCTGACTTTTCATCTGGCAGGTTTACAATGACATGCGGAGTTTGTCTAAAAGATGTCTGCTTAGTGAATCAAAAAGAGATAAAAACACAGCAGAGAGTGAATTATATGTAAGGAAGCCAGTTAACAAAGATAAATATGACAGGCGATACTGCTCCTCACTTCCTAAAAAGTAATGCGGCATCATTTTGTTGCAACTTAATTTCATTGTGCGAAAGTCAACGTGCGAATGAAATGTTTACTTAACCTATTTGCGCTGAGACTACATGAATAATTTTGTTGCCGCCAACTGAAACCGAGCGGGGTATTTCCAGTTCCCAGCATGCTTTTCCCAAGACTGGATGGGGGCAAATGTGTGAAATACTGTTAAATGGGTTAACTCTGTTAGTATTTAAAGTCAGCACGTTTGATCGTCTTTTGTTTCCTATTGTGCATATATGCAAGTGAAACAAAAACAAGAAGAACGTAGGAAGCGGGACTCAGGAGATGACGGGATTGTTAGATTTTTGTTCGCTGCGATCTCGTTTGAGTGACAGGTTGCTGCTGGAGGGGATGGATTATTGAACTGCAGTCGCTCTGATGTTAATGTTAATGAAGATGATGTTTTGATTGAAGATTATGAAGGTGCATGACTTTAAAAAAATAATGATGTGCATGGATAGATCATTTAAAACAAATGGCAATATTTTTGTAAAATGCCTTGTAATGATTTACTCAATGAGCAATTACTGTGCAATTGCAAGTGCAATAGATGCTCTTTTTCTAATTATTTGAGTTACTTTAGCATTGCTTATGTTATTGCACTCGATTCAGTTAGTAAGTTTGTGCTGTACACAGTAATTGAATTTACATGGCAATTTCATGTAATGAAAAATCAGCGTGGAACCACCGTCCACATTTGAATTCAGTTCATCCAAAGACTAATTTGCTGTTGCTTCTGTTAAAAACAAAAGAGATTAAGCCATTGTGCAGGTGTACAAGTGCTCTCTACTAGTGCTAAACTCACCCACTCAGTGAGCTAGTGCCAAATAACTGGAAGGAAAAAAAATAAAAAATTAATAAATAATATATATATAAACAGATGACAGAGTGTCTGCACAGCACAGTGCATCATTTACAGTGTGCCTTTTTTTGTCTGCAGTCATAAAGCAAAAATATATTGGTTGAGCTGACTGATTTTATGCTCTACGGGGAATCCAGAAACATACTGTAAGCTACATTTTTTTTACGTATATTAAAGGGACAGCTCGCCTAAAAAAAATAAATAAATAATTTTCTCACCCTACTTGATTTGGTTATCCGCGTATTCTTCAATACATCTTATATGAGTGAGTAAAGTATGACAGAATTTTCATCTCGCTTCAAATCTATGCCTTCCAAACATGCGTACTGGCATTATTTTGAGACTGCTGATGTTTATTCTTTTTCATTAGCATTTGATGGATGATATGCACTGTTAATTATTTCTCATAGGGTGCAAGCAAACTTGTTTTACATTTCATTCAACAGAAAAGGGTTGGTCAAGGCTGTTGGTCTGAATATCATAATGACTGCCATGCACTGTGGGAGTAAGCAAACTTCTATAAAAGGCTGAAGCCAATAAATGGACTGCCTGGGGCTGGAGAATTTTCACTCTGTAAAATGGCCTTTTTCTCAGATCTCAGAGGGTGTTTGCACGTTATCTTTTTGTGACACGTAGCCTCAGGCAAGTTGAACTGTAAACCCAAGTGTAGATATTTATGATCTTTTAACATGGAATGCAAAATTTGACAAGAAAAACACACACAAACACACACACACACACACACACACATATAAGCAAGATTCAGCAAAAGACAAGGATTTGCAAATCGTAATGTAGCTTAGATGTCAGCGATATTGAACATTATTGGTTCTTCGGCGTCACGAGACAGATGAATGAGATATGACAGCTACTGTGGAGGGGTGGATTCTTCTTTCATTTACATTTATGTTGTCATTCATTATGAGTCACAACATCAGTGTAAATGGCAGTAGCAGGTGCCAGAATCTCAGCAGCGTAAAAACACTGTTTGCACAGAGATTAATGACATGCAGTGCGTAATATCAGCCTCACCCTGTACTCCACGAACAAGCGCGGGTGACAAATGCTCCGAGCGCAAACCTCCATTACTCATTCCAGTATCACATGTCCATCTCCTCCACAGTAAGAGATGTCACTGTGACAGCGCCACCATTGTGTTTGTGTCAGACACCTCTCTTTGAACCGCCAAATCTTAGTGCTGAGGTGGATCTGTCCCACTCCTCTTTTGTTCAAATTGAATTTCTTCCCCCACTTTGTTCCTATTTAAGCTACAGGGGTTGATGTCAGATCTCAGGCCTGCTGTTGAAATAAATTCCTTGTCAGCGAAGCTTTTACACCCTGCCATTTGCAAGGATTTACGACGGAAGCTGTTTTGTTGCATGATACATACATTTCTGTTCTGTAGCGGGGCACTTAGTGCTTAAGGAGCTCTATGATTCCGGCCTCTTGCATATTTTATGTAGCGCATGTGTTTGGCTCCTCGTTTGCAAATGTCACACAGAGTCTGGGTTTTTCACAGAATAAAATAGAATAGAACTGAATTTCTGCAACCCAGTTGTGTGAGGCATTTACACTAGATCATTTGCTATTTTTTTTAATGGAAAACATTGGCTCAGGCATTTCTTTATGATTTAAACAACATTTTATAATTAAGATCAATCCACTGGTTGGTCCAGTTTTCCAGAGACATGATTATCACATGAAGCAAAACCATGTGAACATCTTAAATGTGTTTCCATCGCAGTGTGCGCGCATGTCTTCATATTGGATACAAGATTTATGAGACTTAATTGAACACATGTTTTTAATGTACATTTTAAAAATGTATGCCATTTTGAATTTTTACATTAAATCCCATATGTGAAACCTTTTCTTTGCTCTCAAGTTAATACAGATTATTACACAGATAACTTATTAGATATTAATATGATAATAGGTATGTCAATATAAAGGATATAAAGGTTTAAAAAAAAAAATTGGCTGCAGCATTTCTAAACACTTTTTTCCTCTTATTTCCTTCATGCTAGCATTACTTATTTATAGTAGTAAAGTGCCAAGCCTTTGCACTTAACTAAATATCCGTTCCACGTAAATGCGGTTTCATAATAAATAATATATAAAAAATTCTTCATTATCTCAGAAAAACCTTAACTAAAGCATGTAGCGCACGCTTTTATTGAATAAAGAAGTTTTCCCACAACTACCCCTTTCTTTAGAGCTCTCATAAGTTCACAGTGTGATATTCCCAACAAAGAGGATGAGGCAATCAGAGGCAGAAATGGAAGCTTAAATTATATTATATTCATACCTGACATTTACAAATGAATGCAATGGAGAAGTTCCTCTGTAATCTGGAGTGCACAGCAGGTGTTTCTATCTACACAGATGGCAAACACCCACTGTTGTCTCCGTAGTAAGCCTGGAACAAAAACACTCACAAAGAATGCCAACTCCGGAGGCAACACATCATCAAGAATGCTTAAAGACACCACAATATGTGCCAGATAGTCAAAAGAGTGTCCTAGCAGTGCTGGCACTCCTCATATAGCCACAAGATTGTAGATTTTAATTTTTTTTTAACATACTGTCTTAAGACGTCAAGTCGAAGATGGCACAGAGCTGTACCCCTTACTTCGAGCCATGTGATCTCTCTTTCAACGGGGAAAGTCCCATATACACACAGAGATGGGGCCGTATGCTGATGTTTGCCATCTGTGGGAAAGAAAAAGTGATTGCATTTAGACGCAATTAGAGAAGTGAAACGATGAATTAAGCAAGGACGCGGGCCCTTGTGGAATACAAAACAGGTAAACAGAAAAAGAAACATATCAGTCAGTGGTGGAGTCTAGACAGTTTCCTGCTCCACGGGGTCTGAGGAGTGATTCATAAATGAGAACAAAGGTAGTCTGTAAATGTGAAAAAAAAGCCACTTTTAAGCCACAGATATTAACATTTAAAGTAGAATTGCATTAAAATGAACTGTGCAAGAAGGTACAGAATACACGTTTCACAGCTTGTACAAAGAACAGGAAATGATCTGTATTCAAAAGTAAAAGTACACATTTTTGAAGATGATTTATTTTCTTCAGACTAAAGCACTTATCCTCTTAGGATTCTAGCACATTAGCAAGCACTGTCAATGACTGTGAGCTATGAAAAAAATGTGAGTGTTGTAGCTTTTACACCTAAATTTCAACCTGAAGTTTCAACTCTGAAGAAAATGGCTAAAGACTATGCCAAAGATGCTCAGTTTCAAATCATGTACAATAATTTTGCGTAAGAGTGGCATCGTTGTGTCATTCAGTGTGGATGAAAATTCTTGCTGGTGCAATAGTTTGCGTGCATCTTGAGAACGTAACGCCATCAAATTGAATGAAATGCTCTCATCTTACTTTTCAGTCCGCTGTATGAGAAATGCTAATTGCTTTGAACGCCCCCTTGGAGTAATGGGACTTGTAATTACAGTTTAGCACCAGACAGACTCTTCTTGCTAGCTGTTAATTACTCTCTGCTAAAGATGAAGAGACTGAAGATAAGCATTATAATCACAGCCGCTGTTTGAAGAAGGATGTTGTGACTTCAGAGAGCAGGGAACATCAGTTGCCCGAAATGTCTGCCCCCCGGGTCGCAGAGCAATCTCTCTGCGGATGTTCCAGGGTGACCCTGGCCTCAAAACCCCCGAGCGTTCAACTAGAATCTGCTCAGCATGGGACCTATACAAATTACTCACATCAAATAATACGCAAATTGCCATGTCAGTTCCTTAATCAAAGAGGTGGAAAACAGACCTTGGAATTTATGCAGCTGCAACACTGTGAGTTGGGTTGGCTCTCTGGCATTGAGGCAGCTTTCCCTCATTAAAAAATAATGTCAAATAAATAAAAACAAAACAAAAGTTGGCTGCGGCATAGAGTTCTGTGGTTTTTCAGCCAGTAAACTCATTTATTTATTTACTTTTGAATACTTCATTCTGATTGGACAGCGGCAACATTCTATGATTCGAAACTTCCTGATATATGATATGGCAACAGTATATTCTTTCCCATGTTATTAAAATGTCGTCTTACTATGCTTTATTTATAGTATTCTTATGGCGTTTGTCTTGTTGCGTAAAGGAATAGTTCAGCCAAAAATGAAAATCTGATGAAAATGTACTTACCCTCAGGTCATCCAAGATGTAAATGAGCTTGTTTCTTTATCAGAACAGATTTGGAGATAGTGTTACATCACTTGCTCACCGATGGATCCTCTGCAGTGAATGGGCTCTGTCAAAATCAGATTCCAAACTGCTGTTAGAAACATTACAATAATCCACAGCTATTATTGCTTATATTACGCTTTTATTTATTTTTTTTAAACTTACTTCCTCAGTGACTCCCAAAGGATTTGTTTAATGGTTCATTTGTCCAAACCCCTCCTTTACGTGAGGCTAGTCTGCTGTGATTGGTCCTATTGGCCTCATTTTCATTTCACCATGCCTGTAATGTCTGATAAAGCAGCGTTTGTGAGCCAGTGCTGCTTTGTTACAGCGTTACCGGGAAACAGCTATTTTACGGCTCTAAAAGCGGCACCTAGTGGCAACGAATGAATTAGCATTTTCGTTCAGACAAATGCAAGAAGAAGACCAACAAGTGGGTGTGCAATATGCTAATATTTCACGTTGAAGTGCTGCTCCTGTCTCTTTGAATGGAGACATTATAACATTTTCCAAAACTATTCACCAAACGTATGTAATGTTTTAAATCATCAACAAAATCGTAAAAACAACTGTAACTGTAAATGTTGTTTATGTCGCTTGAATAGCGTTTGCTTATTTTTCATACTAGACCGGCCCAGCGCACATGCACAGTTTTAAGCGCACACGTGAGACCTTTGCTTTCAGCTAAAAAGTCTTTCGTCCTTGATTCTCCAGTGAGATGTCATTGCGTGTGAATCAGGAGAAAAATTGTCAGATAAACAGAGAGATCAATCACTGTTTACATGTGAAAACAGTCCAGGGGTGCATTTTCCAAAATCGTCGTTAGCTAATGGTCGGTAGTTTCATTGAACTCTATCGGTAATAACAGAACTTGGGACCGCACTTGCTTTTGAGAAATGCACCCCAGAACAGTTATGTTGGTGGATTTTGATGTTAAAGGACAATAGGGATGGACTTTATCACTGCAGGAAGCATCATTATGGATAACAGACTCTGATTCAGATCCATGGCCAGAAATGATGGTTTAAAGCTTGATCAACTTGATGATGGATTTGTTTCTTACAAACACAGTCTTGTGAGGTTTTTACTTCACAAGGCATCACTTGATGAACTGGACTTATGTGAATTAACTATGGTTTATTTTGATATTTTAGTTTGTGAGCTAGTAATGTACAGTAATAGCAAATTTCTCCAAATGGGTTTGAAGAAAAACACGTACATGTCTTGGACGGCCTGAGGGTGAGTACATCTTCAACAAACATTCATTTTGGTAAATTTTTGTTTCTTTCTGTTGATTTACTTAAAACTAAAATTCTAAATAAAAAAGTCACATATTTATTTTTTGCTCGGTCAGTAACGATGTACTAAGTTAAATGTAAGGTCTGATCTCTTTGTCAGCGTTTTGTGTTAATTACTGTATGTTACTACAAACAAAATATTTTATTTGACGTTAGTTTTTTGCCTTTTTTCAGATTCCTTTATTCATACAATTCCCCAAGCATCCTAAAAATATGCGATGAAGATGAATTGATGTGATGCATAAATGTTTCTGCTGAGGGAGGAGTAAGTGGACTTCCTGGCAGAGGCAAAGCTTTCCGTATTTCATCGCTTCTTCGCTGCCAATCCACCAGAATAGATCATAACTGCAGATAACTATATCAGCACTATTTAAAAGATAAAGATGCCAAAGTGTGCACGGTTTCTTTGTAGAGGAACCAGCCACCGCTCAAATGATATGTTGATGTAATTGATCCCTTCCATATCGCAGTAATTGCAGTGATGGGAGATACTGCTACCTGTAAATGTGCCGAGGTTCAGCCGACAGCTTGTGTGAATCACTGAAGAGATTAATTATTACAGGCGGCGCTGTGGGCTGGGACAAGCAGACACACAGACTGCACCTGTATTCGATTCCAGCGCACACCCGTCCTCTTCCTGTGCGGCTAATGCCGTTGTCCCGGCAAAATTAATTAACTGATGTACTTCCGTCTGTCAGGAGGCCCCGCGCAATTAATCACGTGTGGAATGAGACAATGCAGGGCACCTATAAATTCAATTCACAACTTTCAAGCGCTGTGAAGACCTCAGCCTAAACCCTATGGATTAGATGTCAAGTGGCTCATAACTCAGCAGAAGGTGCTGTAAAATCAAGTTCATCTTAAACCAAAATATGCCTGTGGATGTCTAGGGGTCACTCGTCTCACAGTTTGGTGTCGGAGCTATAAAGTGTTCAGTGTGAGCCTGTGGCTTTGCTTCCTTTTTCCTCATTTGCATGAATTATTGCATTAAAACGATGTCTTAAATAGGTTAGAAAAAAATCTTGGTTTCAAAATCACACTGTAGACATACAAGCAACAACCTAAGATGTATGTTATTGTGTGTACACGCTATAGTAAAAATAGTGAAAATATACTAAAATGAATTTGAAACGTATTTATTGAATGCTTTTTTTTACATTGATGTACTTAATAAAAATACTTTTAGGATACTGAACTGGTATATTTAAAGTCTGCTAAACTAGAACAACTAATTTTGTACTTAACACACTTTAATTGTGCAGAACTAAACATATACTTAGTATATCTGGTTGTGCTAAAGTGGATCTATTGCAAGTATGCTTCAGGTACACTTTGAATATCTTGCATTATTTTTCAAAGATCATGCAATCCTCATCATTAGTGATATTGAAATAAATTTAGGCTTAATGTAATAAGAAATGTGCATTGTGCACAAGTAGCCCTCCAAATAGACTATCAATTATAAATAAAATAGAATTAAATTATAAATAAAATAGAATTTTTGATATCAGTAAATATGGTAGTATAGATTTGAACTATATTCACTATGAAAAAATAAGCGAAGAGCAAATGATTTGTTGAGTAAGTTGAAAGGGATTGTTCTCCCAAAAATGAAATTTTCTCCTATTGCTCTAACCATAATGCCATCCCAGGTGCATATAAGATTTCTAGAAAATCCATCTTTTTGAATCTATATAACCCAAGTGTATGCAACCACCAAAATAGATTTTTTAAAAACTTTAGATCCCACAAAACACAAATCTTTACCATAGACATATGCTAAGATTTGATTATCATCTTTAAAATCCCGCCCACATACTGTACTACTAGCTACTAGTTTCTAAACCTGCGTATCTAATTTCTAAATGAAATACATTTATAAGTGACCGGCTATGTCAGCTATTGCGAGCTAATTGTAGCTAACTTATATTTGTAATTGCACGATTTAAATAGTCTGATTCACACAGGAAATCAAGAACATGTGGCTTTCTCCAAAGTCTCGTTATAACAAGTCAGTTCACTTGGTGGCCATATTCTTAACGCCCACAGGCAGCTATTTCCAGCATTGCAAGTTCAGCTCATATTTACTTGAATGGGGAGAGACAGAAATCTCTGCAACGATTTGTTGAAAGTTTGTTTAAATAGAAAAGTATCTCAAGCACAAGTAATGCTACTGTTGTTGTCAGATTTGATTCCATGCATGTATGTCTCTCAAAACTTGAGGCCTGTTTAACACAACAACAACAACAGCACTTATCAGTCCTAATTGGTGTGATATATATATAAAAAAACCAAAAAAAACATAATGTATAGTTTTATAGTAGTTTTTATCTCACTACCAATCAAGGCTTGGGCTACACGTCAGAAATACTGTATTTATATTTAAATAACGCCTCAGGAATTGCTTATATGGTTTAAAATGTAGTTAAAAGCTTCGATAATGATAGCATGTAATAGCATGTGATTGTATGGCGGTTCGGAGTGTGAGTCTCCAGCTGTTATTGGTCTGAAATTGTAATATAATGAAGTATAGGAAGGTTCTACGGAAATGAAAGTTAACGCAAATAATGTAAAATACCGAAAAAGCACAGTTTAAAAGTCCCCACACTTTACACTTTAGAAAAAAAAAACATTTTATTTACATTTACAGCATGTACCGTATGAACTACAATCTCTGGTATTTTATTCTTTTTTTTTTTTCATGGTTAACGCTTAGTTAGCTGTATCCCCCATACAGTAGCATTATGAACTGATCAGCAAATGTGTAGTTTGACAGAAATATTATTGGTTATTTTTCAATAACAGTTCTTGTAGAAATATGTCAATAAAGAGACATTCTCTTGCCAAAAAAATCACTTCAGTTCAGCATAGAAATCTAAAATGAGTTACCAATAACAAATCACAAGAAGAAAACAAAAGAGAATCCGCTTAGTCCAACACCACAGATTTTCTATGTAGGCCATGTAGGTATCAATGATCTAGTCAAAGTAGCTTCTGTAACTGATGCAGTGCTCAGGAACACTGAAGCAGATAGGAGCAAGCTAGCATTCATATACAGACCCTCTGAAAACAGAGACATTGTCATCTTCTTCTTTTTTTTTTCAACAGCACAATGCTGTTTTTTTTTCTAGTGTCCCAGTTTATCCCACCTATTATGTACAATAAAAATGGTAGGAACATTTTTTAATTGAATACAAAAGTGAAGTAATTGAAAAAACAAATATGCTGCGAAGCAACAGTTTATCCTTTATGAAATGCGTAACACGTGATAATAATTAATCTTCCATATATGAATGACAATGAGGTTAAAAGTAAATGTCTGGGGCCACCAAAAAATTTAAGTGTAAAATTAAATAAATAATAATAATAATAATAAAAAGATAATAATAATGTAAGAGGAAATAAGTTTTGATGTCACATTCAGTAGATGACTCTGTTAATTCACTGCTAAAATGTAAGATTAAAACCTTAAATACACAATGTTGTGTGATGAATTCCCTGCTGGCAAACACATCTATTTAAAATGAAACTTGTCAGCACATGTAATGAATTAGAGGTATATACTTCATGTACCGTTCTGATGCCTTTGACATATGAACCTATTAGGTTTACTTCAGCAGTTGACTGGTTAGACCAGTATCACATCTTCTCACCGTGCCGCCCAAAATGATTAAAAGGGGGAGAGACGTCACACTTTTAGGCTGAGAGACATTTTGAGGAAGCAATACACAAGCTGCTGAAAAACAGAGGCAAGAGCGCACAAACACGCTACCCTTTGCACGTATGGACACACGGCACACTCACACACTCATCGCGTTAGGTGAGGTACGCAGTTGCCAGTCAAATAAACAATTCCACACAAAAAAGTGATTTCCAAAAACACGACAGAACATAAAATGGAAAGATAATAACTCATGGTATATGACGGATACAACACAAACATATAAAAGCATACATACACAGTAAAAACCGTTGGCTTACAAATCAGCTCTATTTAAAATAATGCAATTCTCAAATAAACAATGCGTGTTTTAAGCACTGGGCTGCACTCTGATTGTGTCCAGCGTGGTTTTTTTTCAGTAGGTCATTGGTTTCCATAGTGACATTAGAAGGCTATTTTTTATTTCATTATTTATTTCCTCAGCCATTTTTGTCTGAAACGATCTTAGAAATCACATTCCCTTGTCCTCAGCCACTCAGGGTTATTTCATATCTTGCGTTTGGTTAACATACTATTATATCCCACACACATGTGGCATTGGGTCTATAATTGCACTGGCCTGATGTTCACTGAATTCATATTTATATTTATAGATTGCTGGCATTTACAGTTACAAATAGATTTTGTGAAAAAATGCTGAACCTGAAATGCAGATTTCCCATCGCCACATTTTAGATACTATCTTGACTTAAGGGCATGTAATTCAAGGCAATTATGCAAACCTATTTTCCGAATTGAAGTTAATTGATGTGTGTTGCGAACACTGGCTTCTATAAATACTAGAAATATGTCATATCCCACAAGCTGCATTTGCAGAATAATCCAGGCCTGACAATGAAAGCTTTCCCTTTTTTGTTCAGTAACAGGATTTTTCATGGGGAAATGTAACCATTTATACACCTCTCTAGAGTCACTGAATCCATCAGGCCCACTATTCATATCTAAGTGCTCCATGCGATTTAAAGTCTGCTGTTTTCAGTGGCCACTTTTTGTTTCCAGTGTCTCAAAAAAACAAACAAAAAAAACAACAACTAAAACATCTGTGCAAAGGGATGTAATAAAAAAACCAACAACCCACAACTCTTGTCTCATTGCACTCATAACCATCGCAGTTGACCTTAATTCTACCATAACATGAAAGTAAACCATTCGTTCCCCCAGTTCTCAAAATGTAGAAATGAAAAAAGAAAATATTAACCTTTTTAACTTGTGATTTCATGATTCAGTCACTTCACATATCTTTAAATAAATAAGATTTGCAAAGACACTTGTTAAAATAATTATACACCCTGGCTCTCGCTGACATTGCTGAATGTCTCAATGCACACTGTCATCTTCATTATGACAGCATGTCCACAGCCAAAATTTAAACAGCATTAGTAAAGTTTGTTCGTCTGACAGGGTCAAATTTGCGTCTCCTGCACGTTATCCTTTGAGCTGGCTTGGATTAGTAAAGGTTCATGCACTGAACTATGCAGCGAGCCGAGAGCGGACACATGGTTATAAGAAGTTTTGTAGGAGTTATAGTGGTTGTAATGCTCATGCTCCAGGGGCGGGAGAGCCAGGTGGCTCTCCATGGCCGGGACCCTCGTCAGCTCCTCGTGTACGTTGATGATCTCGATGGTGCGGGTCGGCCCATCGTGATCCTGCTGGTGGTGCTGCTTGCGCATCTTGTAGAATATTATGAGCATGACGGCCGCCATGAGCGTGATGGCCACAAAGCAGCCAATGATGATCTTGGTGGTTTTCATCACCTCCTCCAAACCATTGAGAGCACCATCAATGTCTATGTCAGTCACGGGAATGGTGTACGCTCTCTCGGTGGCAATAGGTGTTCCCCTTGTGGTCGAAGAGGACGCCCAGCCGAAAGATGGCTGCACCGGTGTCCTACTCTCCCCATCGATAACGGTTTCAATTGTCTCTACAGTGACTGTAGTGAAGTAACTAAAGCCACTGTTGTCAACTGATGTCACGTTGAGGACAGCGGAGGCCGAAATGTTGCCTAGCATGTTGCTTACCATGCACGTGTAGGTTCCTGTGTCCTGAATGGTGACGTTGGTGAAGTTTAACGTTCCGTCGTTTTGGACGGAGATGCGCATCTTGAGCACCCCATGTGTTATGATGGAGCCATTTGGTGTTAGCCAGCTGACCGAGGTCACTGAATTCGTCCGACATTTGAGTTCTGCCGCCATTCCTTCAGTCAAATTAAGGTCGGCAGGCGGCTCGACGATAACGGGTGCGTAGCACTGAAAGTAGCTCTGGTCCAGCTCGCCAATGTAGCGCCCCTTGAGGCTGGGAGGGGAATTGCAGCGGGCGCAGCAGCTGGTGTTGGTTGGTACGGTCTCTCTCAGCCACCAGCTCAGCCAAAGAATGTCACAGTTGCAGTTCCAGGGATTGTGATGCAAATGCACTCTCTGTAGGTGGTGCAAAGGCGTGAAGAGATCGTGGGGCAAAAAGGTAAGGTTGTTGTGAGCCAGGTTGAGCTCCCGTAAAGAGTGCAGGTCATCGAAGGAGTTGCGCTCTATGGTTTGGACTTGGGCGTGCATCATCCACAGCTTCTGAAGATGGACGAGACCTTTAAAAGAACCGGGCTGAATAACGGTGAGCTGGTTCCCGGACATCTCCAGCTCATCCAAACGAATCAAGGGCTGAATATTGGGGACCTCTTTGAGGTTACACATGCCCAGATTCAGGTAGCGAAGGTTGCTCAAGCCCTGAAAGGCTCCACTGGAAATGTAGGAGAGGCGCTTCAGCTCTCCCAAGTCTAACCGCCGCAGGGAGGGCAAGCGACTGAAGGCATCAGACGGTATGCTCTCAATAGGGTTATTCCTAAGCCACAGCTCTTTCAGTTTTGATAGATACTCAAAGGCGCCATTTGGGATGGTCGTGAGGCGATTGTCAAAAAGCTCCAGCGTGTTAAGGCTTGTCAGCCCGTTGAAGGCGCCAATTTCGATGTTGCGGATGTGGTTTCTGCTGAGCTGAAGAATCTCAAGGTGTCGCAGATGCTTGAAACTGTCTACTTTGATGACCTGGATCTGATTGTCCTGAAGGTTTAGATAGCGTGTGTTGGTGGAGATGCCATCGGGGACGTCCTTTAGCCCTCTGCGTGTGCAGATGACCTTACTAAACTGATTACTGCAGGAACATACGGAAGGACAGGTCTGGGCTCTTACCAATCCGGCGACAACAAGCAACTGCAGGGCTAGAAGCAGGAGAAACAAGGGGTCAAACCAAGCCCCTTTCCATCTAGGACCTCTCAACATCTGGCGCTGATGGTAAGAGGTCATCTTGTTCAACATTCATAATTTAATGCCCGCTGAGTTTCTCTCCCCAAACATTTATAGGCAGTCTGAAAAAGAGGAAAGAGGAAAATAAATCTGTTAGCAAAGTATGTCATGTTGACTTGTCAGCGTAGCATGATGGCAGTCAAACAGAACATCACATTCCACTGATGTTCTGCAATTTATCAAGAAGAACATTCTTCTGTCAAATGGAAATGCATGTACATTTCTGATATTCTGATGAAAACAAGAATTGCTGTTTAGGCAGTGCACATGCAAAACAGAGTTTTTCTGATGTGATTGATGAATTGAGTATCATTTCCATCACAGCTGTTAAATGAGCCTGCACACAGAAGCACACACAGTACAATACATTCAAAGTGTAAGTGACTGAAAGATGCAGTTTCTTGATTTCTTTTTGTTTTTGTACCAAATGTAACAGCAAACCTGAGCGTAATCAGCTAGTTCACTTTGACCTGAAAAAATTTTACCCGCACTTTCATGACTTTCAAGATGGGGAAAAATCATTAATAACATACATTTATTAGGAACGTCATTTTCAGAGGAAAAACTAGCCCCACCTGTGTGTGTACCTGTGCACCTGTGTGCGATGTTATGTTAATGCTTAAAAGCAAGATTTTTTTTGCACATTTGTTTCATTACAATATTATCAAGTGCCTTGAGTGTGAAATTCCCTAACCCCCCTGAATCTTTTATGCTATGCACTAAAATGAGAGATATGGAAATCCTGTCACAGCAAACTGTCAGAGGAATGGATTAAGGTGCAGACAGGTCCATCACTGGTCATATCTAGCAGATAAGGATGTGTATTTGGCTTGTATATTCAACTCTATGTGCTTGCACATGCTATGAAGATACCGAGAAACTGAATTGTCAAATCCCACAAGAAATGTGCCACTGCTACACCACACACTAAATTTAAAATCCCTTCACCCTGCAAGGCTCTGCTCTCATTACCTGCTCAAGTGTTCTTACGAAAAATAAGATGTCTTATTACCTATGGTGTTTGCAAATAGGTTACTCTAATCAGTATTGTTATAAATAATGAGAGGGAAATAAAAGGAGAGAGGAAATCAGGACCCCTTGAAACTCGCTTTGACAAGTAAAACTGAATTTCTATATATTATGAAGTGAGGCTATTGAGTATCGTGAAATATATAGAAATGCTTTCATTTAGGAAATCAAGCAATCTGTGTTATAATTACACTCAGAATTTCTTAACACACAGATAAATATGAGACAGCTTTCATTATGGCAACAGACGTTGTGGACTGAATTTGTATGACACCAATAAAAAACATCAGCCTCAATGCATGAGTGGGCTGAATGTTGGTATACAGTGCCAACAGATATACACTAAATAAATGCTGCAGATGATTGTGAACTTGACCTTTGCCGGTATTAGATTAGTCTGTTGTCAGAGGCAGTCTGAATTCAGACTGAAAAATATCACATACTTTGTCAGTCATGATCAAGTTTAAATATCTCAGTCTCCTTAGAATAAAATTAATGATTCAATTAGAATTATTCGTCTCTCTTGTCTGTAATATCCTACTGAAGCGTCTCGGATGGTCTCGCTGTGCGTCTGCGCTGCTGATCATCTTATAAAAAATTGTTAAAAGTGAGGACCCTGATTGATTTAGTCACAGTGAGACGTTAATCTCGCTAGTAGGCAATGAATGTTAGTTAGCAGCAGCGTAATTGACGCCTCACTGTGAGAAGCAGAGAGAACTTCCAGTGGACGCACATTTAATGGGATGCGTGAGGTAATCAGGGCATGTCCTGGCAGGAGCCTCTTTTTCATTACCAAAAATAACCACGGAATTTACAGAGGTAGCACACTAATCTCTCAGGTATTGATTGAGTGATTAGCTCGAGGCCTGCGTCAAAAATGGGAGACATGTGAATTACTCTAAAGTGTAAAACTAACATTTTTATCTTGTTAATTACATAATGGCAATCCACACATCATGCTACATGCATAAAACCTACAAGTATAAAAGAGCAAGACTCCTGACAAACCCTTTTCACAGTTGTCACATTCAAACTCACATGTGATTGATATATTTTGAACTAGTCTGATTATGCAAGGGCATCGTTATTAACAATCACTGGGGACATACAGCGTCCTTTTAAATGGTACTAATATGTACCATTTAGGGGTAAAAAATAAAGTGCTAATATGTACCTTATTGAGTGCATATGTTGTTATTATTAAGATATAAATATGCTGCAGGGGGGAAAAAAAATCCAAATAATTTGATGGTGTTTGCATAATATTTTGTTTTTTGAAAACTGCTGCCATTTCCAATAGGAATCAATATTTTTTTTCTTTCTTTCTTTTTTTTTTTTTAAATCACAAGCAATAACAACATTTTAATGATCATAAGCATTTTCATAATTATTCAAATGCATATACAAGGCTTGCCTTTGCTCTTTGTTGATGATGATGAATCTTGAGTGTAAAGCACTAATTTAATGCGTTTTGACTGAATTTTTCCCTGCAGTACACTTTCCAAAGCCTGCATATTCCTTGAGGCCTCTTACGCCAATCAAATTAATTACTTTAGTGCTCCACAGATAAAGCATTAACACATATATAATAACACAAGCACACACATACACAAGCGGAAAAATAAAATAAATAACGGCAAGGATGAACTTGATAAAACAGATTTTTTGAGTAAACAAATTAAAATAGGCTTCTTCACAAAGTTCAAGATGAATAAAATAAAAGAATATCGGTATAAAAATCTAATAAACGTTAACTCCTTTCAGAAAGCTGTTATAAAAAGTGTTTTTTTTTTCAGCTTTTAGACTAATTTATTTTAATATCATTTCATTCATTTTCAAACATTATGTTCACATGAGGGATACAGTCTAAGATCATCTGCAATCAAAAAGCACAGCTGTAAGCTTACTGGTGGCTATAACTTGTTCTAAGTCATTCTCTTCAATTTACTTCAAAGTCAATCTGATAACTCTTTAAAAAGCTAAGACATCAGAGAGAAGAAGTTAAATGAGTGGACTGGCGAATGATGAATGTTTCTTTCTTTATTTTATTTTTTATTTAAACAGCTCCAGTAGGACACTAGGAGGGACACTGATTAAAGTCATTATACCAACGGCACTCTATTGCACTATTGCTCATTATCATTTTATGTTGTTTATCCCCGTATCTCAAATTAAATATTTGAAAAATAAATAAAAACAGCTCATAACGATCTAAATGATTAACCGATCTTTTTTTTCATGGCAGGGTTATGTATTTGGTGGCAAATCAGCCAATTAATATTCACAGAATCTTATAGGATAGCTTATCCTTGGAAGCAATCCTTCGGTACGCTGTGCTTCTCTGCTTGTTATCTCAGTAAATCTCTGTTTCCTCCATTTAGGACACCGAGGGTCTCCACAAGGACAGCGATCGATTTAGTGTTATAGAAGAACATACATCCAAGTGCAAAGCGGTAAACATCTCACATAATAATAATAATGATAAATATTTAATGCTTTTAACACAGAGGTAAATGGTATGTGCATAATTTCTCTTTTGCATTTTCATTGCTGTGGTTAGAGGCAACATAAAATTGCATAAGCACTTATTAACTAAGTCCCACATCTAAATGATACGTACAAAAACATTAACTAAACAAACATTTTAATACACAGTACAGTGTTCTGGAGCGTGCTCTGCTTATTTGCCCTAGAAGTATAAAAGGACAAACCAAACAACATGCTAAAGTGAGTTCTCAGGAGACGCTGCGCTGGCTCCTCAGGACCTGGAAACAATGGCTTACAGAAAGGATTTTGCTTATGGGACACCTGCCAAGGTCTTTACTTAAATGGGGAGACTGTGTTGAAGCCAAAGAAGAGGCTTTACAAATGGAAGCCCTCCATTTAAATTCACAAAGACTGAAGTGCGCAATAAGTACATGTCATGTTCACCTTGAGTAGACAATAACGTTATAAACAATGGGATAAAACTGACGTTGTAGCATGATTTCCAAGTAATTGTGAAAAGTGTAATCCTTCTGCAATTTCTTTCACGCTCATTAAAAATGATTGCAATGTTCCAGCACGTTGAAATTTGAACCAGAATCCTTGACTGCATTAAACAGCAAGGTGTACAGTACAATTGAATTCAGCATCTGAACGTCGGTATATCCTAAAGAGAGCGATGCACATCTTTCAAATGATCGAAGCCCTATCCTACTGGTGTGTTTAAACAAGTAAAAAATCAATACCTTACTTGCCTCTTAGAAGGGCTTTTCAAGCAGTTTAGCCAGAGAAAATAGATACAAAACGAGGGAGTAATGCAAATTACTCCCACATAGATCTTCCTCAGGTTCCTCTGCGCATCCAGTAGGAGTCTTAGCCTGTCAAGTCATTTAGACCGAAGCGTCTATGGCCAGGTATAATCGCCATAATCATTGGATTGTGCCAAAATAACTTATGCTGCCTCCATTATCATAATGACGCTGATGAATAATCAAATGAAATGGCCGTAATCACTCTTTTTTCTGGCTGTGTGGGTGGATCGGGCTGCAGGGAGATGTTGTCCATAGATCTAATATTCCTACCAAAAACCTCTATAAAGCCAAAACTTCTTCAGTGTTGTCTTTATCTGTCTCAAAACAGATAAATAAAAAAGAAACAGAAATATACTCCCCCAACCCCCCCACCTGTATCCCTCGTTCTCATTGGCTGTGTGTGTCATTTTCAGCCAGAACACATTTCACACTGCCGGGCTCTGAGTCGCAGACGGCACAGATATATAGCCTGCTAAATATTTTGTAGGCATCTGTGACGCATTGTGCTTCTCTTAGATTGCCTCTTTGATAATTCACACTACGCGCTCGTCACTGATGTTAATGAGCACTGATTCGCCTTAGATTTTGTGTTTATCGATCTTAAGGAAGCTGTCCCTGAGTGAAAATCGGGCCTTAAACTGTGTAAGTATAAGCAGCTTAAGAGGACTTGGGATTTTATTTCAAGACCTGTCAAGACCACAGCTGCAGGGATAATCACTAAATTGCAGATGCTTCGTTCGATTCATTTGTTAACATTATTAACGTGACCGGATCTAAGAATGACTGCTTTAAATGCAATCTGCTCACTGTAAATAAATATATACACTTTTTTCAAATTTGATTTCTTTTGTTACCGCTGTTTTGTTTGTGTCTGTTCTTTTGTCACAAAAAAAAATATTAACGCTCACACAAAAGTATTAGTAAGAGATGATGAGTTTTTATGATTAAGTAAAATCACAACAGGAAGAGAGCTGTTTTCGGCGAGAATTCAGCATGACTGCAAAACTGATGTTTACACGTTCAGTTAAGTGATTTACAATTAAAACATAACGGTGTTTGGTTAATAGGTTAATAAATGAATCACAAAAACTCGCTTATTAAAGTGTCTCTATTATGGGTTATAAAAGGTTCATATTTTGGTTTTGGGAGTCCCAAACAACCGGCAGACATGCATGATTTTATCTGATCAAATTTGTTCAAAATTCATTTCTCAAACATTTCGTTCAGCGAGTCATTATATTTTTATATTATTATAAATAGTAACATCACCAGCACTGCATGCCTATGAGTATAGTGTGTACTAGTGTGTAGATTTCAATTTATATACAGTCTAATCTCTAATGTTGCATTAAGAAATTCCTTTAACCCAAAAAGTAAATTATGCTCTCTTTGAACCGGTTGTCTTTAAAATACAAATCTAACATAATCCCAGGCTATTTGTAATGGGAAGCACATTTAAAACTGGAATATAATTTAATTTCATTCACATGTGTTACATATAATCCTTTCTGGATTACAATCCGCCATCAAAAAGTTTTTTTGACATTTAATTATTCCAGCTGCTGTGAGAATAGGCTATAATTAAAAGATGCTCCACCTGCAGGATCCTCAGGCGAATGAGACGATAGCCTATACTATAGCCTATACCTTCCCGTACCAATCGAATTAGAGATATTTTTCTGATGTCTTTACATTGTTTTTAATGTAACTTTTTAAAAGTTACGCTATGTCCTCGTTTGAGGAAATCACCAATACAATTTTAGTTTTTTGGTTTATCAAAAATTGTATAAAGATGATTCTTTACTATGTTATAACAATGTTAAAATAGAATTATTTGTTATGCCATTTTTCTTTCTGCAAAATGTGTGTAAAATGAGTTTTCTCATTATATAAAATGTATGTATAAACTAAATGTAATTTGCACATTAATAAGGCCCGTCTGTTAATTCCTTTATTGGCCAGTCTTCAATGAAACAAGAGATTGCAGAAAGACTAAAAATGTAAAAATATGACAGCTATAATATGGTTATGATTGCTATCGAGGAGTTTCTTACGCTATATAACTCCAAATATATAATAACTACCTATTTTCTAAAAATAAACATTAACTATAATGTGATAAATATAACATAAAACATATAGCATAAAATACAAATAATGGCCAGATTTGCCAAAACTTGCTGATATTTCCTCTACTTTCTGGCGAGTGTGCTTAAGAAGCACTGAAATACACTTCAATGCTGGAACTATTGGCTGCTCCATGACACGTTTACTTCCGCCTTCCTCCGTTTCTATGGAAGCCTATGGGAGTGTCTCAGCTCGGTTTCTAAAACAGCTGTAAGCAATCGTTCATCAAACTATGCCTATAATGATTTTAGTCCCGGTATCCTCATGAGGAGATAATTTTTAAAATGGTTTATTTTAAATTTAAAATGTCATAATTTAAAAATTAGACCAATTAAATAATAATTACAAAATATTATCATTTTCCATAATTTCACTAAATTAATTTCAGGCATTTCTGAAGACCAAGGAGAGGGAGTGGTCATAATGAAACATCCAATCATTTGGTATCTCTGAAAAGCCCTGATGTACAGTACATCCAGACTTAAAACATGTATAGGCTCACTAGAAATTCACTAAAATATTATGTCCTGATATGAGTAACCAGGGTCTAAGGCGATAGTTTTGAACACTGATTATGGGTGATTATGTACTTTCTCAAATATTAATTCAAAATGTTTCTAACCAAAAACTACAGACTACAGTTTTAAAGTGAGTTTTTAATGCTTCAAAAGTGACACCTTCTGGTAAAGAATAAATGAGCATTTTCATTCAGAACCAATGGGAAAAAACAACAAGTGGTCGGGCAATATGCTAATGTTTCATTTTGATGTCAATATGAAACAGCTTGGGACTTGTTTTAAATGATTCAGAATCAACCTTTTTTTCTCTATTTTCAGATTTAAACCTTTGCGGGATGTTTTCACTGCCATTCTCTCAGTTTAGGTGGTCTTGACTACAACACTATTGATATTCCCTCACGGTATCCTGCTAACATTCATCTACAATTACCCAGCCTTTAATAATAAGTTCATGTAATTACTATTGATATTTGAACATTCTATTAGTCTTGCCACTTTTAATATCACTACTAATAGCATCAATCTGATGAACTTGTTAAAGAAACTACCTCAGAACCGTCATTAGCTGAGCCCAGATACCCCTGGGCCTTCAGACGAGAACTCCAACTTTCAAGAGTTTGAATCTGCTGAGATAAACACGGGCACAAACACACAGAGAATCACTTGCAATTTAATTGTTTTTCTTCTGGCCTATTAAATCAAGAAAATGAAATTGCAATCATTACTTGTAAGCATGTTAGCAACCCTCACTTGGGAAATTATGACCTTCCACAGTTAATTTAGTCACCTATTTATATTCACAGCAAAAAGAGAACTTGCATTCTCTAATGAACAACACTCAACTGTGCAATACTACAGGGAAACTCACAGTTATAGATGAGTTACAGATATTGACTTAAATCAAATCCGCTGTCTATATTTACGGCCAGTTGCTAAATCATTAGAGGACCTCATGCCGATAGTCAGTTTTATGGTCTTGCGATGGCCTTAAATATTGACTGGAATCATTTAACCATGAGATACGGCATGTACTGTCCTGCAGAAGGCTATTTGGATTTGCTGGAGAATAAACGGTGCAGTGCTGTATTAAACATGTGACTGCAAAACTCAGGCAGAGGCAGGAGCAGTGGGGGGAATTCATTGGCACCCCCATGTTTCCTGATGTCGTGAGGGCCTTGTTAGCAAAAATATTGGTGCGCTTTTAAACTGTCAGGACTTCTGCCAAAACCACATCCCACAGCACTGCAGCAGGTTAGTGAAAAAAAAGCTGGTTAGTGAAGATTTAATCTCCATCTTGATCATATTATTGCGCTGAAACCGTAACGCCATAGGAAATGAAACTAAAGCACGTATAGCGCTGTTGCGCCGGTTAACGCGGTTAGCCAAAGCAGCTCTCCACAAATTGATGTCACTGCGGCACTGAACAGTTCTGTGTAGCTATTCTGATCACACTACGTGGGAACATCAAGACTTTATCAGATTTGCTCATATAATGGCATTAGTCATCTTCATCACAACAGACCCTAGCAGATAATCTTTCAGAGCGGAAGTGTTTTGAACGACTCGTATGTGGCTCTCCAACCACATCCCTGGGAGAAAATCCATATTGTAATGGGCTAAGTTGTTGAGTAAGAGCACAATTATTAGACAAAGGGAGTCTTGGCAGGAGTCTTCCTTGGTGGAAATACACAGCTGGAGGGATGAGGATCTCGCATTTTCTCATTGTGATTTCGAATTTTCGAAACTAAAGAGATGTTCACAAGTCAACTGTCTCTATGTAAAAACACAAATATGAAAAGAGAAAGGTTGGGAAAAAATTAGTTAGCTACACAAACACCCGGTTCATTACATTTTATCATCCCTGCTGTTTCCCCCTGTGGTTAAGTCAAAGTACTTGTAATATCTGTAGTGACAGAGCACAAGATGCTCTTCTTCCAGACTATGCAAGCAGAGCGATAACTCCTGGGCCTGGCCCCTTCAGTTTACTTCAGTGTTCAAATTGAAAATCAGGGAGGCAGAGTGCTGACCATGCTAAAACACAGCAGACAGCAATCTTTAAAAGCGCACTGCACTGACCCCTGAATGCAATATAAACGAATCCAGAATCACAGGGACTGTACCTCATGAAATATGAAATGTAAAATCAAGAGTCACCTTTCAACATGTACCTGCAGTATTCTAGACCTCACAATACGCCAGTGTATTTTTAGTAAAAAAAAAAGACATTTTAGGTAGGCTTAACTACTATGTACTTACGTTTAAATTAATAATTCGAAATAACACATGCATTGTGTGCATACAAATTCAAAAATGTCACATTGTATGCATTTATATATTGTATGCATAGTGAGATTGCTTTGACATTCATATGTATCAATATATAAATAATCTTAAATGGTATGTGGCACACTCTTGCTGCATCTCATGTGTACATGTGCTTTTTACATACAAGAAATGTATTCAGTGGCAAAGCGCAAGCGGTTGCCTTGGTAACAAACAATGATACACATAATAGTGAGGGAAAATATCTGAGGCTATCACAAAATATTGAGAATAAGGAAAACCTGCATGCATATGCTCACCTGTTTCTGTAAAGGACTCGGTTATGAGCAGTTCCACCATATTTCCATAACTACTCTGTCTCTCAAACACGACATTGTGCATATTTCCTTTTTTAGTTGAACTAATCCTATAATTATGGGAATTTAAATTACTTTATATTTCGATTTCATCTATTTCGATTTCCGAAATGGATAAAATTGATTCAAAGTTTAAAATCGATTTACTTACATTATTATGTAGGCTACTGCACAGATAATTTACCTCATAACACCACCTAATGTCAAACCAGCAGTAATACCAGTATAATCCACTCAACCATTCTCTAAATCGTTTGTCCTATGTAGGGGTCGCGGGGATGCTGAAGCTTATCCCAGATTCGTCGAGCAACTGTATAATTGTCTAAGATAATTGTCTGTAAAATTGTCTATAATTGTAGCACCTGTAGTAATAATACCCTTCTCGGTGGAGATATATAGCTATGCATGCATACGTGTATGCATTTCTGACTAAAAATTACATATCCGTAGACCTAACTTAGCAAGATTCATGTATGTTCAATCTTAACTCCAGGGAAATATGTTTTAGGCATAGTTACATATGTAGTATCTTCTGTTAAATATGCTAAAATATGTAGCATTGTGTGTTCAAATCATGAAGTGACTGTAAATAGAATCACTCCCTTCCCAAGTCCCTTAGTACAAAATTAAAGCTTAAAATCCAAAAACGACATCTAAAAGCAGGGCTAAAATGTCTGCTCTGCTGTGGCCCCTGTTTGACGCTAGTATGATTTAAGAACAAGGGGGCGGGAAGAGTGAAACACGCCATGTATCATGGTTTTTCAGAGAACCGTGCAATGTTTTGCTGCAGTGAATGCAGGCTTTACTCTTTCAAGTTGCTGTGATTTTAATTCAACGACTGGACCCCACATTGTGTCCAGGCTGTTGCACAGCAGTTGTGAGTCAAAGCTTACTCTCACCCTCTCTCTGTCTGTCTGATTCTTTCTGTCTTCCTTTCTCTCACACAGACAGCTTGCTTAGGAATAATTCATGGCTTTGCATTAGAGCCTCTACAGTCACTATACTAAACAATTGCGGAAGCAAATTGATACCGTTGTTTACAGTTTTTATGGTCTGTATTTTCGAAACGGGTGTTTTAATAATGGCTGAGATCAACCAAGTTCAATTCCACTTTGAAGTGCTTGTCATTGTTTCCTGTTAAATCTACTGCACAGCCAGTCCGTAAAACATTGCTCTGGCAACGAGAAAGAGATACTGTCAAGAGTATACAGCATGACTGTTTTCATCTCACATCAAACAGAATGGGAATTTACAATGCTGCATGGCACACTACGTTATGTAAACACCTGGGGTCCTTCTCCTCCATTTGTGCAAGGTACCTCTCATATTCAGTGTCCCTTTAAGGCAAGCTGATGATGCCCCTGGACAGCTATTTTCAATGCGGGCAATGCGTACAAGTAAAGTTTCTATCTCCCTGAATGAGGAAAAATTAAATTACACCTATAGAACAATGGTACTATACTTTTACTTTAGCTCAATCATTGTCTATCTGGCTGCATAAGGTATTGGGCATGTAAAAAAAAACGCCCAAAAAACGATCGTCTTTTTTTTAACTGAAACACTGAATTTTCAATTCCTTTACTGTAGCTGCTAAGTTTCCACATGTAGCCAATTTTCATTCCTCTATACCGTCTCTGCGGACATATAAACACTTTGACAGACCTTGAGAGTCACAAAACTTAACTGTCATTAAAGCTAAGCTTCAACATGTTCACTGCTTCTGTCTAGGGCATTTCATGAAGGAAACGTTGCTCGAGTAACATTTATCCAAATGAATTGTAATGGTTCTTGAGGCAGAATCTTTTGAATATTTAAATGAGTGTGGGATTTGAGTGTTGTGGTAAAGGGAAAGATTTTCAGTGAATATCATCTTAAAGGGACAGTTCACCCAAAAAATGTATTCACCCTCATGTATGAACTGTATGACTTTTTTTTTCTGTGGAACAAAAACTAAGATAAAAAAACATCTTACTTAAATCATAGAGTGTAAATTTGCTATTACAGAAATAAATTACATTTTATGCGTACCTGTCAACCTGTTTTTCCCAGGATTCCATTCTGTCCCGCTATCATCCAGTTTAAATATTTTCTGTATTTCTCCCGTATTTTTAATCTTGCTATAAAAAAATCCCACTGGGCCTATTTGCTACATTCACCTCTGGTAAAACTCCTGTAATTTGTATGGCCCTTACCTCATTATATGAATAATTATGTCAATATATTTCAATGTTGTCCAGTTGCCAGATTTTGTATGAAATGCATCTTTCTCACACAATCAACACATACAAATTTCAACTAATTTTTCAACTTTACAACCCAGTGATGCTTTTGATATCTGTGCAGTAGTGATGCACGGATGGCGGTTATAAAACTTAAATATAACATATACATTTATTTATATAAATTTAAAAATGCATTCTGATTATTTGCAGGTGGACAAGATAAACATGAAAGGTGCAAATATTAACTGCATTTTCATGTTTTAAATATATTTTTTGATCAGGCAAATATTATGTGTGTGTGTGTGTGTGTTTGTTTGCCTGTTTGGGAAATTGCAGTGACAAAAGAAGACTTAATAAAAGAATAATAATAAAAAAAAAATATATATATATATATATATATAAAAAAAAAAACTGCTTTGTACTGTACTTTTGATCACATAAATGCAACTCTGGTGAACCCAGGAGACTTCCGAAAAAAAAAAAAAAAAATCATATTGACGGCAAATGTATTGACGGGCAATGTGTTTCAAATACAAGAGTGATGTTTTGGTGGTGCAGCAAAAAAAAATCACTAGAGTGAGGTTTACTAATGAGTCTATGTCATTCTGCCCACAATCAAAAAGAGTCATTAGCTTTGCTTCACTTTCCTTTTAATATCTCTTTTTTTCTGGCAAACTAATGTGAAGATATATCCATTCTGTCTGCCTCTTAAACTGAACTCAAGAGACAGAGGAAGACAGAGCAGAATAGAGAGAGTCAGGAGACTGAGGCGAAGAGTGATAGTGGTGCATTAAAAGGCAGAGCACATACAGTGCAGAGCAACATTCATTATTCATTAGCTAAGTTACCATGTGTAGTAATTAAAACACAAAATCTTTGTCTAAAACAGACACCGCTTTAGCAGAAGACTCCAAAAATTCATTTCTGTATTTAGATCCATTCTTAGATTGTATGACTATACTCCAGACATTCAATAGATTCATGATGCATGGCATGGTGATGCATGTCACAGATCCTACAGATGTGGAAGATTCAGTGTTGCCATGAGAACTTGGCGTATGGTTTTGTGATTCTGCCTAAATGAAACTTGACGATTGTGGAAGCCCTACAAGAGCAAGGAAAGAGACAACAACGGCCTGACCCTCCTGGTTGGGCGCAAATGAAGGAGCCACAGCTAGCATGGTGCTCATCCCGTGCATACAGATAGCATTACACAGCCAATCCACTCAAAGAGCCTTTGCTCCTCTAATGCACTGACATGCCTTAGTGTGTGGAAGCGGCCAGTTTCACTCAGTTAAGTGGTCCCCCATGGTCGATTAATACAAGGGAGACTGTTTTACTCATCAACCACCACGCTCAATATCGATGAAGGCCCCGTTACTGAGACGCTAGCCGCTGTCATTATCACACCTACCACTGTTGCTCTCTGAAAAGCAGCAGCTGACGCTTCTTATATTGACTCGTGGTGGATGAACCGAAGCCTGTGTTTAAGTCTTTAAATGAGATGGGTGGTTGCTGATGACAATCTGCTTGATTAATTTAGCCACGTATGGAATGCCCTCATTTGTTTGCACTCCTGTCAGCAGAGGGATTATCCAGCTGGACACTCGGCATCCATTTGCGGGAATGAGATGTGGCGGAAGCGCCGCCTCTCCCGAGGTATCTATCACACCGACACGGCGCTGTCACATACAAAAAACATGAATTACAACGCGAGCTTCTGCTGCATGCGCATTCGAGAGGCAGCACTCACTCGCTACAGCAACCCAACATCTAGCTTCTTGTGCGAAAGCAGCACACTGCCCCAAATCTCATTCAGCACACCTACATGTTCCTGTGAGCTATGTTTTTCACTGTTCAAAACAAATATTTCCGCCTAGTCATTAACCTTAATGACTGCACACCACAGACAATGCAGAAGAGAACAGGGGAGGTAAACAGTGGTAACCATTACTTTCCCTGCTTGAGATGACAATAGGAGCAGCTGAGGGCCTCCAAGCTATAATCTGACTGTGGCCGTATAGTCTCCTCCGTCATTAGTATTGACTCTGCATGAAGCCTGGCCAATTGAAGCACTCAGCTGCAAGCATGCCGGCACACATAAATCCAGTGTGCTTCAAGACCCTGAGTGCCTCTCCGAGGAGGCCGGCACATTACCTCAATTCGTTCTGTTTTCCAGTTTCATAAAACAACTGGAATATCTGGATAGTGTGGTAGAAGCGCCTACAGAAACTAAATGCAGTGGCTTAAGTGCAGTGGCTCAATTATGATGCTTCTGAACTCTATAGATGAGTGAAATCTAAGCTCATGACCACACATCAACTGCAGTCTATATTACAGTTTTTCTCAATCGGCTCATATTTTACAACAATCATACTATTCTCTAATTGAATTAAAACAACTATTTTTTTATTTATGTGAATATTTTCTACTTTTGAATCGACACTGACTGCCTATTGTCTACTGATTTCAACAGGAAAAGTCAATCCTGTATTGTACACATTTGTATGTACACGGTCCATTTATGTTTGCTGCAAAGTTCTTAGATATTATCAAATATAAATGTATGCCTAGCTAATTTTGATGTTTGGATCATTCTGCATGTAATAACCGAAAGCCTATTCAATTTCAATTAATTTAGTAAAAAAGATATAGAATTACAATTTAAATAGAAAAATCTGTCAAATTTGACTACAATTTTTTTTGGCATCAGTGTTTAAACACATTTATGGTAAAAATGTACGTTTTTGGACGTTTACCATACCGAGAACCACCATAATAATGGTGATAAAAGAGAACATGAACAATGAAGTAAATACTAATATATAGAAGTCGTTCATGCAAACACAAAACAACATCATGGTAACACACAACACTTAATAAATTAAACAACAGAAGATGTAACATACAGGCCAGATGTACACAAATTCTATTAAAAACATGATTATTTAAGCAAAATTGGTTAGATTTTGTACTGTTTTTTTTCATAGCATTTTTACCATTTTTCACCAGATTTTACCATTAAAATTACACTTATTTTCCACAGTGTATAAACTAAAAGCGGAGTGAAACTATTTAGATCTAGCATTTGCTGCTCAACCACTCTGTCTAGACACTGTCTCATGGATAGCGGTATGTGTCAGTACACGTCTGCCGAGACGCCAAGCTGTTTCGATCTATATTCGCCTCTGCCATCATATTAGGAGAGTCTGTTAGTTGGCAAATGTTTTTATTGTGGAACAAGCTTTGACCCCGGACCCTGTCACAACAGTATGTATTCTAGGAAGTCTATGATTTATCAGCCTCAAAGACGCGGATCTCTTTGACACACTTCTGTTTGTGAATCCAGGCCAACTGATCTGAGAGGCTTGAAAAAGCCAACAGCCTTCAAGTTCCTCTCCCATATCCGAAATATGCTGAGAGTGGGAGAAGACATCCTCTTGGGGAGGGGAGGGTGGCTGTTTGAAAAGGGGTTCCAATATAATGAGCAACCCAGATTTGTACCGTGCCTTCCACGGCGGTGATGACAAACATACAGTGCAATCAAGGCAAAGTGATATTTATAAGCTGAGCTGAGCTGAGAACACCTCCCTCTCTGTCTCCACTGACTAATCTCACTGAACAGTACAATTTATGCCATTTGGCTCATCTGTAGGATATAGTGTTGACATAGGATTTCTGAATTAACAATCAACACGGAGGCTGCCGCTATTGTGTGACAGCACAATCTCTATGGCGGGCTCTTACTGAGCTGCAAAGCCTGAGTATTTCAAATGCACAGACATTTATTACAGTTATCGAGGCCTGAGGGCATGGGAGTCAATTTTCATTTTCACTGAAATGAGAGGTTTGCTTAATAAGCTGCTCAAAGGACCTATCTCCATAGACTTAAAATGCACGAACTCTAACCTCTCCGCTCCTATGCATCTGTGCAACACCCTGGCTCCTCTCCAGTGCGCCAAATGTCTGTCAGAAAGGGTTTTTGCATCCGCGTATGGCATTAGACATCTGCTGCAGAACTAAAACCAGTGCAGCATGTTCGCTCCATCATTTATCTGTAGCCATTTGGGCTGCATCCTGTTCCCCAAGACCTACATCTTTTTCTTACGTAATTCACATTCGACGATCTGCTCCTCGCAACAACCACAGGCAGACTAATTATAAATCATGTACTAATATCTCCATCAACAACTGATTCATTGCACCAGCACATAATAAAAGAGACCACGAAGGATCTAAAATGAATTTGCGCAAAAAACATCAATAGGGTACGATTATATATCGGTTCTCACAGCTTCGCGGGTCTATAAAAGAAGACATTTTGGATGGATCTAATTGTTAGCTTGTGTCACTAGCAGGGTAGCTCATTACATATATGCTTGATGAATTTTGCTATGGCTCCAAGTGGGATTTGAACCCATGACCCCAATATTACTCGGAAGGCAAGTAGGCAATGAGCAAAGAAACCAGGTTAGGCCATTCCAGGAGCACATTCACCTCAGCGCAGTCTAAATTGTTAAGGGAGATCTACTGTGACAACCAACATACTGCAGGTAATAAACCACGGTATCTTCGCTCTGCTACAAATTCACAGAAGAGTAATGTGAACAGGCATTCACAGAGGCCACATGACCCAGCAACAGCCTTTGGTGATTCCAGAATTATCATCAGCAAGAATCTGCCACTGGAGACCTTATTAAACATAAACATAAAGCCTGAATAAAACACATAAAAACCAGAGGGCTTCTTCATAATTCAGTCTTCCTGGGTGCTAGATCAGATATGAAGATGGTTAAAAGTTACAGGATAAACAAAGCTTTACAAGCTTGCGCCTTGTAGTCCTCTGTCCGGTATTTTTTTTTTTAGAATGATTCTTTAATTTATTGGTAGCGCTAATGCATGAAACAAATTGACTAAACTGAACAAATGGTGCTGGATTTCATTTGAATTTAATTTTCTAGTAAATCTCACAACGAACGACAAACTTAGAACTTCAGAAAGATCATTTTTATAGTGTATCAATGCCAGTGTGGTATTTGGGATGTAACGTGTGCATGATATCATCTTCAACATGACAGATAGATTTCATCCATAATGTTAGCTGTTGTCATTTCACAATGGCCGACATAAGCATAAATGCATCTAACAAATGCTATCGATTCTACAGATTCTACAGTAATGGTCCAAAGGTCAAACATTTTAGCTGAAGAGGAAGTCAGACATTTATCCTACTTAAAATTCCATCATTGTACTATTGTTACTTTAAATTCAGCTGGGATGGAGTAATAGGGACG
This sequence comes from Puntigrus tetrazona, assembly GCF_018831695.1. NCBI lineage: Eukaryota > Metazoa > Chordata > Actinopteri > Cypriniformes > Cyprinidae > Puntigrus > Puntigrus tetrazona. The sequence goes on along the minus strand of NC_056705.1, from coordinate 27,750,727 downwards.
CCACCCGATTAGTAAAACGCCATTTTTAAAGAGAAAGCCAGTGTGGCTGTGTGCTTGGCAGAAGCGGTGCTCACTGCTGGCTGGATTATATCTTGTCTAACAGCACTTCCTCTGACCTGAGAACAGTACACCAGCGGTGCGGTCATTCATTCGGCCTCACAGCATTAACACTCCAGCGCAGAGAGAAAAAAATTACATTTACAATTTTGCCAAAGAGCAATCCTCCACGTTTTTTGACACGTCTTTTGAAAATAAAGATGAAGGAGCTAGTCTATACAATCCCTTCAATCTATGCCATTAAACTTTTTTAATTTTGCACAGCCTGACCCACATTAGAGACGGTCTTTATGAAGCGTCAGGGATGGCAGAAGCATTTCAACTGCTTCATTTTTCTCTAAATGGCAGAGATTACGGAGGTTAATGTGTGCGATATTGGCTAAATGCTCTCGTTTACAGGCTCCTCCTTGCCTTAGGGGAACTGAATGGTATCTGGCATTTTTTTGGCTCAGCAGACACATTCAATACATTAACACTCATCTTCATGACAGCACGCCAGTGCCTGCATTACACATTGAACCTTGTTTCTTTGAACTGCTTCTGACATATTATCAATCAAATAAGAGCTTGGGGATAAGGAATGTCCAGTCCAAGACTTAAATTCAGGTCACAATCTTAGAAAAGAGAGAAAGAACGTTTCCACAACAGAAAGGTGGAGATACTTTACTGGAAACAGTAGAACTCGATTCCTGCAAAGTGCAGATTAACATAATGTTTTTTTTTTAATTGTGACCCCAATGGATATGTGATTTTAATCACACATTTAATTTTAGAGAATTCATTTTCTCTAAAATACTGTAATTGAGCTATTTGATTCTTTCATTTAAGCTGGCTAAGATGATTATGGTCCACAGTGGACCGAAAATGCTCAGAACATCTGTCATGGATTATTTGCAGTGAAAGGGAAAGTTAAAGCCCATTTAGTAAATTTATCTAACACAGAAAAAATCTTTATTATATCTGCAAGCATTAACTTGTCAAATATTGTTGTTGCTCTGTAACTCTTTCATCTTAAGAGCTTAAGAATGCTTGAAGGAAAGTATGCATAAAAAGACATCCAGTTACTACAGAGTTAGTACATTTCGGTCTTATTTGATTGAACGTTTTATGCAATGCATACATTAAGTACATAATGCAATAATTTGATAATTATTGCAGCCCATTTTTACTGTTTTATCCAACCATAAAACAGTAATGGTTTTCAGCATCTTCCCAAAAAAGACAGCTCCTCAATCCTCAACACCAATGGTGAAGCAACAACCCACGAATCCATGAATCATCCATCATAAATTACGTAAGCTCTCTCCAAAACCAATACATGGCACAGAAGCATTTCCAATGAATCAGTCTTGCTTATAGTGTCCATTACAACACCTCTCCACCTTAGTGAAGTCCTGAAGCCTTGTGAGGGTTGAATGTTAAATGCAGATTAGCATCAGTGTGAGCTGCCAGCCTTCCTGGAACTTCCTGTGTTTTTTTTTTTTTTTTTCCCAACAACAAATTAATTATAAAACGGTTATGATGCAATGTGTTAACTAATAACATTTACTTATGCGGTATTCAGGAAGCCTCAAAAGTCACTGGGGTCTATTAGAAGCGATGAGAAACAGTTGTGTCGACCATCATGGATACACTGCCTCTTTCCCCTTGTCTCTTTAGAGCATAGCAATGCACATGTGAACAGAATATGAATGACCCAACGCCATATTCTAGCAAAAGTAATGGTAAGTAGAGCAACAGAATAGCATAAGAATAAATATTCCCAAACCTACCACATCACAGCAAGAGAAATAATGCAAATCATAACCCCTGCAGCATATAGATAGATAGATAGATAGATAGATAGATAGATAGATAGATAGATAGATAGATAGATAGATAGATAGATAGATAGATAGATAGGAACACATTCAAAAGATGAAATGCATCCATTCAACGTCAACTTAAAAAGAAAACAGGTTCGCTTTAGAATAGATCTGGAAAGACCGGTTAGATTCGGCTACGGTTCCTTACCCATTTCTGTCAGGAAATGCGAGGTGTGAGGCGATATCAGTAAATGGGAGCATCACTGCAGCCCTCACAAAACCCCCAGTTCATGTAGAATCCATGCACGATGTACGGAGATGCAAGTAAGAGCAGCGCGCTCTGAAGCGCTCGGTGAGCTTTGACAAAGCAAAGCAGGTGCAAAAAAAGGGGAAGGGGGGCTGGAAGAGAACAAATCTTCTACAAAATCTGTAAAGAAATCGGGGATAAATCTACCACCGTTGACACGTTTTGCTGGACACATAAAATAAGCCTAGTATCCACATCCGGGGAGGAAATGTCTAAACCACATGGGTTCTGAACAGCCTCCCTTCGGGTAAAATCCAGTAGAGTTAATACTTGGTAGGTTTCACTCAGATCGGGATGCGCCCTTTAAAAAACCACTGGCACACGGCGCCGTTCTTCACCGCGTAACTGGCCCCACGCTCCTCAGATCTTGCCCACATCCAGCACCGCAGTCCATAGATGTAACACAACGTGCTGACTCCGCTGAACGCTGTTGAATGTGTTACAGCATCACCTCAGAGCCTCCTTGAGCGCGCGCTCGTTCCTCTCGCCTTCGTCGTTTCTCGTGAGCGATGTCCACTGCAGAGCCTCCTCAAAGTTCGACCGCCGGCTCAACGTCCAGCACTTACGTTTTTATTCGCGTCGCTAAGGGGCTAAGGGACTGTCGTCGTGCTAAACTTAAAACGTTCCCTTCGTGAATCTCGGTTTAGCTCATCGAGGCTCGTTAAAAGGGACGTTTGTTTGGCGCTGCAGTTTTCCGCTCCTTTCGTATTGCTTACAAATCGCAGTTGCGCCGGCCAGCTCTGTGTTTCGTCAGAAAATGTAAATAGAAAGTGTAAGCACACGGAAAGAGGCACCGTCTGTGAAAATGTGGCTGAGGAGAGGGGAATATTTGCAGCGATTGACGGATGATATATTAAACCTGACACTGCGCGTTTGAAACGCATCTGTTGCTGAATGATGCGCATCGTTGTGTGTGTGTGTGTGTGTGTGTGTGTGTGTGTGCGTGCGCAGGCTTTAGTTACTCATTTCGCCTAAAAGACAAAAAAAGCAGCACGGCATCTTTATTTAAACTTGCATTTATTAATATGCGTGGATTTTTTTCTCTTTTTTTCTTCATCTTTTTTGGCACAAATTGATGTGGGATTGCCACCTACCGGCATGCATCGCCCTCTCGGTATTTCAGTTCCCTGCCAACCATCATCAGGATAACACTAAATTTGATATGCAGGGAAGAGTTATTGTTACTTTAATAGAGAGCATTAACGGACGCAAATAATTAGTTTTTATAATATAGAGAATAATACATAACAATATCTGTTTCGTATGTGCCCTCCGGTGTCCTGTATGCAGTTTTAAATAATACTTTGCGAAATCTATGAATCAAAATTGAACCAATTTATTTTATTTTCTAAGATTTAGTTCCTCAAATCTATCACTACGCTTCTACGATAAGGTACAATGAAGCTAAAAGCCCATTGGGATAAAAGGCCCCCGATGTAATTTTCTCCTAAAACACTGCATGGCAACAAACAACACTAAAGCTGTTTTCTAACCAATTTTGTATCAGTAGGGGTTGGGAATAAATATGTGCAATGAACGTGCAAAGTGGATCCATATTGACTGACAATCGCAATGATTTATTTGTGACATGCGCATTAACTGAAACTTTTCTTTCTCAAACGGCTTTAATAGCGCAGAATACGAAATAATGCAGTTGTGAAGTGCACAATGGGGTATTATGAAAAGAGAAAGTAATTGAAAGTAATTGAAGAAAAAGAATGCCTTTGATGAAGCTGCATGCTAAAGTTCTTTAGCGTTTCTTGAATAATTAAAACGTTCAAACTTCAGCGTGGCACAGGTCTCTGGAAAACTCACTAGCAAAAGCGAATGCTCTTAATCATATGCCTCTATAAAGAATACAAAGTGGAACACTCTGTATAATTGTTCTGATGATCATTAATCATCGTGCTATTATGAGATATCATGTCATACAAGTTAGAGTCTGGATATTTCCTAATATGCTTTAATAGCTTAATTGTATAGCAGTGCTAAAGCTCATTTGTGTCATCCCTTCTGGAAATGTGGTTTATGATGGCAACTGGTGTGACTTTGAGCAAGTCGCTCATTTATGGTAATTCGCTTGTCTGGGTGATTGATCAATTGCACTATCAGTGCTGACGTTAACCTGGTCTGATAGAGTCTATCAGACCAAGTCAATGTCAGTCCTGTTAGTCCAACCGATCAATCATCTAGACCAAATTACCAGCGAACACCGCAGACGTATAAGCTATAAACCGAACATCTATGATTATCATATTAAAATAATATGAATTGTGTTGTTTCTACACATTTATTTGAGGAGGGATATGCGTTGTCATATAAACTAATAAGCTTGTTTCAGTGCTCCATTGCAAATCTACCAAAAACTGTCTTTTTGCATAGATCACCTTATGTTAAATCGTAACAGCGGTCTTTTGTAGCGACATGGGCCATTAGATCAGCTTTCAGTTAATCAGTGCCATATACTGTTCACCCCATTCCACTATTCTGTGATCTAATCAAAGCAGAGTTACTGATAGCACTCTCTTTATCACCATTAAGGCTCAGAGTAAGGCACTCATCCGTAGCTAACTTGCGGGGACTGTCGCTGCAATTAATGTAAACATAAAAAGCATAATGCCATCACTCAAAACTTTTAAAACACAGATTACCTCGTTCTCATATGCGTAGATTTATATAATGTGATCCTGTGAGCCTCCACACGGGTGAAAAACCTCACATCATATTCATCTCTAGCGAGTTTTGTATTCCAACGTGCATAAAAGCAGTGGTGAGTTGTAATGTTTTCATGCAGGTAATCTCCAAGTACCCCTTTCCTTTTTTCCATGATGCAACCAAACTGAGATACACACTGTAAACCGAGGCACAGCACGTCGGCTTAGAACAAGGTCAAAGACACAGATCAAAATCACAGATGAAAACTAAAATTAAATTTGATAGCATTCTCCTGCCTTATTTGTAAATGAAATCATTCTCTGGTCTTTCTTTGTGATTTAGCTGCACTAAGAATTTGCAAACTGTGTTAGAAGTGTTATAATCTAAACAATTATACCAAAAATGAATGGATTTTCACAGATTATTTACACAGAAAGCATGTTAGTGTACAGTTATGTTTTGTGTTTTTTTAGTTCAAACAACACTTCACAAGACCGTTCCAACGTTTATTAATAACTACACATGAACAAAGGAGTAACACACTATGCCCACCACGGATAATCCTGAGAGTGTTAAACAATGCTTTTTTTGCAGAGTGGAGCAAAGTAACCAATCACAGACATGTTTTCTGATTTATACCAATTTATGGCCAATCGGTGGTGCTTAGGTCCATGGGCTCACCGCTTTTTGTCAAAAAAGCAAAAAAAAAAGTTTCACGGTGTGGTCAGTAGTCACATTCATTGGTGTTAAAATACAACATTGTAAGATCGGGACGCATGAGTAACAGTTTTTAAAAATGTAAAAAGAGTGGTTTTTTTACTGTTTACAATAGATACAATACAATATATTCAGTATTTAAAAAAAAGTGTTTTTCATACTTGATGAGCGGCCACGTACGACACAGAGATAGCTAATTACCACACTATATAGATAAAAATAATAAGTTCATAAAAACTGAGTGATGTAATTCCGCGACCGATTCTGGTTCAAACACATGATTTAAGTAAAGAAACGGGTATAAATTATTTTTATTGGCTGCCATGCTAAATCATGCAAAATTAACAAATAATTGTAAAATTGATGTATTAAAGTGTTAGTTAGTTAATTACCGTAAAGTGTTACCCAAATAATTCTGAGCGTTTACTTGAAACTAACTAGACAGTAGTTCCTACTGATGGATTTGGTAACACTTGAGCCATTACCCTTGTCTTTAGTTTAGAATATATTTACAAATAGATAGTAATTAATTTAAAAGGATGTAAGAACACTTGAGTTTTCATCAATGTTAAAATAGGCATAGTATTAAATATAAAATCTTCTAACTGTTCATTGCGGTTAGGAAAGTTATCCATATCTCCTATCATGTTACATTTGACATTTTTTCGAGCACTTGAGGTATGGCTGACGACTCAACATGTTCCATCAGTCTCTAGACGACCCTCTGGATCTAAGTTGGTCTCTCTTTATTTACTTTAATACAGAAAACAGCCTGAAGGCTGAAAATTTGACCACAGGAGTGTTATTAACATGATTCTGTGGTTAAATATTAAAGCAGTGAATAAAATACTAACTTATCATGGGTGTATTTGCACTGTAACTTGGTTAATTTAATTTTTTTTTTTTGTTGTTTTAGTTTGTGCCCCTAGTCCCCACACCCAGTGAAGGCTATTGGGTGACTGTCATTATATATCAAACCCCATTAGCCCGTATTATCTTATGTGCCTGTTGCTTTTTCATTTGCTGATAATGATTTTATAGACAGGAAGGGCTATAAGTAGTTTTCTTTCCGCTGCTTCTGCTGCCAGAGAAGACTGCAGGAAAAAATGCTGCCTCAACAACTATGGTTGATCTGCTTTGCAAATAAATAGATTTATTTATTTTATTGTTATTTTTTGTGTGCGCGCGCGTCTGTTAGGCTGCAATACTTGTAGTAGAGGGAGAAAACTATAGCAAATGAAAAACGCGACCGTTAAAATTAAATTTATCTATAACTGTATTTTGAATTGATAAAACTTTAATATTCAAAATGCTTTCGCTTTCTTTGAATACGTTTTCTGAAGCTCAGCGGTTTGTGCATATGTTGACAAAATGAGGGAATTCATTTTCTGATAAAACTCTACGGAGAAAGAAAATGCTACAGCAGGTATAGGCTTTATGATTTTAATTTGCTATATGGCGTAACGCAGTTTGTCAGATGTGGCTGAAAAGCTGCATGGATGGATGGGTTGTAAAAGCTGTTGTAAAATCTGTCATTTTCCGGCAGTTGCTTGTTTGATTGAACTCTCCAGCATTCTTGCACCCCAAGCATTAATTCTTATATCTTTTTCTTTTTCTTATTTTCTTCTTTTTTTTTTTGCTTCGTCCCACACATCTGCAGTTCAGAGTCAGCTAGCATGCATTCAGAAACCTGTCAGCTTTCTGGGACAGACTTCAAGATGTAGACTGAAAGACAAGAGCAGAGACGTCCTCAAACTACTAAGGCTATAGCTTTAAATGATTAATACTGCTGTCCCACCGCTCTTGTTTTTTTCCTGTCTCACTTTAATATTAAATGACTTATACCTCAACGTAGAATATCCATATGATAAGGACCACGCAGAGAGCAGACATGAAGCTGCCAGCTTTAAACTCTTTGATTTATACCGTACAAATACCAAAACATATTACCTAACTTCGCAGCTATAGCTTTTTGAGGAGCAGGTACTAAATGAAGAAAACTGGAAAAAGAGAAAGAGACTGTTAATTAGCGGTGTATTTGGTTTTATTCTTATTTTGACTCCATCATATTACCATTAGTCTAATAATTCACTGGGTCATATAAGTTTCTCCTGAATGCAGTGTGAAAAATGGTGGGAGTTCATCCAATGCTTAACGACACGGTACAGTTTTGGCCAGGAGCCTAAAAGGCCAAATAATGAGCAGGTCATATAATGAGTCACAGTTACTTCCATAAACCAGCAGGGATCTGCCGAGTGAGCAAGGTTAAAATCACTTCAATTAAAAAAAAACAAAGGTAACCCTTCATTTTGACAGTCAGCTTCTCATTCTTCCAACTATTTATAAATATAAGTATTCAATCTAAGTAGTATCAACTATAAGTAACCTAACCTAATGGTTTACTAATAGCTAGTTGATATGTACAGTAGTACAGAAGTAAATGAGTTAAATGACATGTAGTTGGAAAGTTACTTATAGTTATTAAATGTCTAAAAGTTTTTATATGTGCTAGATCTTGACAACTAGACATTGACATGCAAATAAAAAAAATAGCTTGAAGCACACATTTAAGGTGAATGCCAAATCACTATGATGTTCACGGTGTGCAGTTTTCGAAGAATTAGGATCAGAAAGCTATGGTTTACCAGAGGAACTGAACTGGGTCCTGAACATTTTTATAGTAGTCATTCATCACCTGAATCAATGACTTCGACTCTTTGGTGAAACTGGAAAAAACAACAGCTTACTGCTTAGAAAGGGGCCGGGGGAGTTGTATTCCTCAATTTCTAACACACCAAGCCAAATTTATAACTCAACTCCAAAAGGAACCAAGGACTTTAATATATTGCTTTCTTTTTATTGATAAACATATTGTACTGCATTGCATTTGTTAATTTAATAACTAATTTTTCCACTGTAGAAAGACTCCACTTGCCTCTTAGGCACGTGGGTTTGAATCAGTGCACCGCTACACCTAAATAAGGAACCAAACAAATGAACTGTGCGCTTTTTTGAGTTGAACGCAGATACTTCGGTAAATGTATTTGTTCTCACAATCTACCAACAAAATAGATGAATTTACATTCATTTACATTCATTTAAAACGCCTTTCACATATTCTCTTATTCATTTATCATAATTACATTGGTTTATAAGTAACATAAAAACGGCCATGGAAAATATGCCACATAAAAATAATACTGCAGTACTGGCATGAACATTTCACTTACAGTAATAGTGCAATGAAAGACTGGCCATGGGCCCTGACATTAAAAATAATCACCTGGGTAACAGAGAAAGGTCTCAATCTACTGCAGATTCCTTAGAACTCTAATACTGTACTCATCTAAGTAAAAATCATTTATGCTGAGTAAGACTATAGGAGTCTTAGTTGTGTGTGTGTGTGTGTGTGTTTTAACTAAAGTTCTGATGTGATGCCTCATAGGAATTGCTTTGGAAATTAGCTGCGACCCATGTTAAACTGAAGTTGGTTGAAGAGGATAAGCTCAAAATTAATTATATTCCCTACTAGACTTGGCTTGACTTTTCAGTGGAGAATGAAACACTCTTCCATTTATATGTCTTTTCCTGTAATAAGCCATTAACTCATCAGGCAGGCTCTTACGATTATGCAATGCTAAAATGACAGTCTTTGTGTGTGTGTGTGTGTGTGTGGGGGAAAAAATACAGTCTCTAGAGTAGGTCCTATAATTTTCAGATGAAATCTCAGATTGCTTCATGTGACTTTTTGTATGTAAATATAGTCACAAATAAAGACCGGCTGTCTAAGTGTTAACATAAATTATTGTAATTAAACAATAGGATTTATATTTAGAGAAAATGTTATAGGAAAACTTGCACTTTTGATGTTTAGCAATGAGAGGAAAGCAAAGGCACAAAGCAGAACTGAACCACACGAAAAAGCAGCCACATTCATTATATTAGTCCTGAACAGTGCAGCAAATCAAAAGAACCAAACATTTCATCTATAATTCATTTAAAGGCAACCCTCTCAAAAAGTTCAGATTAAAGTTGTGCTAAGGTGGAAGAGGAATGCCAATGATGTGTTGTGGCTTCATCAAAACATTGCAAATATTTAGCAACTTGATTAAAAGCCAAAGAAATTTCGAAAATAAAACCAGTGTTTGGAATTTTAAGTGCAGGGCTTTTGCTCTAATCTTATCCTAATGGAGTACTGGATCTAACACACTGTGGACCCTAGAGGGCCTTTCTGTTCATTTTGCTGAACCAGTGTCTTTTGCATATTTACTGCATGCATTGCATAATGAACTTTAAGACATTTTGAAGTTTGATGTTGCTGCTTTCAAAATTCTGGAGAGATTTTCATCAGCCGCAGTTTGTTGGATTTATTATTAAGTAAAAATTAAAACACATATTCTGTTTGGATTTGATATGTTTGTATTACATTATGTTTATTGTAAGTCCCAAGTTTAAGGTTTCAATGCATTTATAATTATAGTACGTCTCATTTGGGTCAGCTTTTTTTATGGTACTGAATATCATCACTTTGCGTTTTTTTTTTAATTTACTGTTTACTGTAATTTACTAAACTTTTGCTGATGCAGTTTAGATGATACAACACTTATTGTTTGAGGTAAAACTAACCTTTCTTGTGGATTTTTTTCTAAAAATAACTGCACCATGCTAGGGCTGAACAGATTTACTGTTGTCTTTGTCATCCTTTTTTGATCATTCTGTCTTATCGGTTCTTCTGAATTACAGCAGCTGTGACCTCTCTACTGGAGCATGAAGACCAAATGAACTAAATGAAACAACAAGAAAAGGACTAAGGAAAGGAGCACTTAGCTTTTGTCGTCAGTCACATTTTTGGGGGGATCTAGACCGCTCTACACTGCGGTAAAAAAATGCCTTACATTCCCTAGAGACAGTCGTGAAATTAAAGCAGCTTTTTAAAAAGAAAAGCAAACCTTCCATCTCTCATTCTCAGTCCTTGATTTATTCTGTTTGCCTTGAGATGTAATATACTACACAATCACCCTTCCGATTCGAAAAGGTACCCGATGTATTATAGAACAAGTGGGCTGTGAAACTGATGTTTCACACACGAGAAAAGCTCTCTGGTCATCGTCTGTAATGATTCAAGTCTGTGTTCTTCATACTTCCTGTTACAATCAGAAGAAGCCTGTTTATCTTCACACAGAAGCATTTCATATCTAGATTCTAAATGGCTCGATTGGCATTCATTTCCTGTTGAGGTAAAAATGATGCAGTGTATTCATTTTCTGAGTTAGGTTAAAATGAAGCTCCTGGAATCTAGGTAAGATTAAACGGATAAATTTATCGAAAACATCATGACTATTTTCACGAACAGGTCACGCTCTTTTTTCCAAATCCAAAGCATATCTAAGTTCAAAACCGAAATGTACCTGGTCCTGAACAAGTTGGTCTCCTTCACATACAATTTCATCAGCAAAGGACATACAATAACACAACAAAGCCCCTGAAGAAATCCACTAGGCTTCTCCGGCCCACTAAATAGACTGGCAAAATAAATCATTCAAATCTTTACCTCAGGGCATGGATCATTCTCCGAACTCTTCTCTCTTTCTTTCTGTCTCACCCATCCAGGTACAGTAGCCCATGAAACTTTCATCTGGGATGGTGCCTTTTATCAGTTGTATCCCCAGGCTACGAAGGCATACCAGATGGTGACTAGAATCAAAGAACACTTCCCCCCAAAAAGCAGTCCTCTGGTGACACAGCCTTACAACTCAAGATAACAAGAACTGCTGCTACTCAGAATTACACTTGTCCTAAGATATTCCCAATTGAGCATGTGAAGAGAAAAATGAGATATGAAAGAAAGAAACATTGTACTACGATGGAATAGTCCGTCTTTGGTATACAGAGTTACCTGAGCACTGCGGCACTCCAGAATGCCACGGCTCTCAGAGAATCATTTCTGTGACATAGTACTGCATTGCATTCTGCCCCAAATCCCCAGCCGTCTCCATCACCCGCTTTCTATCTCTCTCTGCTGCTCGCTCTCTCACTCAAGAACATGCGAGGACGCGAGGGGACAGTCTAGACTGCAAATCAGACCCGTGGCCCATATGCCTCAAAAACAACTAAGGCTGCTTTTCTCGCAGCCATATCATATCGGAAATGCAAGAGGAATATTTGCAAACTTAATTGAATTTGGATATTCTATTATGTTTTGTTTCGTTAAACAGACTCGAAAGAATACCGTAAGAGCCTTTATTTAGAGCACATAGACTATTTTTAGGGTCCTGACGCCACATACTGTGGGTGCTAATTAGTGCACTGGACTTCATGGATCATCAGATATGGAAGCTTCAGTGGTCCATGAGTTAAAAAAAATTTCACACTCTTATACATTCACAGACATTCCTATTTTATGTTTGTTCTCCTTGTATTTTCAAACTTATTGAATTTTCTATAAATAATACACTGGCATGAATAATACAATTTGTGACAAAGCTGTCTGGGGTTGTTTAAAAGTGAAACGCGTTTGCACAGCAATGTTAATGGTGGAAAAACTAAAAAGGAAAAAAAAATGTTATTACTGCATAACTAGGTAAAATAAAATAAAAACAGCAGCAAATACATATACATATACATACATATACATATATAGGATATATCGCAAGGGTTTCTTTTTAAATCAACTAATGAATCAAAAACCCACCTTCATTAAACATAATATTCTTCATAGTGAAAAATAAAATTACTTGAATACATTAGAAATACATTTATTTCATGCATACTGCAAATACATTTGCATTAAGTGGTTAATTTAAATTGTACCTGAAATTGTACTCTTGAACTCTTGATACTCAAAGTCTGCTAAATTGGAACTAATTTTGTACTTAATGCACTTTAATTGTGTGGAAATAGTCCAAATAAAGATTTACTTAAGTGTGTTTGAATTGGTCAAAGTAAAACTATTGAAAGTGGACCAGTCTTTATCAATAGTGTTATTTAAGCTTAATATTAAACAATGTGCATAGTAGTAGTAAGTTCAATTTAATAAATCTTTTGGTAACACTTTATTTTAGGGTCTCTTAACTAGTTGCTTATTAGCATGCATATTGCTAGAATACTAGCTATTTATCAGTACCAATTAAGCACATAGTAATGCCTGCGTGACCTTTTTCTACATCCCTAATCATACCCAATGCCTAAACTTAACACCTACCTTACTAACTATTAATAAGCAGCAAATTAGGAGTTAAAAAAGGTCACAGTTAATTGTGAATGAGTGTTCCCTATTCTAAAGTCCCGAAAGACATGTCAGCAAATATGTCAATACATTTGAAATTTACTTAGTATGGAATAAATGTATTTAAATATATGACTTTTTTAGGGTAACAGGATAACATTAGTTGGCCCTGAGAATATAGAATATATGTAACTTTTTTAAGCAGAAAAATGCATGTAAAACAAAAATACCTGCAAGTAAGTAAATACTTAAGTAAATGTAAATAAATACATAAACATCATTGTCATAGTGTAATATACTAGTAATAAAATCTAAAGTGAAAATGTGAAAATAAGCCAGTTACATGGTAGCACGATAGGGGGCATGGTCTTGTTCCTGATATTGTTCCTCTTCTCTGAAAAATACTGTACTTCTCTGACTCCCCTCGGAGCACAATATCTGTCCTTAACCAACTACCACTTCAAGAATGTGTAAGTGGCCCATAAATGGATTAGATTCTGAGATAAAACTCTGATCCACCACTGCGACTGATCACTCAGTATTTGAACTCACTGGCCTTTCCGTTGGCCTCTTTTGAAATAATAAGAATCCTATGTGATATGCTCATCCATCACAGCATGGAGTGGCTGGAGGAGAGACTCCCCGGCTGAGCTCAGCGCTAGATGATGGATGTCCTCCTCCTTGGCCTTTTGAAAGCCCAGAGACTCAGTCAGGTCCTCCTACTGCCATCATGCCTAAATCAAGACGCAGGCACCCATTCTTCCCCCATTTCCCCTCAGTCTGGACAGGGAAGGACGGGCTGGTGACGGAAGACTCTTTCATCAGTTTGATCAGACCTGATGGTGACACAGTTCAAGATAAACGACATGGACATAAACTGACAGCGAATTTCAAATCCAGCTCAGCAGGTTGGAAAACGACTGATGTAGAGCAGTCAGATGTGTATGAGCGCACCTATAGAGCGCCTTCAGCACCTCAGAACACCCATACGTTGCTGTGACAATGTCTGACATCAGTCTTCTTAAATATGACTTTTCTTTTGAATTTTAAATGGCTTAACAAGTTAGCATGACAGTTGCCTGTGGAGCACCGGGAGTGTTGTTCTACAAAGAGGTTTGTGCAGGAAAGTGTGAAAATACATGCTTGAAATATTTAAACAATTAAACTTTCTTTTGAAATTTTGAGTTTATGCTATATCTTGCAATTCTGACTTCAAGCCATTTCCACCACGGAATAAAAATGGTAACTGTGACAGTTCTGACAATTCTGTTCTGTCAAAATTGTGAAATACAAACTGAAATATGAAATATAAACTTGCAATTATATATATATATATATATATATATATATATATATATATATATATATATATATATATATATATATATATATATATATGTAATTTTTATTCTGTGGCTGAAAATAAAAATAATGTGAGATGTAAACTCAGACTGTCGGGCTTGTGAGATACATTCAGAATTCTAAACAACAATGTGAGAGTTCAACTTGAAATTACGTTGTGTTGCATGTCTTTTTAATTCTGATACCAACCAAGCTGACGCCCAAGCTATCTGCCTCAACACAATTACATTTTTTCATTGAAAGTCATTATTTTATTTTATTTTGTAAAAAGTTTATTCTAAACATACAGTGCAAAAATAGCGTGGCCTATATTGGAACATGTAACTGCTAATCTGTGAGGACTACCTCGCAGCCTTGTCTTCGACCGCATAAAAAAGTCTTTTCAACATCAGGGTTTTTTTTCATCTTGCAAATGTCTCTTTGGGGGCTCCTTAGTAATGGACAAATTCCATAATTTTCTCATTCAGTCCTCAAAGCAATACACCATCATTTCTGCTTTGGGTTCGGGTCAGCTGAGGGAGTTTAAGATTAAAAATTATTTTCGTCTGATTCATAGGCGCTAACCTGTTCTGTAACATCCTATCAAGCCAAGAAACACAGATGTTATTCATTATCTGCTGTGCCCAAGTGAAATTACCCAGTGTTACCACGGTGTGTGAACATCTCTGTAAGGTCTTGCTGAACGGAGCGTTTGTTTTAGAAGTTAGACAGGGGAATAATATTCTCAGAGGTTTTCCACACCCTGGGGACTTTCAGTCACTCATCAGTACAATCATATGCAGTGTGATCTCATTTGCGTTATCTCAGCCTTATTACGGTGGTCTCTGGAAGGTGTCTGCTGCCCGGAGACAGAAATTGTCCCCACAGAGCAAAAACACCTTCCTAAGCTAATTGACAAACACATTGTTCTCAGCAGGAGAGAACAGACCTCAGGCTGAATGAGGAGAGGATGGAAATGATTGTTACACATCAAGCTCTCCAGTGCATCGCTCGCAATAGGTGCCTCTGAATAGATATCACTGTCTTTTCTCAAGATGCTGCTTGGATGTTTGCAATCTCTGAGATCAAATTTTATGTTTCGGGCGTCGTTTGTGGAGTCGGGAAGAAGGAGGAAGCGCAAAATTGCTTCTCTGTGAGGAATGAAATTGCGTAATGTTAACTTGACCAGAACTTTGCGAGAGATTCGAGTGGATTCATAACATGTGGCATAAATTTGGTTTATTCCCGTTCGGTGAACACGGCGTTATCTGAGCGCACACAAACAGACGTTAAAAGCAGCCTTTATGAAAAAAGTCTGAGCGTGAAATGGGCGGAATTAGATTCAGGTCTTGTCTGCTTTTGAAACAAAAGCATGAAGATATCAGTGATAAGATCTGACTCATTAAATCAGGGTGTCATCTACTATATCATCACAAAATTGCCACAATCATAATGTTCAGGAGTCTGGCTCAACCTGACATCTGTAGACTTCTATAAATCTATTTAGTGTCTTGTCTGCTGTGAACCGTAACTATCTGTCATTGAATCTCCCTCCTTCCATTTGCCTGGGGAATGAAAGGCACCTTTACTCTTTTTCTCCACTTCAGAGATTCACAGAAAGACTGATATAAATCTCACAAAAAATGCACATTCAACACAGCGCAGGCATAGATGGGCAGAACGTGAACTCAGCAGACAGATCTCTCTGTCATGGGTGAAGCTGCTCTCCTTTGGTTTACATGCTGAAAGAGACTGCGGTGAGAGGCAAACAAATTCGAATATTTATCATGTCCTTTCACTTTCCTGATAAATGTGTTTATGACAGGCTGTGAGAAACGGCAGCCATGATAGAGATTGGTGAGTGTCAGTGCTGAGAAGCAGACGTGGCATCATCACATCAATATGTGCACAACATTTGTGATTCCAGTATATACATACTATCCACCATTATTATTTTTTTTAATGATTTATTAGGTAAAGTATGGTGAAATCTTGTTTGAGATGTGTAGCAATTTATTGCAAAAGTACAGAAACGATTAATTAAGTATATAGTTCTAAATGGTATAAAAAAATGAACATGCTAGAAAATGTTTTAAAACAAATCCCATTTATTTGGCTAATTGGCTAACTACGGTCATTATAGTTTTGCACGAATATATCTAATTATCTAATCATTTTGAAACCTTCTAAATATTTTTTTTATTTTTTTGTATTTTTGGGAACATGGAACATTTTCTGTGAATTGTAGGGACTTTCCATAGACTTCTATTATTTTTATACTGACCAAACAATATTTTCTATCCCCTAATCTCTTTGCATTGTTGCACTGTCGCTTAACATAATTTTTTCATAATTCACTATTTTTTATTAATTGTTGTTTTATTATTGTTTTTGCTTGTGGGGACTGCAGGTCAAATTTCAGGTTTTACTATCCCTGTGGGGACGTTTGGTCCCCACAATGTAGCATAAACAAGTACAGACACACACACACACATACACACTCAAACGAGCAAAAAACATAATACTAAAATGTTATCTCTGGTCTCGTGATCATATAGAAATCTTTCCAATATGCTCATTTGCTCCAAAGAAACATTTCATAATATTTTGAAAGCTGAATACATTTGAAGTATCCAATTTTGTTATCACAGGAATGCATTACATTTTACATTTCACATATATATACATAGAAAACAGTGATTTTAAATTCTCAAAATAGTGAGTGACAGCTAACATCATCATCCAGACGGTGTGTAGGTGGTTTAATGTAGCTTCCACTTCCTTGTAATTGAACAAACAGAGTCTATTGGGGCATCTAAATATGTATATTTACATTTATGTATTTGGCAGAAACATTTATTCAAAGTGGCTGACATTGCATTCAAGCGTTGCATGTTATTAGTTTATACATTCCCTGGGAATTGAACCCATGACCTTGTCTTTGCTTCACTCTGCCTCATTTTTATTTTCTGCATTTCAGTCATTTTCACAACCTTAATAACAATCCTTTAATTGCGAGATCTTTGTAAAATGTAGGAAGTAATAGTATTTTTTTTTATATGTAATTACACAATATATATATATATATATATATATATATATATATATATATATATATATATATATATATATATACACACACACACACACACACACACACACAGAGAGAGAGAGAGAGAGAGATTATAATGGCATAATCCATTCATCTTTTCACTTCCAAAACATACCTACAGTACTGTAATGCAGTAGATATGAACCATAAAATTCATTATGTCCAATGAGAATATACTCATTTAAATATATGATTTAAGCATTTAAATGTGTGAAGTAGGCCATCAAAAAGCACAGCCTCTAGGGTGAAACTGTAGGGTTCTTGGCATGGCTTCTCATAGAAAAGCATATGGCCATCATATGGTGCAGGCAGAAGATAACTGCACTATTTAGCCTGAACACAAGTAAACCAGGTCAAATCACAGACCCATTGCTCAGCAGTCACCTCTATTTATATAGCTGCTCTCAAACCCCACAGAAATGTGGAAAAGCCGATTTGTGTTTTGTAGTGAAGCCTGATAGGAAGTTATTGTTGTGAGGCAAACTTAATGAACTCTGTAGAGGCTCTATTTGTTCAGCGTTCTCATTACGGAAAGCAAAACTGGAACATTTTCAAGAAGGCTTTTACCTGTTTTTTGGCATACTTCTCTTTTAAATTTGAAATGGTGCCAAGAAATATATGTCTTGAGATTGGGACCCCTTCCTAGGCATACAAATATGTCTGAGTAAATGTGGGTGATAAAAATACAAGGTGAAAATTTAATTCCAATTAATTTTCTGAATATTCACCATAGGTGTCTTTAACTATTATGCACTGTAAATAAATAAATAGTTGGGTAAGGTAGCCTATAAGTTACAAACAGGTTTAAAATTGGGTTAAGGGGTAGGAGCAGTGGTAAAAGTGTAATTATAGATGCAATTACATATTATTTACCGATGTAATCATCTTCTAAACATAACATAATGTACATACTGTAGTAAGTATTGTAGTACATACAGTATAGGCTAATTAAAGACGCTTAATTGAAAGCAGGTCCAAACATTCACTTTAAAATGTGTCTTCCACCATGCTGAGTATGCTGAGCACAAATAATAAAAACATATAGTAGTTTCCTGCAAGCGCGCTAAGAAATGCAATAGTGTGATTCCCTGTGTCAGTCATCAGTGACATACAGACCCATGAGGCTATGCATGACACAGTGAGTGACAAGATTTATTATTAACAACAAATTCATGCTCTGGGACTCTTCTTTCCTTATAGCCGAGGGAAAACACTATATATTGAACCATGGCGGTATGGAACCAGGCGGCGTAGAAATAACAGCAGTTGAATGAGGAATTACATTCAAGAAGTTTTGTAGATTAGAGATAATTCCACAGAAACAGATGGTTAGGACCGGGTGTACAGTATAGGGTTGTAGAGAGCGCAGCGTGAGCTGTGATGTATCAAAAGAGGAAGATCTGTGCTTTTTCCATTACAATAAAAGGGTGAGCATTTCTTTGCTTTACTGTAAACTGTAGAAAACTGATAGCCACTAGTTCATGTGGATGATGTATAGTCAGCATATAATTATCACCCAAAGGGTTCTCAGGACCAAAATGTAAAATTCCGACAAATAAATTAATAAATATAAAACAATGAGCAATTAGACAAAACTGCAACAATATTACTATAATTTTTTTTTATCAAGGAAATAATACATATTTATATGCAACCACTGAAGTTAAACACTAGTGAAAAATAAATATACTAAAATGTATTTTAAATAGATTTGTTCCACGCTAAGCATATAAAAAATACATATAGACATTTATGAATTAAAAAAACACAAACACATTTTGTGTACTAATTATACTTTAATTGTCCTGCAGTCCAAATAAAAGTTTCAATGCATCAGTATCTTCGTTTAAATACAATATTATTCGCAGCCTTTACAATCCTCATCAATGGTGACATTAAAACATATTTCAGGCTTAAAATCAAGAAATGTGCATCATGCCTTATTTTCTAGGGAAAATGCATGAAAAAAACTCTAAAAGGACATAATCGGCACCTTTAAAATAAAGTGATGCACTACATCAAGAAAACAATTTGGAAAAATAAAGGTTGGATACTCGTATACCCCACAAATGTCGAAATCAAACCAATGCAATTGCTAAATGATGGTGCCCCATTGGATTTCTAAGAAATAAAAGATTGTGAGTCTGCAAGGTGATACGCGGGACATGAAAGTGCCATTGATTTCAGTTATCTGGATGAGCGGACTGAAATATAGCATTGCTGTCAAGAATATAAGAAAATATCTAACCAACAAACGTCTCAATTAACAAACTGGAATTAAGTAGAGAGCTGTATAATAAACTCACTTATTATAACAAATGCCATTGTTAAATAGACAGATCAGCATGACCTATGAAAATGTAACACAGTTTACTTAAGCAGAAGGTCAAGCTGAATTTTCTAAGTATCCTATTCACAGCTAACCCATCCAACTCCTCTGGCTGTTGTTCAAAGACACAAGAGTGTGAAAGGAAGTTGCCAAACGGAGGTCTGCGTGTCGCAGATGGACATGATGGCTCTCAGCGCATGACACTCTGCTTCTTCACATGCGAAGCAACCACGGACAGTCCCCTCGGTCCTGTCTCGTTTGTTCAACCTCCTGTGAACATGTGTGCTATCTTGACCTTGGCTCCACCTTGACGGATAGATAATCTTTTGACAGCACGCTATCGACAGCATGTCAGAGGGCTTACTGGGAGACACGTTGACACACAATGCATCTTTACACCCTAGATTACATTTAGCCACAAATGGCACTTAGGAACCTGTTATATTTAAGCAATTGGATTTTCATTTGGACAAATCTGCACTTTAAGGGAAATCAAACATTAGAGCGAAATCACCCCTGAGACAATATGTTGCACAAAATGTCTGGTTCATAAGATTTATGCAATATGTTTGCACTATCTCAGCTCATTTCCCATTACCGTCCCCGTGCATAAAGCGCAAATGGATTTAGCTGAGCGATTGCAGCACTGCTCACAGTATTATAAATGCAGACATTTTGTGTTTTTCACCAGCATTTGCTCATTGTGCTGGTGCTTATCCTCTGGAGCTCCATTCTTCAAGCTGAAATAATTAGCATTAAAACCAATGGAGAATGTGCCAGGCAATTACTCAGTTACTCTTTCAAGAGTAACATCACTACTGATATTTCTCTAAAGTCCTTAAAACATACAGCCTCGTAGTTTTGGCTAAAGAACAGACAAGTATGAAATATTTATAACGACTTGTTTGACAAGCAGAGCAATAAAAAACAGTCAATGTCGGATTAAATTATGTATAAAAGCACCATTACAAGAGAAAAAAGATTGAGTCAACGACCACTAGCACTCCCCAGGACCAATCTGTTTTATGTTAATGCTCACTGCATTATTTTCAAGTAGGCCATTCAACAGAATTTTAAATCACTCACCACTGGTTTGTACAGTCTTGTCTTTTTAAAAGATTTGTTCATCTGCATTTGGCCTTGATTTCGGTAGACGCAGTAAAAAATACAGACTCAACCATACAACACCGGAGCGCCCAAAGTCAAAGCAACCCGAACAGCTCTGACCAGCTTGTGAATTTTATGCTTGATATAGCAAAAATAAAGCAGCACTTTCATATCTGACACTTAAACAGTTTTTTGACATAAATGCAACAATGGCAGAATAATAAACACTCTTTTAAATACAGTAAATAATCACGGGCAAGAAAAAGCCGCAATCCATTTATCTCCTATTGTTTAGTAAGGGATTCCAATGCATGCAGCTAAAACAGGCATCTGCTTAAAAGACAACATGTCTCGGTGGTGGGGAAACAGAGATGTGTCTTTCCCGCTTTATCTCTGTCTGTGTTTCTTTACCCTAAAGCGATGATAAAACTTCTAAATAAGGCGCTGGAGGAGCCCATCAGGACCTCTCACCTGAGAGTTGAATCAAGATTCAAACTGAGCAATGAATTTACCCATGAAGCTTCAGACTGCTGATAACAGACAGCTATCAGATGAATCTGCAGACTTCAGAGAAATGCTGAATTATATTGCTTCATATTATATAAGCCTCCACATTTTGTCTTATTTGATGCAACTTGCTTATACTCTAGGCAAGTTGCGATATTAAAACATTAAACAATAACATTTTAATTAGCTTTCTTGCTACTCCAAATTCAGGATATTCAGTTTAAATGAAATCCATTAAACTCCTTTTATTGTTTCTGTTTTGTAATTTAAAGCCAATACATTTGATTGAAAGGGGTGTCTAATATAAATGTCTAATAATAAAAAAGCTAAAATTACCTGGCTGCCATTAGTTAGTTGGTGTTTACCACAGGGCAATTGAACATTTACATATTGCACAATAAAATATTGCACATTACAGACTCTATTTCTTCCCCTTTTTACACAAATTATGATTATACCGACAATTATGTTAAAGACTTCATGCACAGTTCATGTGTAACACATCTGCCATATTGCATGTTTTAAAAATAATAAGTTCCATATGTATGGCTTTTTTTGATGTAATATACTTCCTGAGCGGCGCAAAATAACATAATGTTGATTTGTGCTGCATGTACACAAATTTAGTTTGTGGTCTCTTTCTTGTTACCCCAAAGACTGCACAGTTTACCTGTATTTGCATTCGCCCGTCTTTATTATTGTTTTCTTCCTTGTTATCTTTGCATGATACTTAAAGAGTTTTTTGCTGACTGTTCTGCAAAAAGATGGGGCCATACATCCAGGCAAGTCATTTCCAGTACCACTGTTGATCTGTTTACTCACCAAAATAATTTTCCAAACATGCAAAAAAAAAAGATTGGGTTCACTGACATCCTGCATCTGCATTGCCCTGAAAAGCGTGCGTTTATATATAGCATTTGGGGAAAACAACACACAGACCAAAATGCAAAATGTGCAAACTATCCACAAAAACAAAACAGAGGGACAGTGAAGGTAAAAGAATAAAAGGAGAAACATCCGACCTACTGAGGATTGGCAAAATGGTGGTCTTGAATAGAAAAGAGGAAAGCTAAGAAGAGCACATCTACCACTCAAGGACACAAGTTGTTGAAAGCACAGATCAGGTTGCGGATGCAACTGCGCCACTGTGACTGAATTACGATGCGATTGCGTCTCACGGATGTGACAAGAACCTTTTGTCTTTGAGACGACAATTGTGTTAAGAGCTGACTTGAAGTCGCAGCTTTGGCAGACTGGAGAGTTGCACAGGCCTCAAACAGCAAGAGCACGGAAGGATTTCAACCAAATCACACAGCAGCATTGACAGACCTCGGCGATGAAGGCAACGTAGATATATCTCCTGCCTGGCACAAGCCATGCAAAGATGGATAGTAATGGATTGTGAGTGCAGCCTCTGAATCCATATTGCAGCGATGCTTCCAAGATCGTGTGTATCAAGATGTTGCGAAACTGTTTTTAAGTAGCAGTACAGTTGTCGCTTGCAGAAGCAGAACGTTTCAGTGGATAGCACAATAGCCGACGCTGTCTGGAGACCATGTTATGCCTGCAAGGCTCTCTTAAATTAAATATGTAAAATGCACTGGGTCTGCTCCAATGGCTGATGTCAAATAATTTCCCCCGACCCGGCTGAGCTTTCCTGAACTTTTAGCTGAAGACATATAGAGCCCCACGGTATTTAGACAATGAACCTAGCAAAGAATAGTACATTTAAGGGAATCTTATTCCACTCTGAGGCAAGTTTTACATAGGTTACTAGAACAGTTATATAATATAAATTGGTAAATATACATTGGTTTGTTATATAAATTAAATATATTGGTTTTGTTGGTATAAATTGTATATTTCATTAGATTCTGTGATAAAATAAACTCTGAAACTCTAAAATAAAATCTGGTCGCTGTGATTTTGTCAAGTGAGACATGATCCTGGATCAACATTGCTGTTCAAAAATATAGACTTATGCCAATTCCTACCGCTAAACCTAACCCCACCTAAAATCATTGGGAAATAATAGGTGATTAAGAAGTGTGTAGAAGCACCCTGATCATAAGCCTAAAACAGATATTTCCTGAAAAATGATCCCTCAAATCTGATTGGTTGATTGGAATGTTGTTCCAGGATCAACAAGGATGTACTCGGTGATGCTCACCCTGTCTTTCTATATAGATGCGACAAGTTAGAATGTCACAACATCAGATTATGTGGTACTTGTGTACCATTTTTTAAAAATGCCAATTCTAAAATAATGCTATCAGTTTTAATGCTACAAACATAATTCTGTATACTGTTAATATCTAATGTTGGATGCATTTGAATGCATTGAGTGCAGTTCATCAAAGCTCCTCCGTTAATTACGTGTTTATTCACCCTCCAGCTTCAGCTCACACAGCTCGAATAGCAATGCCTGCTTATTTTTGACGACTACGTGAAACAATCATATTCTCTTTAAAAAAACTAAAAACTTTTTAAACTTTAAAAAAAAGTTCTCATTAGTAGGACAGATTTTCAGTTTTATTTGCTTTATTTCATATTTTAACATCGTCATTAATTGCCAGTACCAGTATACTGCAACACCCCTAAGCACAACATAAGTTTTTAGACAAACATGCTTACGAATGCAGAGATGCTACATTTACCTGTCCATTTACAAAACCCAACCTCCGCTAAAGGTGCATTCATTTTCCATTAATTAAAGCTATGTTTTGGATTATGTTGCCAAACAGAATTAAACCTGTTTATCCAACGGCTGATGGACTGGACAGAAGGCTAATTTTAGGAGCTTGTCTGCGGGCTAATCCACTCAGCAAGCCAGCAGAGAGGAGCACAGCCTGTCTGTCTTCGGGTTAAGCAGGTATCATGCGGTCTAGGACGGTCACTTGTGCACTACGCCCCATGTCATGATTTGATCCCAACTACATCTGACAAAGCATTTGTCTCATTAACCGATAATTAAAAGAGAGGGCCAGTGGAGAGAGTAAGGAGAACAAATGCTTTGATGCATGTCTGAGAGCGACGAGCTTTTGTAGCGGACTGTAATGAGAGTAACAGTGTCCAGCTGGGAGCTTTTTGATGACATCATTGGCTTTGATTTCTCAAGCGTGCTAATGTCATGTGCATATGGGCATTGGCTAGTTTACGATTCCATTAAGAAGAAAACATGTTATGCAAATAAAACGGTAAACATTCCTTCCCGTTCACTTGATAAAGAGTGCTGCTGGGGGCTCGAGTTTTATGATATTGAAAAGATTGACTTTATAGGTATTCACAGTTTATAGCCATTTAAAGACCCCGCTATGCCATTTGTACAATGATACCCTTTAGAAACGTTCTCTTCATCCTGGTATTCACAGCGCAGAAAGCCTGGGCTACATTTTGTTGACAAAAGAAAATACTTGAAAAGCTGGGAGCAGTATACATTGGTTTCTTGTTAGATGCATGTTTGGTAGACTTTAGGGCACCTAGCTATTGTTCCTGGATTCCCCTCGCACGGTTATTTTAACAACAGGCTTTGTTTTCTGTTTCAGTCTGCCAGCATCTGCTGCAGCAAACATTTTCATTAAAGTCTGGCTGAAAATAAGACTCGATTTTGGATTTACATGAAAATGTACTTGACAATTTGGCCTGTCAAGATGCTTTTAACCAACCTGATGCTCATAACACATTGAGCCATTTATCAGTGCTCTACTATATAAAAATGATCAAGGACAACCAGTTTTCTCCACTTATCATGATTTGGTCATTTATTATGCGTGCTTAGATTTACATGTTCATATTTACATTGGAGAGGAAGCCGTGTTTTGCATTTCGTGCATTATTTCAGAGGTGGTATTTAAACCTACTGCATTTTTACCGGTTGCATAACTATCCCGTCATGAAAATGTATTTAACGCAAATGCCCTCAGAGAAGCATTCAAGATGGATAGCAATCCAATCGCTCAATAACCTCAGGAGGTGGTTTGGGACGCATACAAGATGCAAGAGGGTAAATGCATCTGGTTGTTCAGGGCATAACCTTCACTTCTCCCCTAACAGACCTGTTAGTCAGCACATGTGGAAGCTGAGAAGCCTTGTATTCCACATGTGAGCGAGTAATCATTGATAAACAGTTTTAGCCGCCTGCTGTTTTTAGTTTTAATGAGCCACATCAAGTGCAGCAAAATTCTGCTGCCTGCTATTAGCATCAACGCAGAAGTGAATATTTGCATACTGCGCAGGAATAGCAGATCAGACTTATATCTATTTTCCGGAGACACGTTTATGTGGCCATGTGGAATTTGCACTCACAACCGGATAGAAATCCGAGAGCTCGAGATGTTAAGCACCACCTAAATAAGCCACGAGTGAATGAAACCGTAGTGGTTTGTCCTTAAAAAAAAAAAGTTCAAATTCAATCCATAATGAATGAAAGAGAGTAGGTTCATAGAAAACACCGCAGGCAAGACTGAAAAGTTTGTTCAGGGTATCAGATGTAATGGCTTAATCATAACAGCTGAAAAACTTGCTTGAATGAATAATAGATTTGGCAAGGAGTAAGGACACAAGAATATAGAAAGAGAACAAAAAAGAGCAAAGGAGGGCAGAAGCTGTCTACATTTTTGCTAGGATATGTGTGTCTCTGCAAGGCACATGCTTTTTAAGCACCCCAAAGATACAGCTTTGATGGAACACTGTTATTTCCTAGTCTCACCATGTTCCATGTCAGGCACTGTTGCTGTAAATCTAATACAGCAGGGTAGATGCTGCACTGCAGATATTGCCATATTGTTTGATGTGTAAGCATGGCAGACGCTTTTTCTTATCCCATTTCTTGTCCAGCAAAACGTCTGTATATACTGTATCGTGTACTGTGCGCGTGTGTATGTATGTATACATAATTATACTTGATTATATATAAATATGTTTATGTATATTTTTGTTTGGAGGTTATTTGAAGGCTAAACGTGCTCCACCATTAGAGAAGCAAATTGAAGTTAATACGACTGAGTTTTCCCCCCTTCGTTTTACATTCACATTTACGAAATACTCCATCTGACATTATGCATAATTACTTTTTTGTTAGGGCTATATGAATATTCATGAGGGACCTCACTTTCAATCTTGTTCATGTCAGTCAGATGTGAAGCACAATGAGTCACCGCTCAGAGTATGATAATATCACAGGAATGAATATTCATGAAGGAGGAGTGTGTGGTGAACACGCATGTGTATTATGAGCAGAGGAACCGTGTCAGCTATAATTAGAGAGACTGAGCTGCTTTTATGCAGGTAGCCCAAATCCTAAACCATTAATATTAAACCAGGTCCTTCATGTTCTTGAAAATTGTGCAAAAAGAATTTGCAAGGCTTGTCTGCTGCTTGTCATCCTAAGTTCACTGTCCCTTCATCTACAAATGACATTAATTCACATCCACAAGTGTAACAAAACACGCTGCTGGAGACTGAGCCTTATTTTCTTTTAAAACGCCCTCCTCCGCAACAGATTTTCTTGCTTAAAACTGGCCAGTCAACAATGTTATGCACCAGTGGATCCTGCGAGACCCCGGCACATGGTCTGCCTGATTCACCTGAAATGGAAGCACAGTGGAGGAGACGCTCTGTGGCTATGAGGAGTGTGTGGATGTATCTTTAAAGCTGTCTTCCTACAACAGATTAGTGAGTCCTCTGAGAGAAGGAACAGGAGCAGGTGCAGTTAACCCAGTGACTATTCTAATAACTAATGCTTTATGTCATCATCTCATATATATATATATATATATATATATATAATAACTATATATAAATAACTTTAGAATACTGTTTCTTTCTTACTACATCACTAAAAAGAAATTACTGAAGAATTAACAGGCTTTTTATTCATTAAACTCACTACTAAGGAATTGCTTTAACTAATCAGTATGTAATACAGATTTATGACTGTGTCTCTAAAAAGAGAGAGTCTTTTAAACTCTTTTAACCTCTCTAATCTTTTCAGTTTCAGGTTCAAAATAGGCCCTGGAGAAATATTTGTGAATTATTTATTAATGGGTTCCCTATATTTTCACTTTAGAACATTGTTTCACGTTCCGGGTAATTCCTGTGGAATTATCTGATAATTCTTTATTAATTACTGTCTTTTCACTTTAAAATAGGCCTACTGTTTTAAGTTCGAACTAATAACATTTATATGAAAGGGTCATAATTCAATGTAACTGTGTATGACTGTTCATTATCAGTTAGTTCATAGTTATTTTTCTTGAAACTTAATTGGTAGATGATTATTATTAGTTCTTCAGAAGGTATGACAGAATACATTAGTTATTGATTAGCTAGCTGTTACTTAACACCGTCATAAAATTGTAGTGCATATTGATTAGTTAACACAGATTCCTTAGTAATTAACAGTAGTGAGTTAAGTGTTAATGAATAATTACACTTTAGTTCATCAATAATTTCTTATTAGTTATGCAGTAAGAAACAGTATTCTAAAGTGTTACTATATATATATATATATATATATATATATATATATATATATATATATATATATATATATATATATATATATATATATATACATATATATATATAGTGTTAGCCACTAGTATTTTCACCAGCTAAAATGGTTTTAATGGTTTTAATGGTTTGCTCTTTTAGTGTGTCAGTTTACCTGGTCTCATGGCATAAACATACATTGGTGCACTTTTTAGGGACACACGAAAAATGTACTAACAAGTGCATTTAACTGCAGTTTCCAAGATAAATGTACACTAGAGTACACAACTTTACCATTTTTATCAATAAGGTGCAATTTTCACACATTTATTTGAAGAATATCGTGTTATGACTTATTCAGTATTAATATGATATTATTAATATGCTGGGATATTTGAAAATGAATGCTTTTGAAAGTTAGCATCACACATATCCAGCTTCATATCTACGGGTTTTAATAGATGATAGGTTCGTTTGGTAGCTGACAGAGTACAGAGACGTACTTATAAGGTGAGAAGCTCCTGTTTGAATCCTGTCTAACTACGGTTCGACAAAAGTTTAAATCTGGGTAAAAGGAAGTTGAAATGGCACGGTTGCATCAACAAATGCATTTTTATATCAGTTTAGCTTTTAACACCCAGGTAGGTTTAAGATTGGATTTGGTGTAGGGCATATTTCCAACATGATTTCCAAACATCCTTTGTGTATAAAGCAGCCTTTTGTTTTGTTATAGATAGATAGATAGATAGATAGATAGATAGATAGATAGATAGATAGATAGATAGATAGATAGATAGATAGATAGATAGATAGATATGAATTACATGTTGGAAACACATTTCCTTGACCTTACGAACATTGACAGAGGACCTACTGGAGGATTTAATAGTGTTTAATGCTGACTACAAACTGCAGAGCAAGACAAAGATTCAACAAAATATACCAGAAGACTGCTTTCAGTCAGCTGTCTCTGGGCTGTGTTTCAGTATCTCTTATGCTGTGGCAAAAGAAAGAGGTGTGGCAGCGTAATACTCCAAGATGGAATTACTGGCATTAGAAATATCCTCTATCCTTCCTACAAGGAAGGGCTTGTCCCAGTTTGATAGCAAATTGTGGTCCAGGCAATTGCCTGAACTCAAATCCAGATAAAAAAGTCAAACATTATTAAATCGCTGCCGTTAAACGATTATAAGGTCTAAAACTGCTTATCTTTGTCTGTTGAGTCACACATCATCCCTCTACACGCGCATTTCCTCTCATGACTCCATCCTTATTTATTAATTCTCCTACTTACTCTGCACCTTTTGATCCGTTCTCTATAAATTGGAACAAATTGAATCCAATTCATTATCTGAAACAGAGAATATGTCACAAGTCCAAGGATGGCACCGGTCCTAAATCCACAAGCTATTTTCATGTGGCTGGTCTCACCTCACTGAATGGGAAGGACACTAACAGCAGTACTGTCCCGTGAACCTGCAGCGTGCACAGCATGCATTTGGAGGAAGGCACACTGCTTTCTGATTAATGAGAGTGATCTGTCTGCTTCTCTGTATTAATATTTCTCTTTCTTTTTTTTTTTTTAACATTTTTTTTCCCATTCAATAACGTCAGAGACTTGCTGAATGTGCAGTTGTGATTAAATTCCTCTCAAGCCTGCTCTGATAATGACAAACTGTCCTCATTTCCCCTCCTACAGAGAAAGCTACCCAACCATTGCAAACGTGATCGGCTGGTCGAGCTGATGGTGAAAGAGGGTTCAAAATACAAAGATGGAACAGAGTCAGCATTCATGTGCCAGTGTCAAGAACAATATGCCTGTCATTAGCCAAATGAGAGACTGTGTTTGTTATCATTCAGGGTGTTTAGCAAGCTGAGAAAGCAAATGCATACGGAGCAGTCATTTTTATTCATTTCACTCTCAACGTTAGCTGCTCCTTTGTTTTCATTTGGACGGCGACTTTTTAAATGTGCGCCTGAGCATCGTTATTTAAAACAGATTGAAAATTATGGAAGGCTCATCAAGGAAAGGAAATATATTCATGCGAATCATTTCATGCATTCGCTTCTCTCCAGCTTTAAGTGCTATAAGAACCCAGCCAGAAGCAGATGACGGCTGCTGAGACGGTTGCAAGCAGCATGCCCGGAAATCGATGTGCCAAGTTGCATCATGAATCAACAAAATACAACTTATCCAGCCTAGTTCCTCCGTATTTAATTCAGCTAAATGCCATTAAAGTACCTTTTATCTTGGTAACCGCAAACCACAGCTGGGACTTTTTTTTTTAACTGCGATAAGAAGCATTAAAATACAGGATGCAGCAGAGAAATGTATTTGCTCTAGCAATATTTGGGTAAGATTAAAAGAATGAGTCCCATGGTAAGCGAAAGCAAAAAATAACTACACATGAAGTGGACATAACAATAACAATAAGTACAAAAACTCCTTTATACTGTCAGCGAGCGCTATCTCAAGGGGCTTGAGGGGAAAAATGATCCGGGCTTGTAATTCATCTTGAGGAGACATGTTTATTTTTGTTTGTGCTCCCTTTTTAAACCTACGAAAACACATGTAACGAATCGTCTCTTGGGCTGGACCCAAAGTCAAGGAAGTCATCCTATCGGATGTTTAACTGTAAGCCTGGATATCAGAAGGTAAGCTCAAAATGCCTGTGCAAACAGCGAAGTAAAATTGCTCATTAATTAAATTGCTGACTCATCTCATTCCTCAACCAAAACATGCATGATATGATATTAGGAAAAAAACAGCCACTGACTTCAAGGACACCATCATGTCGTTCTGTATTTGCATTTCGATTTATTTCTCTTTTATATCTCTCTTGGGCAGTTTACTGAGATGTCATGCTGATCAGAGCATTTCAGACTGAAACAAATACATTTCATCTTCAATACTGTGCTTGAATCTAAGCGCCATCTTGCATTCGAGATGTAAGAGTGTTTTCAAAGAGCTGTGAAATATAATGGCCCAGAGTGGTTTTTAAGCAAATATGTGGCCACATGGTCAAAGGCTAATCACAGGCAGAGTATTTCAATGCTCCTGTGACACTTCCTCTATGGATTGTCTGATTTACAAGGCTGAATGGAAGGGCTCTCTGCAGGAGCTTTGCCCATGTAGCCATTCCTTCATGTCCTTTCAAATAATAGAAGGGTAATGACTTCCCAAGGCGTCTCTGTTTAGTCTGATTAAGACTCAGCAAATTGCAGGATGTAGGACCATCTATCCTCCTGTTCGCTGCAAAGATCGCATGCGGGAAAAAAAGTCTGGATGAAAGGAACTGGCAATGTCGACAACAGTGTTTTATCCGCTTAGCAAAAGGGGACCAATCTCTCTGTTGCCTGACTCCTCACACTTGATACCTATCCCTCTCGAAATAAGAACAAACCGACCCGTCAGAAGACTTACGGCACTATATGGAATGTTAAAAATAAGGAGCTCAGGAGAATAGCTCCCAAAGGACTCACAAATTGACGTCACCCCCCTATCACTCAATGAGCTCCCGTCTTCACAACCTGCTGGTGCAGTTTGCCGCAGGCAATGACTATACTTGGCAAACATTGTCACTACTAGGAAAGTCACAACACCTTCATCTCTGCTGCTATGGAGTTCTCTCGGTAATCCAGTGCTTCCGTAATGATTTGACCGCGGAACGCTGTCACAGTCCCATAATTAGCAATAAAGGAGTGTTATGAAACACACAACTTTGAATCAGTTCTTCTGAGTTGTCTTCGGAGAGAAGCCTCTAAAATTGAAAACATCAGCATGCAGTCTTCAGATCAATACATTATTACCTTTAAAACCCTCCGAATTCCAGAATTAAGCCCGAATAGACACAAGAAACTAGGCTTAATGGGAAACAAATCGCACAGGCACCTCACTAACTGAAAGGCTTAGAATCTTAAGAGTGTGATTTATGCTCGAGTGCTCGCTGTTGGATTTCATGACTAGGTAGTCCTTCTTCTCGAAGTGTTTTGGCTTAAACGATGCCCACTTTAGGGTGGACCTCTCCTTGGAAAGCAACGAGCGCTTCCAGCTTAGCATGGCAGAGAAACTCTGCAGTGTGCATGATGTTTCATTATTAAACCGTAGCACAAAACCTACACACAAAAAAATTCCCTTAAGCACTTCTGCGCCTTGATACAAAGGGAATCTTCTCATTAATGGTATCAAATTGAATTTCCGTCAAGGCACCTGCGTCCTTGTTAAGAAGCGAAGAGCAAAACTAACAGAACATCATGAACAACAAATTGGAAGGCAGGCACAGACTGAGAGACTGCAAGAGTTATTTGTCTGATGTTATGTAACACTGGGTTTATTTCAATCCTGGTTTATTTTTGTGTCTGGAAAAACTCTCTGCAAAATGAGAGTGGTGTATCTAAGCACCAGCAAC
This sequence comes from Puntigrus tetrazona, assembly GCF_018831695.1. Lineage (NCBI taxonomy): Eukaryota > Metazoa > Chordata > Actinopteri > Cypriniformes > Cyprinidae > Puntigrus > Puntigrus tetrazona. Next base: position 27,718,664 of record NC_056705.1, on the reverse strand, counting down.
TGGCTTGCACTGCATAACAGAGCACTGTGTGAACACAATTCCCTGCAGTTATGCATGATGCAATGACAGTTTATTGAATAAAACTAAGGATAATAAAATGCTTTCAGTGAATTTGTGAAATACAGAGCTCCGCAGAACCCCACCCCCTTCAATTTCAGAGTTTAAAGACGTTATCTTCCTAACACGAAATTGAAACATCTGAGACTCCCGATTGTTACTCATTGCTTCCGCTGATGGACTAACCTTTCCATGGCCTTTATTAATAGCTTCAAAATCAAAGGACTAATGTTCACGCTGACGTATCCTAAAGACAGCAATGACAACACAATTCTTGGGGACTCTTTCAATAAGTTAATATTAGAGCCGGAGCCATGGCCTCATTGTTATTCTACAAGTGCTCTGTGTCTCCCCTCAGTTCAAAACCTGTTCTGATAGGAATCTCCCAGCAATAGCCAGCAATTTCAAAGAAATACAAAGAGAGCGGCGAGAGGAGCAGTGGGCAGGAAAAAGACAGGAGGATGGGAAAAAAGAGAGTGAGTGAGGAGAGCGAGAGAAAAGGGCCATCGAATCACCTAGTTTGTCAAATCATATATCAGCTTTTTAAAAAAGCTGGGTATATAACAGACATGCTGGTGTCATTATATCATCTCTTGTTATAAAACTGAAAATTCTGTTATATTTAAAAGATATTTTGCAGAATGTTGGTGTCCAAACTGCATTTAACCTCCTCAACTTTGTTAAAAGACATTTTCATATATATATATATATATATATATATATATATATATATATATATATATATATATATTTTTTTTTTTTTTTTTTTTTTTTTTTTTTTTTTTTTTTTCTGTTTCACAGAAGAAAGAAAGTCATACATGTTAGGAATGACATGAGGGGGAGTAAATGAAGACAGATTGATCCCTTTAAAACCAATCTGAGCCATTTTGCTTGATGGAACTGATTCGGATCGTCTTGACATAAAGCAAAGCATCAAATGTTGCATGGTTTCAGGCAGTGACTCATCAAAAATAAGGAGATCAAATTTGGATTAGAGAGCAAAAAAAAAAATATCTCACAACCATTTGCAAAGCTTGAAGTAATATTAAGATGACTCACACAGCTGTTGTGCCTCCTGACACCTTGCAAAATTGCTTTTTTCGCAATAAACACTCGGATGGAACAAACCCTACTTCACTGTCCCTAAGACCAGGGGCCGCTTGCATAAACTAGAGCACGAAAAAGCCTCTATTAAGAAGGCGTCTTAAGTACGAGTTTGACTTAAGCATGAGTCTTATTAATCAGTCTTATTTTTGGATTCAAATTAGACTAATCTATCATTTTATATAACTGAATTAAAAATATATATATAACCAGTCTTAAAGACAAAAAATAGACGACTAACTTGTAAGACTAGTCTAAACCTTTTATGCAACTGACCCCGGGTCAAACCTCAAATCATAAAAATGGCAAGACTTCAGTATGTTCAAATACACATGGCCATCATATTGTTCAGGCAAGGCCATAAACTTCTTTTGGGGGGAAAAGCTGTTGATTATGTGGGTTAATGTATTTAAAGAAATAAAGGACTGAAATATTGACCCCCTAAATAAATTAACATCACAAACCAATTTTCTTTATTCTTTTTTTCTAATTAGCATTTTTAAAAACACTATATATATATATATATATATATATATATATATATATATATATATATATATATATATATATATATATATATATATATATATATATAATAATTTGCCCATATGTCTGTATGGGGTTATGGCCCCGTATCCTGGAATTACTTTCAGCGTATTTTAGGATATTTATAATGCAGGCTTGTTCACTCAGCTGCATATCTCTGTTGCTATAGCTGCCTCTATGAAGAGATGTGAGCATTGTTAGCTGCAATTTGACTGCTCTCAGACACACCTGACTCTTGAAATAGAAGTCTCACTGAAAAACCAATTTTCCATCAAGAACTCTCTGCGACTTTTACATCACACACCTCTAATGGCTTATTTGCAAATATACTCACTAAAATAAATAAAAACATGAATCACAAATTTTTTCACACTGCTAATTCACACATGCCTACTTGTCTCGCAGCTTTAATCATCGGTGCTTTAGATCGTGTTTTATTTCAGCGATGGCCAGGGATATAAGATGTCACTCTTGTAATTGTGAGGACATAGCTGGTTGATTCAAGGCTTTGAATCGATGGGGTCTGAATCAATCTGCAAATGAGCATGTGTGCAAAACAAGCAAAGCTTGTGGAAGGGGCCTGTGATGATCGATGTCTCTAGAGACGCAGCTCAGGGAGAGCTGAATATCCTGATTTTCCACTGTTAGGCATTGACGAAGCATAGCCAAAAAAGCATAGTGATTACCTGCTTAATGTACCCCAGTGCTTACACCCATTCCACCAGCCATGCATGAGTTATATGCATCAGACCTTCCTTACAAACAGATAAAACATCACATATTCCGTTGTATATTCATTGCTCACCTTGTGACATGTGCAACTCAAAATGTTTCAATGTGGCTCAAAGGTATTTTACAGTGTTGATGAAAAAAATATCAAAAAAATGTCGAGTCACAGAAATTACCTTGAATCTACATAAAAAACATGTTAGCCCAACAGTATTCCTCCAAATGTCTGCGCAAACTATTTCAGATTCAAGAATATAGCTGATTTGTCTAGGGAGCTCCCAGCATGCACTGCAGCATGAATGAATTATTTGCCTACTGTTAATATTGTTTTGCTTTTTGCTGACTTAATTTATGCCGTTGTTATTGTTTTTTCATTGTCACTGTAAGTTATTTGTGATGTGCTGATGTTCAGAGCTCATCTTTTTACTTAATGATGTTTTTTGATTGTCACAGTGATTGATGTTTGTGCGTTATGTATTGAGCTCTATGTCGCGCATCTAAAAAAAAGTACAGCAAATAATGTTTTTACTTTGCAAAATATTCCCTTCTTCTGAAATTATTATTAACAGTAAGACTATTACGTTGCGTGTTATATTATATTCCTCTATACTGAAGACTCATCGGGTCGTTATAAAACCTCAAACATCTCGATGCATCACGTGACCTTGATTTTTTTCTTAACACAAACGGTGCGGGAACATTAATTCAGTTATACCAAAATAAATCAAAAACAATTCAGATATAAATACCTTATTCTAGACGGGTTGTTTTTCCCACCGCAGCATCAAACAAATCAAAATAACAGAAGCTGAGTATTATGCACCTGGTAATAAGTTGTAATTCAAGTGTTGCTCAGACTCATTTGATGATGTTCTACCCTTTAGTCATAACTGTTAAACATAAAACCGAACACACGATGCACTACAGGATACACAGAGGCCGACCTGTGTCTATACCATTGTTACCCCACTCTTTATATGCGCCCACACTAAATCCTCTAAAACCTGTCAGAGAAGGTTATGTGCTTGAAATCAATAAGAGCAACTTATGTTCAAAGTACCTGCGTACACACATACTCAATTTAGTCGGCTTCGGTTCACTGCACTCTAGCTCACAGATTTCCGTGTTTCATTTCAGCCCACATCGGACATTTTCAGCCTTTTGATGAACAGGTTTGGCAGTCTTATAACGTCCTCCCCAGGATATTCAGGTCATTAGCCACGTTCTTTTCTCTTGGATTCATTCAACAGTGCAGTTGTCCCTTATAGAAAGAGAGAGAAAGAGAGAGAGAGAGAATTAGTCGTCCATCTTGATAGACAGAGCTCAGTGGGAGCAACACACAAAGACAGCAAATTACGCTTGACCCCTGATTGCCTGCAATACGGCCCTGCTGTTTTCAACAAGTAGCCAACATTTTCCTCTGCAGTTTGGGACCTCTATGCAGGCAGAATTTCTATTTTATTTTTTTGCTTTGATCCAGGCAGACACCTGTATGAGACGTTTTTCTCAAATAGAAGAACAAATATGAGAAGTACATATTTCACTGTTTGGTTTGATTCGCAAACGCTTGGTTGAGTTTGACTGAATTCTGATTTTGATTTAATGCTGAGGTAAACAATCTCTCAGAAATCTTGTGAACTACAGCAGCCCATGGAGAACCTTCTCATTTGGTATATTACTCTCTTATATTAAAGGGTTAAAATGAAACGGGCCTATACTGCACTAAACATCAACACTCAACAAACTACAGTGATTGGATTGAAGCGTATGTAGATAAATGGCAAATGTGGATGAGTGGTTAAACATTTTAGTAAGTTAGTGTATCGTTTAACATACATTTCAAGATTAATTCGCTTTTGTTGCGTGTTTATTTTGTTAGTGTGCATCGTCTACCTATCCAAACGTCGTTCCCATATGAGCGTGGATTGCGCCTGGATGTACGTAAACACTTTCGCTTCAAGTGCGTTTATAACTTCCTTTTAATTCTAAGCAAAGAACCGAAAAAGAGCCTGTAATAAGTTGCCATCTTCCTTTAACTGCCGCTAATAAAGGCTTTCTGAATTCTGCTAAAATGATCATCCATTAAAATCTGCAAAATATTTCCAAAGTATTCCCAAAAATAACTGAACTATGCTATAGAATAAAGCATATACTGCATATAATCCTTCTGAGAGCCGAGACATTTACATTTAAAGTGTATCTGAACGTTATCCCTGGGTTTCACTGAAATGCACCGCTAATGAAGATGACACGCTTTATTCATATAAATAAACATTGATGTAAATGACTGCACTCCATCAAATACACATTCAGAAGTAACTGGAATCCATTTGCTTAAATTATATTCGATATGTTTAATGATCGCGTCAATTTTAAGACATCGCAAAATAAATCAATAAATAATTAATAAGATAGCCTGGTTAGAATTATGGACTTTCTTTACTCGGCTTCAGTTGCATGCATATCTGCGCCAGCGATGGTCTGCAGCAGTTCTGAAAAGGAAGGTGTATCAGATTCGATCACGAGCTGACGAAACCTGCTCGACAACATAAGGCATCGCCTCAGAGATGTTAACTGCAACAGCATACGGAGGGATGATGAGACCTGCCTCCGAGAGGGTTCGAATCGCCCAGGCTCAGTTCAGACCAGCCCCGCAGCTCATAGCAGTTACGGGGCAGCTTGTGAATTACAGGGCCTTCGAGAATAATGTTCGTTCAAATGGATGGGCAGGCAGAGGCGGTACAAAATGGATGGCAGTAAAACATGCCTGCATGGGTCGCCTCAAACATCATCTGAGAGAGTCTTTCCCTGAGCCCTGGCTCTGACACAATACAATTGTTTTCATATTCCACTGACACTCAAGCTGTTAAATGCAGACATGCTAAAAATGACTAACACAAACATGTTTGAAGTTGCAGAGGGCACATCCACGAGAATTCATGCAAAGTACAAAAGGCCATTGAGACAACAGTGCCATCTCCTGGCAATATTACCCGTGTATGATGCTGTATATATGGGGTTGAATCCCAATCGGATGTCTAGCAGTACGCACAGTATCGGGGTTAATAAAATCATAAATCAAAAGCGTAACATTTAGTGAGATCTGTTAAACTTATACAGCAGCAGCTTTAAGTAATTAAATAAATGACACAACCATTCTGATCAGTTCATGAACTATATGAAATATATATTACTGTTACCGTTGAAGAGTTTGTTGAACACAAGTCAAGACACAAATGCGACAGAAATATTGTGTGTGTGTGTGTGTGTTCAGTTATATTTCTAGGGCATTTATAACATTAGAAAGCATTTACATTTCAAAAGCTGCTCTTTTAAACTTTTTATTCATCAAAGAATTCTAGAGAAAACAATAAATATTTCTTGAGCATTGAAAACAGATTGTTCTTGAAGGACCATGTAACTATGAAGTTTTAAAATATTTTAATATATTAAATACAAAACAGCTATTTTAAATGACAGTAATATATCACTATATTATAGTGTATTTTTGAGAAAATGTAGCCTTGCTGAGCAATTCTGTCAAAAAAAGTACACCGTTAACATCATTTATAATTCTTTAAATCAATATAACCTGTTTTTTTTGTCTTCTGGAATAACACTTTTTTTTAACAAAACACTTTTTAATCACAAAACCAACAGATATATGGTAATAACTCTGTATTTCTGAGCGCTTTTGACTTATAAGCACTTCCATTTTTATAGCAATTTCATTTGAATACAAACAGCTGCCAAATTAGGCAACAAATGCTAATCATGACATTATGATGCCATTGTTGCTAAGCATCATAGCAACCAGACAAAAAGAAGAATGACATTAATTAGTATCAGAAAGCTGCTAGCCGTTCTGATCAGTATTACAATTCATTCTCTTTGCAGGTAATTGAAAAAAAAAGAGAATGCTGAAAAGCATATCATTGTGAACGTCATAAATTGTGCAAAAGTGCAATTAGCATTTATTATTTTGAAATCATAGAAGTAACATCTGGTAACTTCAGGGACTTAAATGTATCAAACAATGCCTTTATCTTCAGTGGGAAGAGCAGAGGGATCCAGGCCACACCGTTTCATCTGCACAGCGATGTCAAATAAGTAGTCGTAACATTCACACCTGAAAAATAACACAGATTTAACAGATAAATACTGTAGACTTGCATAAAATATAGCATCCACACATTCCCTATAGCTCACATCGTCTTTGCTTTCTCCCAGGTCTCTCCCCAGACGTAGACCCCATGTCTGCGGACGAGAACAGCGCAGGAGTCGGGGTACACGTCCATGGCTCGGGCCATGCGCTCTTTTAAGTCTTTCTCCTCTGGGGTGTTCTCAATAATTGGAACAACTAGAGTGTCGTCGTACCTGAGTCAAAACACACAAACAGTAAATAACCGCAAATATCAAGAGGCTGGCATCACAGCTGTTCGTTTTTTTTGGATCAGCTACTACGCGACAAGAAAGTGGTGCGTATTACTAACACAAACTGGCAAGAGCGAAGCCTCTTAGCAACAAGTACAACCTGTAGTTTGTACCGGAGTTTCCTTTCCGAATCCCCTTGATCATCTCTTGATGCGTGATGCGAAATTCCTTGCCAGGAAACATGAGGGTCGCCATAACAGCAGCCTTCGAGTGCGTATGGATAACTGCCTGGGCTCCTGTGAAAAAGAAAGGACGAGGTCTTGTAAATGGAGTATGGAACAGAGGCAACCCACTGTGTGTGAACAAGCACCTCTCATTGTGTAGGCGTTCATGAAGAGGGGAGTGCATTGGCTTTTCTTCAGCTTCTTCTGTGGAGGTGGACAACTGATGTCCTTCTCGTCAATATCACACACAAACAAGTCCTCCTGCTATAAACAGAAGTTTGTTGGCGTTATTTCATTGCGTGCTGCAACATGCTAGTATGAAGAAATAATAGTAATAAAAAAACTTACTTGTATTCTCTCCTTTTGAACACCCGAGGGAGCTATATAAATATGCTCACTGAAAAAAAGAATAATACGCGACCATAAATTTTATACATTTGCAAGCGTATGGTAGAAGCATGTTTTAATTCCTCAAATACAAATTATTTTGATAGGCATTCAAATAACCTATGAATGAAAAATGGGTCATTGTTTACTGGCCCTCATGTTTCAAACTTGTATGACTGTACATTTTTCATTATTATTATTGAAAACACAAGAGGTTTCTGTCCCTCTGTTGAAGTTTGAGGTAACCAAAAAGGTTATAAAATCATTGTAAAATGTATTCATTATGAATCGTGTGGTTTAATTCAAATTTGTGAAGTATGATCGCTTTATAAAATGGACAGCTTTAAGCCTTTATTTGGATCTAAGCAATGGTTGAAGCACGCGCGCGCGCACTGAGTGCATTACACAAGGAAGCTCGCGCGTGTCTTAACTTAACTTTTTAGTTTTGGTTACCTCCACGGAGAGACAGAAACGGTTTTGTGGGGTTTTGAAGAACATGAAGGTAATTATTGACAAGACATGCATTCTTGGGTTTAAGCAACAAACATCATGGATCAATTATTGGGATACATTAATTCATCCATTTATTAAAAAAAGAGACTGGGTCGTGGTCTGCATTTAAGACCTTTTTGCATATCTTTATCACGAACACTTTTCAAGTCACTAATCCACATAGCAAGCGAATTTGCGAAACGCAGTGCATTTTATTTTACTGATGTAAAATGCCTTGACTAACCCATGCCGCAGGCTTATTCCTCCCCCGGTTCCTGTCACCCAACCCAGCTTATAGAAGAGTCTGCAGAGCTCTGGGATCAGCACGCGAGGATGGTCCTTATCCTTAAACAGTATCATAACATCTGTTACTGCACGGTTACCCTCATAACGCACACTCCTGATCAAATCTTTAATGCTTTAATTCCTGTCTCGATAAGAAGGAAGCTTATAAGATTCGGAAGAAACGACGACATTTCAGATTATGCAAAACCAGGCACGTGGACATCATATGCAATGCACAGTTTTACCCCTATTTCCTTTCCGTTGCACTCCGCTTGTACGATATTTATTACCGACGACATCCCTAATACAAGACTGTAAAAATAACGCTGAAAAACTTTTATGGTGAATATCTCGAGGAACCGAACAGCCCAAAACGACACAAACCAACACGTGACTCAACAGCAGCGGAAGACGGAAGTGCAGATCTTTTAAAGACAAAAGACCCCCCCAAACAAGGAGATGGGCGCGTGTAAAAATGTCAAACTCACACAAACCGGCGTTTTGCTTTGCTACCTAATTGCGTACCTTGTCTAGACTTTATGTGCATATCGCTCGATAAACTGTAACCTAAGCCTAACTTAAAAAATTGTTCTAATAAAAAAAAAAAAGGTATACGTACGGATAAACAAGAGGTACATTAATTAATTGTATGCAGGAATATGAGCAAAATAAAAGAGTTTGGATGTCAGTAATTAGATATAACATCTGTTCTACTTTTTTTAATTTGATACCCTTACAAAAATGACTGGGGTTTTTGTTACATGTTTTGTTACCGTTACAGCATTGTTGTACTGCGATACATATGAAGTAATAGTGAAACACAATTACAGTTGAGCTGTTACTAATAAACAACTGCAATAGAATTTTACTGCACTTCAGCTGAAGTACACTAATAAAACTGCAGTAGTGCTGCAATATATAATACAACTGAACTACAATTCAACACAAACAAAGTGCAATACTAATAAAGCCCTGGACAGTAACGCTGGAATGCAACCAAAATATTCAGAATTACAAGTTTTATTTGCACACATCTGCAATACAATAAATTAAAGTACAAAACAACAGTGAATGTCTCAAGCAGCAATACAACAATAAATGATTTTACTTTTTTCATACTTAAATTAACAGGCTAAGAGTTGCACTTAATGTACTTAGTGTTTATCTACAAATCACGCAATCACTTCCCTCATTATTCAGGCAGGTTTCATTTTTGTATTGTTCCGCTTGGTTCTTATGACTCTCTTTATCTCAGGAAACACTGTAGTTTGAAAAAACAAAGAAACAAAAACAGAAATTCTCAACTTCAGTTACCATTTTTACTAAAGGCATATTTAGTATGTTTGAAGTAAATCTTACTTGTGATGTAACCAAGTGTTTGTGAAAAGTATTCGTACTACTTCCAGTTTATTTCTTGTGGCATGCATTAACAATGTCTTTGAACACGCCGGGTAAAAAAAGAAAGTTAACAGGTCGTTTCACCCAAAAATGAAAATTCTTTCAGCATATACTCACCCTCATGTTGTTCCAAACGCAAAAGTCTTGCGCTCATCTTCACAACACAAAAGAAGACCTTTATAATGAACTCTCAGAGCTTACTGCCCATCCACTGACAGTCCATTAATCTACCCATTGCACAATATCATGCGTTTATGGAAAAAATCATAGAAACAATCATGTGTAAATCTACCTTTAGGACTTTGACTTCATTGAATCCCTTTCTTACATGTCCGAGAAGACAGAGGGCACTTGATTCCTGACATACAATAGCAGTTATATATATATATATATATATATATATATATATATATATATATATATATATATATATATATATATATATATATATATATATATATTATTCTAAACTATATAAAGATTGTTTCACCACAGCCGTTATCTTCTACATAGCAGTTCTGTAGAAAACAGGGGTGTCATCATCTCATCAACTCAGTTCAGTCCGTCAGATTAATAATATTGCTAAATATGTGTCCCCAAACAAGCAAGCCAAAAGATGACAGTGGCAAGAAACCCAAACACAGGTGACAGAATGGTGTAAACAAAACCTTGGGAGAAATTATGTTTAGTTTAGAGATCAGTTATATATATATATATATATGTATGAAATATACAGTGCAGTGTAGTGTAGGCCTACAAGTAGCTGAGATATTGAACTAATTTAAATCAGGTTTGTCTTAATGTATTTAATGGATGTCCACAAATAAAGTCTCACCGACATCTGTTTCTCTCTCCTCTTTACTAATGCTTCTTCTGCTGCAAAGAACACTTTTCAATGATTTTTTTTATTCATCATGTCAGTTAGGGGTTGACCCTCACCTAGAAACAAACACACAGTATATTCAGTGCAATTTTGTTTATTAAATTATAAAAAATGTACTGATGCTGATGCTATTGTTGATGTTTTATTATACCTAAAGTTTAGTGAGAATTGTATTAAACCAGTTGTTTTGCCATTACGACATGCGCTACAGACTCATCCTTATTCAGCAGTTGAATAAAGCATCAGTGAAGTCTTTTTACACCTGTATTCAATTCTAACAAAATATATATAAAGGCATTAGACATACTCACCGCTAAACTGGAAGACTCGACAAAGCCAACGCTTCATCTCGCCTGATGAACTTCTCTTCCGGAAAGTTGTTCTTTTCTTTTGTCACATTTGTGAATGAACCGTTCAGTGGACGTTTGTTACAGCATCACTAATTCCCTGGAAACAGGGCTTCTCTCTCTCTCTCTCTTGCTCAGTTTCCAGGGTATTACATGCAATATCATTATGTGAGAGTTTCCCGGATCTTACAGAAAATCTTTCATGTTAATACGCTGCGAAAACATGATTTATGTCCTCAAAGTGTCAAGAATTTTAGCCTTTACTGTCCTTGTAGGGATTACCACAATTGCTTTATTGGACAATAACTAGTACTCCAGTATCACAGTGTGATATCATAGTGATGTCACGCAGTGATACACCTTGCACGTCTGCACTTTGTAGTATCCAGGAAATGTGTATCTGGCCTGATGCATTGTTTTAGCTCCTCTATGTGCATAAAAATCGTGTGTTACTATTGAAATGATTATAATGTAATGCAGTTAGTGCGCAGGCTGTAGTTCACAGCTTCAACACTAAGCTCAAGAACGGGACTCCGTTTATCCTGTTCTGCCACACAGTCACATTTGTGATATTGCAGCTCCTGGTCTTTCATTAACGTGTAATGTTGTGATATCTCCAGATAAACAAATATCCTTATTATTCTTTAAGTAAAAAAAAAAAACACCATTTCTCAATATGTTCCAACGTCACAGACTGAACTGCCTGAAGAGACTCACGCTACTGATAAGTTTCATAGGTAAAAGTTATTCTTGAGTTCCATTTAATATCCACAAGATCCAACATGAGAATAAAAAAGGTGATAAACTTTTACCAGCCACCTTCACTTTCTTCCCCCTTTTGAATCAGGAAGTGAACGTGTATGAGCACACATGAGGGCGAGGCTTTTTTTCACACACCTGAGTCACGCTCACCACAGCAATGTTCAGACTGACTCACCGTAATACCTGAGGCCACCCTCCTCACCGCAAAATAGGCTATTTACTCCCACTGCTCAGCTTTTTTTCATCTTGAGAAGAGCAGCGCTATTTATTTATCAAAACATCAATTATATAGAAACATATATATTGCTCGTTTCTGCTTAATATTAGGTGTATATATTAGAATGTACTTGTGTTGAATGACGAAACACTTTTTGGTGCTGCTGAGATGGGATACAGGTAAGGATAGGGACAGGTTGGTGTAGTTAAAGCTGGGTTTAGGGGTGCATGCAGTATTTGTATAATTTAGGGTACATTTCACATAAAAAAAAAATGGCAAAAACAATATGCTTTTCGAAGGCTAATCAGTAAATTCTATTTTGATATTATGAAAAAAAGCTTGTCAGCTATATTTTCCAGACAAGCTGTGAGACCGGTAACATAGCTGGCCAGTCAAATAAAATAATAACATTTTCTTGATCAGGTTAATCTATATTTCAACTAAAATCATAAGGAAATTACAAACCATAAATATGTACCTAACGTAGTTGACAGGATATTATTACTCCTTGAAAATATGTAATTGTAGCTCAAATATATAGAAATAAATACCATAATGTATTCATTAAGGTCAACCACAGAAGAAAATTGACAGTTTTATGTTAAACCATTTTTTTAGAGGGATATTTGTTATTTAGTTAACACGGTTCAATTTAAACTAAGCATATTTTTCTGAGGTTTAGAATGTAGAAATAAACCCGAAACTTAAAGTAATCTTGCCCTTAACATTTTTATTCATTATTTTGAACTCAAGACTCAATTAAACAAGCGGTGCAGAAACTGTCATTTAAGAGACATAAACGCATTTAAAGCCAAGTGAAGAACCGAGTGCATGAAATATATATAGCATTCTCTTAATTGAGAAATTACATTTTTGTATTACAAAACCATAGTTCCATATTTCCACCAATGACATGAAAAGTAAACATATTTTACGCAGTAAGGTAAATGCATCAAATTTTGACTTTATTACTTAGTACGTAGTAGTTCAAGGCACTTAATATAACGTTGTGGTCTAGTATTTTACGCAATGTTCTGTAAGTGAGCACATGAATAATTTTATTTAGGTCAGTGCGAATTGTGCACTAACAAGTATAGTACAAAATTACTACATGCACTTGCAGCAACACTTAAATTGCAGCGCACATAAACAAACTGATCTCTGTCACTCCATGAGAATCTCCAGAACTGTGGTTTTCCCTGAAGTGGATTATGCAAAGTTGTCTGGCATGTTAATGCTGGCTGCACAGACGCAGATCAAGAGGAAGTGTGGGAGACAATGACGAGGGTGTGTTCTTCAAAGCACCACCCATCATTGCTCAGAATGTGTCACCAAGCCTGAGCGTATAAAAGAGGCCAGGTACATCTCCAGAGGGTTCAGAAAATTACAAAGACTGGAAGAGAATCAAAGCATTGTAAGAACCGGTTAAGGGCCAACAAACAGGTATCCAGTACTTCCCTTTGTCTAGCACATGACACAGCACAGAACATGTGGACTTTGTTACTTGTAGTATTTACTTCTGGATCACCGGCTCTACTCCAGGCAGCCCCGGTACAGGGTGAGTGATGGTGAATGTGTTATGGATTTATCTCAGAGGTGTCTTTGGTGGCGGTTGGCTCACATACCGTATCGTCTTGGTCAAGGCGCGTTCGAAAGGTCACATTTGCGATACTGATATGACCGTAGTAGTGAGACTAACCCTCTTTTGCTTTTCACAACGCAGGCTATGGATATAAACCCCACTATTAATCTGACTTCTCTTATCTGCGAGACTTTAAAGACGATAACCGTTGAGGAATAGAAAGTTGCCGCACATTTACACTAGTAGCTAATCACTTTAATTATTCTAATCAGTGCAAATGCCACAAATGGATTTGCACGCCACAATATTTTTAAAGTACATTGTAAAATGTATTTATAAATTGAGAACAGCTAAAAATTACATTCAACAGTGCTAATAAGTTATTAGTGTTATTAAAGATGAACTTAACTTTACGTGGCTCTTGGATCAGCTGATTTTTTTTTTTTTGCAGGCTTTTTCTTGTCTTTTCCCGCTTACTTTTACTGCATTGATGATGTCCTTTGTAGATAGATTTCATATGTTATGGTTTAAGATAAAGGCCTGAGGCTGTATTACATAAACTTTATATCTTTATAAACGAATTACGTTCTGACAGGTTTTAACCGATATCAGTATGGCTACAGATAAGACAGCATGCCGGAGTAATGATCTTTCTGTAATACAGCCCATGGATTGTTACGTTTATTGTATGTATAATTTTTTTCTCTCTCTTTCAAGAGTTATTTGATCACCTATGCTTCCTATCTCAGACTTTAACTTCAGTGCCAAAAGGATTTTCTTACTCTTATTTTTTTCTTGTTTTCCAGTGCAAATCTCTCAAATATCTTTCTTAAATCATCATACTAATTTAGTTAAAATATTTTTTTTTTCTGTTTTAAGCACCATTTTGCTTCTTTAGTAATGTATGTGGATATCAAGACAGTCTGGAAATCAATCCACCTGGTTTCAAGTCCAATGAAACTCACTTATTCCCTCTTCTGCGCACTATTTATCACTTGCTCCACTAATTGATGTCCTTAAAACCATATGCTGGTCTCAACGTGTTATTTTCAGACAAAAACGAGAGGTCGTTTACAAAGTCAGTGGATTACAGATGGCCTAGATGTGTTACAGATGTGCCCACGTCTGCACACGCAATGAATCATTAAGAGATTTATCTAATGATACCTAATGCTAAATTGCTCATCTGTCACACACACATCTGGCCCTCATTTACAGGCCGATCATTAGTGCGATTGTACATGGAAAAGAATTAATAAATAAATGAAATTTTCTGACTTTGAATATTTCTCTTTTGACAGGTTCCAGTGGCAGATCCAGCATTGCCAGTGTTTTCCATGTTGAGGGAACCAGCCGTTACTCTCTTACTTTCCAACAGGCTTCAGAATCGTGTCAGAGTTTAGGTTACAAACTCGCAACGCAGGAACAGGTCAAAGACGCTTTTAAAACAGGACTGAGAACATGCAGGTAAACAAATGCAAGCTGATTACGATAGACTTGGCCTAGAGCTAAATAACATGTTCAGACATAAATGCTCTTCTTTTGATATTACCTAGTGCCAGAACTTAATTTCTTAAATGAATCCCACACCTTTGTTTAGATACGGCTGGATAGATGGACAAAATGTCATGTTCCTCCCACACGTTAATGGTCCAAATTGTGACTCCAGTTCTACCGATATCACCTTCCGTCCCGAAGCAGCAGATTATCTCTCTGATGTCTACTGCTTTAACCCGTCAGGTGAGAGTATAAAGAACCTGGGTAGTATTACTTGACAAAAAAATTGACAAAACAGGTTTTGCTTATTGACTTTTTCAAACTTTTTTTCCCTTCTACAAAGATGCATTACTGAACAGTGATGATACTGGTAAATCTAACTCTGAGGGCTTAACCAATGGGAACACAGCCTCAGCAAGTAAGTTCCCTCAGCTGTTAATCATTTTGAAACATTTAAACCAGACAATGTTAACCTCAGCTTCCCTCTTTTGTTCCCTGCGGTACCTAGAATTGGATTTTGATATCAATGCAGACTTTTTGTGCATTAACGGCTTAGACTTATAGGGGCATTAACTTTACTTTTTGAGTTGAGGGGTGTGTATTGTGAAGAAGCAAGACATGCAGCAGACATGCACTGCATTGTTCATTATCCAACCACACCTAATCCAAAGCATTAGTCACATCTCTGTGACCTCATGCATTTTTACGCACCTGCAGTACCACAATGAAGGAGAAACAAAAAAGCTGATTGTATTTGAATACTCAGGAAGTGATTATTGTTTCTCGTTTAACCATTCACTGTGAACCAACATTGCAAAGTATCTGTGCGGTTTAACTCGACATTCCACTCTTTTATTTTGCTTTGGTATCAGCACAGAAATGCAAAACACTCATGCATCATTAACATATTTAAGCTTTTGGGAAGTAATCCTTTATCTGTTTTCTCACAAAGATGAAAAAAGCCATGACGACATTCTTACGGAGGTCGAGACTGAAGGGTTTCTAGTAGATTTGGAAGAGATCATGGGAGGGGTGAAAAGAGAAACTTCTGTTCTGAATGACATGGAGGTCCCCAGTACTGACGTGAAACCCTCAGCTGCGCCAGCCTTGGAGGAACCCTCTGTAACAACTCACAATGAAGACAGCAAAGGCCCTACAAGCAAGCCCAGTTTTGGGAAGAGCTCATCCACTGTTACCCCTAGTGTTTTATTTTTTGATTCAGAGGGCAGTGGATCAGCATCAGATATTGAGACATTGTTTGCAGCTCCTGAGCCTAGTCAATTCACAACAACAGAGATAGTCACAAAGTCAGCTAAGGGTATATCCATGTCAGAAAACATTAAGGAGAGGCCCATTAATCCAAAGAGGAGGCAAAATGTGGACATCGGTATGGAAGGTAAATATTATTACCAATCCTGTCCCTTAAAAATGAATCGCAACTTTACACATTTCTCATAAATCTGAATTTGTGTTTCACAGTTGTAATAGATTACAAATGACCCTATTTAAAATTTAGTAAGTGGTGTAACTTTTGAATTACTTTAATGTAATGTAACTGATTACCGTTTATTTCTTTTTTTAAATTTATAATGTTTTCAACTGTTAATCATTTTAAAACAATTAAACCAGACAGGGTTAACCTTACAGTAGTAATCAACACTGAATACTGTCAGACTTTCAAAATCCTTCAGCACTCGAATAAAGATTATAATAAGTGAAATGATAATACATCTTTATTTTGCGACCGGCTGGATGTATACCACGTGTGACACTGCTGTTTGCCACAAAGTAAATAATTAAACGCAAAACATTAAAATTTAAGTTAAAATATTTGAACGCAAAGCTTCTGTGAAGAAAGTAATTTCTATCAAGTGGCAAGTTCAAACTAGACAGAAATTTAAGGTATACGGTGATGTCATGCCACGTTTCGCCACATAAATATTTAATGCAAATCATTTTAAAGTTTTTTAAAGCTTCCACCTTCCACAGTTACAATTATATTTATTTTATACTTAAATTACATGAACTCTATACATGTAAGTTACTCCCCATCATGACGTGATACATATAGTACTTGCTTAATCTGTTGATGAAAATGTTGATGTTAATACATAATACAGTATGTAAAGTCATCAGGTCTCATTACAAATGTATCTTCTGCAGGTACATCGAATGTAGAAGAAGTCAATCCTTCACCAAATGTTCGAAAAGATGATGGACCATCTAGTAAGTTGACAGCACTAACATCAGTTTCTTGACTTTTCATTTATGGGACATAATGTAAGCCTGCTAATGAATCTTTTCTCCTTCTACAGCCTGGCTGATAATCTTCGCATTCTGTGTCGTTGTTGGAGCCGTAGTATGCATACTTGCTGCTATTGCTACTAGAGACAAGTAAGTTTGCTCTTTAGCTTTTATTTATTTCATTAAGCAAATCCATCGCATTCATCAGCCATAGGAGTTCGGCTTCGGTTTACCGATTGTAATCCTTTACCTAGGTGGTACGGACCGAGGGAGAGCAGGAACATCACAACTGAAGTGCACAACAAAGACTACAGTAAAACAGAGACACTGCCACTGTCAGATAAAGAGCAGGAGATAGTGGCACTGATGAGAATTGAGAAACTGAATGGTAAAACGGACGGGATTACTGCTACCAGTCTGGATGAGCATGAGAAAGAGTATTTAATGTAATGTTTTAAATCCTGCATACTGTGTATTAACAGGTTTGAACTCTTCTGTACTTTTTATTTGCACTAATAATATTTAGTTTCTGCTTCCGTTTTTGATGCTTCAGAAAAAAAAAAAAAGATTTCCGTATTTCACATTTCTTTTCTAGTGTAAAGTATTATTTTTTTCTCCAATAATAGAAAATGCTTATTATGTCTTAATGACTGATGGTTAATAATGATATGGTGAGAAAACATCTGTTCGTAAGTACTATGTACTGTGTGAGGTATAACGCATTTTGGAATAGAAAGTTTTTATTTGAATAGAGAAACCCTGTGCAGTTTGTGAAGCAATGAAGCAAGTTTAAATCTTTCCAAGTAGATGTATTTTGTCAGCTCTTAGAGCACATTTGTGTGGGATGAGTCTTTCAATAAAACATGAAATTTGAACAAGGTATTGAATTTAGTGTTATTATTGTTATTATTATTTGTCCAATTCGAGCTGGACTTAATAAGCGTGTAAAAATTATCATAACCTTGGAAAAAAAAAAGAAAGTAAGAGAGAAAGAAAGAAAGAGTAACACCACTGAGACAAGAAGCATTGCCTTTATTTACAATTCGTTATAGGTGTTTCATAGAAAAATAGAGGAAAAAGACAAATTTAAAAAGTGGATGCAAAATCAAGTTTGGTAGACAAGTAATACAATGTCTTTGAAACCAAACAGGGCTGCAAAAATAAAAAGAGCAGGATGGTCATATAATAATTTGTTAACATACATCACTGTACCTCTACAGATGTGTCAGGCCCTGCCTGAACAGATATTCCAACAGTGTACACTTTTACGTTATAGATACCGTACCTAGGTTGTGTACAATTTCCTCAAGATACAAACTCAAGCACTCTAAGGCTGTTAAATCAGTAGCAAGTCTGGTTTATAATGATTAGTCATTTGAATTTTTCCCCTAGTGTCACTATTCCTACCAAAATGTTTAACAATATTTGAGACACAATATCATGAATTGTAACAGTGAAAAATATGCTTACATTCATATACATACATTTTTACTCATCAGTCAATGTTTCAGAGCCACCTCTTCCATGTGACTTATACAGTATATGATAGGAATAACTATTTAAGACAACCTGTTACGCTTTAATCTACTTAGTAAAATATTGAATACATAAACTGCCGTTGTTTTATAAAACAATAGGCAAAAAGTCATGAAGTAAAAACTACATGAAAAATACATCTAAAATATGATAGCATACATATGTGTATTTATATATATGTACAGAAAGTGCAAGGAGGCACTTTAATGAGAGCATTTTAAGATTCTGGTGCAAAGAGGAATGCTGATCGTGTTGCTATTACAGACTACCAAATAAATGGTGGAGATGTAATGATAGATCTCAATTCTGCCATCTCTTTTCCGTTACATGCTAACAACCTGAGCACCAAATAACTTGAGGGCCTCTCTTATCAGCGTGAATATAGAATCCATTGAACTGGACTTAATATCTGAGTATCCAAGAAGGCTCCCCAGAGGTTCAAACACTATTAGTGGTCTAAGATCCAAGAAAACGGGATTGCATTTAATATTAATGTCAAAAAGTCTTCTGTCTGCAGTTTGCAGTTGATATCTTCAAGGCAAGATTGTAACTTAGCAAATAAACACATAAATAAATCAACAACTTAACAAAGCACACAGATACACACAAAACCTACACACAAGCAAGTCCCTTCCCTCAAACATAAACACGCGTGGAGACTTATTAATGTTTGAATGCAAACTATTCACTCCAGTAAACGGGATATTAACCGTCCTTGCAGATAGCGTCAATGTCATACTCGATGTCTGATTGCTCTGTAATTGCTGACGTGGCATTTGCGTTGGGTAGCATCTAAAAATAAGTGGCAGCATTTGGAGGCAAACCACTATTTCAGAACCTCTAAGTACATTGGTAAGCTCTTATAAGAGGCTGATCTGGAGTACCGCCACCAAGGGTTAATCCACCAAAGACAAGCCAGTCAAAGGTACCTCCAGCAAACAAGCCGCACTTCTCTCCTCCTGCCACTAGTAGTGCTCTAGGGTTAATAACACCATTGCGATCCTTCTATGCGGTAGCCTTAAGGCAGCAGGTTTCAGACTGATCCTCCAACCCAAGGCCTAGAATTCTAACTATCGTGATCCTTGAGTGTAAATAATACGCAGTCTGTGACTGAACCACCCGCTACTTCAAACTACGTTCTCTTCTCTTTGTGTAGGCTATCAGATGTACAGAGATTGTCATACAAAAGTCAATGCTTGTGCATATGAAACGTTCTGTGGTAACTTCTGACTGTTTATATGAACAACATTAGCATTTGGTTTTCACCAGAAAGGATAAGCTTGCGGGACTCAGGATAAGGCGGAGCTGGATCTGTGTGCTGTGTTACTCGCGTATCCATGGTTCCTCCTCAACAAGTGAGAACTCCGCAGGGGAGCCATTTGAGGCCAAGGTTACCTGAAAGCAATTATCAGGGACAACTAACTGTTGAACCAAGGCACAGTCAAAATGCATTAACCGCTGCTAACTAAACTGTTTATGGTTTGGAGCAGAGAATCCAGGTAGTTTGTTATTTTAACAGCACAATTTATGTCCAAATTCACAGAAATGTACCCACCACAAGAGAGATAATAATTAGCTGCAGCGGGATTCCTTACAGAATGCTGAAAGACTGGATACAGATAGAGAAAATCATTTGATTTGTTGCAGTTTGTCAATATAAACGTCCATTTTTTACTAATTACAGTGAATCTCTGCCCAAAGCTAATCTTCTAAAGGGGTTGTGAAAAAGTGCCACACGTGCTACCACACAGACCTATGCATTTGTGAAACACGGGGTCAAAAAGAGGCATAAAATTTGCAAAAAAGAAAGAACACAACTGCTGTTCTCTTACTGATGGAAAACAAACACTTTTCTGTCAAGCTTATAAACACTGAGGTTGAAAGAAATGAAATAGCAGCCTTGGTGGTCTCAAAATATAGCTGGCAAAAATGAGGTGTGCCTTTATGAGCTGCTCTGTTTCACTTTCATTTTTTTATATTTGAGAGCAGCCATAGGCATCTTGGCATAAATACTATACAAACATTTGAAGGATTTACTGTACACATGTGTATAATTGCCAAATTTATGGTGTTCAGATACTGATATGGTTATCTAAAATCTGTACAAAAACTGCTATTTCACCAAGTACCAGAACAAATAAATAAACCATATTTATTTATTCCTTCATTCTGTTTATGTCTTATGCATTCACATCAGGAATGACCGAAAAATACAAAAAAAAGTGTCAAATAAAAATTAAAAAAAATCACAATGGTACATACAATGTCGGGGGAAATAAATAAAAGCATCTACATACAGGTTTCTATGTCTGTGAGAGTAAAATGTACCTTGCAGTCATCTATTTGGACCGGCTGACAGGAGTTGTGAGATGCATATACACCGTGGTTAGTGTTATTCTCAAAAAAGGATTGTGTCTTGGCCATCTCAAAGTCATCTGGCCTTATCTGCTGCGCATCAAACATGTCAAGCTCATCTTTGGAAAGGTGGTACACGATTCCAGCCCCGTACGAGTCACCAACCACATTGACTGATGTTCGGAAGCGGTCCCTGTTTGATAAAGCAAAAAGAAACAAAGAAAGTTGCCACGTCTCTCAAGGCTAAACGACTCGAAATGCCATTGAGGGCTTGTTCTAACATGGCAAACAAATACTTCGACAAAGTTTACGTATCACATCTCAATTATATAATACAGACCTATTGATTGAATCCTTGATTCTGACAAGGATTCAATGAGAGTGATTGTACCACTAAAAGAGCAGAGAGAGAGAAATTGGTTAGACTTACAGGAGCCAGTCGACTGCTACCAATAAACTGATGTCTTGAGTCGGTAGTCCCACGGCTGTTAAGATCAGGAGCATTGTCACCAGACCAGCACTGGGAATACTGGCAGCTCCAACGCTAGCAAGAGTCGCTGTAAGGCTACAAACAAAACAGAATTATTTGATTTAATAAGATTAAATGCGAACTTTAAAAATAACACACCACACACTCTCCTTCCTTTGAATACAGTACAATGTGATATTTTGTTTCACACAGTAGTAGTTCTGATGAATAAATGAATAGTTCTGCTAAAGAATTCTAATTTGTTATTATTTATGAATTTCGGTTCCAAACCTTATTGATTTGATTTTCCGTAGAACTGAGAAAAGGGACTTTTAAAGAGTAAATTAAACAGCTCATAATGACCAGATCTAACCAGAAATAATACTATATTTTCAAGTCTTCTGAAACAATGCAACAGTTTTATATAACAAACACATGTTATTTTTTTGTTCATTCACGCTAATCGGTTGCTTCTTGATCCACTGAGTCAAAAAGCTGAACAGGAGAACCAATTATTTAGTCCAGTCCAATTATTCAGAATCAGTCCAATTGTTAAAAGAAACCACTTTTCAATATACCAGTTAACAGAATTCATAAATCAGATTGTATTGTTCTTTCCTGACTCAATGATCCAGATCTACCCAGGAACGCTATTAGGAATACAGAGCACAATCCTATGGACCCTGGTGCTTTTTTGATATCATTATAACAGCTTAAAGGCATGATAACAATGTACTGTCATTGTGTTTAACAGAAACAATAAAACTGAACAAGTTTAGAACAATGTGAAGATGAGGAAATAAGGACTTAAAGTCAACTTCCTGCAGTGAATCAGCAGGCCATCAGAATGACTTTTTTGTAAAGTATATGTTCATTTCTGTATCCGGACACTGGTCTTACCTGACTGTGACGATCTGACCAGGATCAAGTTCTATTCCGTTCATCTGTGCAATAAAGATGGCTGCTACGGCCTCGTAAAGCGCTGTACCGTCCATGTTGATCGTCGCTCCAACAGGTAACACAAATCGAGTCACTCTCTTGTCAATGCCCAAATTTTCCTCCAGACAGCGGAAAGTGACTGGTAATGTTCCAGCACTACAAAAGACACATCTCTAGATTTCAGAACCCATTCTTGTCATTATTTATAACTCAACCTCCAAACAGGTCAAATGAAATCATTGCCTTCCCTTTATTTTACTCCGTATGTGTCCTAATTCCCAAAGTTTTACAAAAATTAAGGTACAAGTTATTGTAGTACTTTACCTCGAAGCTGTTCCTAAAGCTGTGACCCATGCCTGGAAAACTCCCATGAAGAATGTGAATGGGTTTTTCCGAACAATAACAAAATATATTAAGGGAAGGAAGATGGCTCCGTGAATAATGAGTCCAATGATAACAGTGACCATGTACATTCCCAGCTGCTTGGCCACCACTTCCAAATCATTAATTGAAATGATCTTTCCACAGATCAGACAAGCAATACCAACGGGGGAATACCTGTTACAGGACACAGACATGCAGCAAAGTCAACTAACAGGTTAATCAGACAGTTAAGTACAGTTAATTTCACCATCATTACACTACTGTTCAAAAGTTTGGGTTCAATTAGAGTCAATAATAATAATAAAACAGAAGTGACAGTACATTTATAAAATTAGAAATTATTTATGCTTATATTTGTAGTTATTTTGAATTTATATTTATAGTGTCACAGTTACCACAAAATACCACAGAAAACCATTTTTAAAAACTCAAAAGCAACATTTTAAATATTGACATTTCTCCTGTATGTTTGATCAACTAAATACAACCTTGATGAGTATTCTTACGAAAAATATTTTCTTACTAACCCAAACTTTATAGCAGTGAACATACATTATATTTGTCACATTTAACAAATAATTTACCAAACAGATTACTATTGCTGGGAATGGAAATCATGAAAACTTTGGTAACACTTTATTTCAATAGTCCACTTTAGCCATTCTGCTAACAGTATGTAACTTTGCAACTACATGTCAACTAGCAGTCCTTAGGGTTTTGGTAGACTGTCTTCTTAATATCCTCTAACACTTTATTTTGATGGGTCCACAGCATACAATGTACTCACTGTGAAAAACTGTGTGTCAAATTCTACTAACCCAAAACCACCCTAACTCTGAGAAACAGTAGACATGTAGTTAGAAAGGTACTTATAAGTTAGTAGAAAGTCTAAAGTGGACTGTCAAGATAAAGTGTAACCACTCTAGTCATTGAATAATCAATAGTAACAGCTGACCACATGATCATGCCGACAAGCCTCATAACAATCTCGTTGAGCACATTGAAGAACTCAAGCATCAGCTTGGCTCTTTCTCCCATCTTTCCCATGCAAATCCCGAACGCCACAAAGAACCCAATGAGACCTACAGAGACACACATTGCCACCATGTTAATTTGAAGATTATAAATGACAGCTTCATGCATATACCATGTGATCAAAACCATTTATTACCTAAAACGTTCATGCCACTCTTAAACTGAAGAGTCTTCTTGATTACATATTTTGCTGCCCCCTTGGTAGCATTTCGTCCAAACCGAGTTGGATTTGGAGGTGGAGCTACTTCCACCTTGTTAGAAATTGTCTGGATCTACACAAAGAAATATAAGAACTGTTAATGAAATACTTATAAAGGACTATTTAAAATTAGCAGATGAAAGATCAACAGAAATTAAGCTATGATTGACATTAAATGGATGAAATTATCTGAAATCAAAAGCATGGATGCACACACCTGCTGAAAACAAGCCTGAACGAGATTTTCTGGAAACAGATTTCTGATGAGATCAAAGAAGGCATCTAAACTGGACACTTCGTCGTTCTTTTTGCCCTCGCCTAGGTTTGCCTTCAGTTTGGGGTTACCAGGGTGGATGAGGAGCACTAAGATCACCCCCAACACAGCTGCGATGATAGTGGTAGACATGTAATACACCATGGCCCTTGTGCCCAGACGACCACTGGACTTGGCATCCAACCCTGCTAAACCTAAAAAGTAAAGAACAGAACGGCATTTAAACTATGTAATAATATAACAGAATAAGCAGCATTTCTTTTTCAAGCTTTATCACTGAAAGTTACACACAAAAGTTATTTCCCAGGGTTAAGTTTCATAATTGTTGCTGTGATTACTAAATGAATAATGAATTTGGAAAGCTTTTCTTTTATTGCATTTCTTTTTTAGTAACGCGTTTAGACATGTTTTCTGCTGATGAGCTTCTGAAACTGATCCACCCTAATTTTTTTTCCAAATATACTGGATTATGAAGAAAAGGTTGAAAGGACAAACACTTTGATTCTATAACTTTGACTCTACAGCTCTTTTTTTTTTTATTTAATAATGTCCATTGTTGAACAAATAAAAAATGGTAATATTGTGAGATAGCATTGTGTTTAGCAAAGCAAGAAGCAATAAGATTACCTGTGATCAAACTTGAGACAATCAGAGGCAAAATCACCATTTTTAACATCCTCATGAGAATGTCACCCGGGAAGGCAATGACCATAATGACATCAGCGGGGAGTGGTGATGCGTAACGCAGTAGAATACCAGCTACTGACCCAGTGATCACACCTGAACAAAGACAGCCATCACAGTGAACCTCAGGGTACAGGAATGGGACATTTCACTGAGAAATAATACTAAATAAACCTTTTGTGAAGTATAACGATCACAGAACAGGGCCAGAATGTAGGGGATTTAAGCCATATAAAATAACCTTCTCATTTAAATGTACTCTGATACATGCATATAACATTTGTGTACTTTTAATAGCTCAAACAATAGATTTTGTTTTAATATATTTTTTATATACGGATCCCTAAAGGTTGAGGAGCATTGATGCAAGAATGTTGGCAAAATTGTATTTAAGCGTGATATCGAATTTTGCTTTTAGGACATATTTAAAGATATTTAAGTCAGAAAGAACCAGTCAGCTGAAGCTAAAATATATTTTCAATATTCCATTTAATTATTTATTCTCAAGAAAACTGTTGCACTGATGCGCTGTGTATCACTTCACTAAAGCGCAGAATCTATGAGCATGCAACACGTGAAACAAACGTAAAATACCAATAAATCACATAACAGGTACTGCGTTTGCTAGCTGGGAAGGATTTGCATGAAGGTATGATATTCATTCTCTTCAAGAGCAGTTTCCATGTTTACTTAACAGTTCATGTCAGTATTGTATCCTCTTCACCATGGTAACTGTTGTTTCCATAAAAACTGTTGTTTCCTATTTTAACTGTCATTTTGTATGTTTGTGCTGACTGTGGTGGCTCAAAGCAGCTTAATAACAAAAACTAGTTTGGGACCGATATTTAAATTACATGTGTGTGTGTGTGTGTGTGTGTGTGTATATATGTTGGTCGTGGCATGATGACGTGGGTCCCAAGGCCAAACCAGTTGAGAACGCCTGCTTTAATGAGCCTTATATGCATGGCATGGCAATGCATGGCTGTAAAATCAGGTTATTATAATTACAATATGCATGAATATTTTCTTTCATTAGCAAATTGACACACTGGAGCTACATACATCCATACAAACTAAAGCACAGCACAAACAAACAAAAATGCTGAAGGAACTTACCAAGAATTGTGAGCGTAAGTAACAGATTCTTCATGATTTTGTCACAGAAGCCTCCACACATGGACTCTTCAGGTGGTGGAGGATCCAGATGACTCTCATGCATTCTGATCTCCACTTGCTTCTGCATATTGTTGGCACTGGTGGATAAAAGAAGTAGAGCGTGAAGTAAGGTATGTAAATATAAAATCTATAAAATATAAAATATCTAATCAAGAAACATAAGCAGTACTGGTTATGCTGGTTTGTCATTTCACGTCCTTCCAAAAATGACCACTTTATGAAAAATTCATTCCTTCGTGTTATAAACGTAAATCGTCGTTGGTGTCAAGACTGTTTCAACACATGTTTGTGCAACGACACCGAATTACAATGCTGCGCAATTCTTGCATTTACATCTAACGTTTTTATCTGCATGTTCTGCAAAGATGCAATCAAAGTCTGCGAACCACAGAGTGGAATGCAAATACGCATTTCAAAACTGAACAAAACGTGCCAAACGATGTATGTTTTGGCTGGTCTGTCCAGGTATATTTAATGTAAAACCGTAACCACAAGGTAAAAAGTAGCACAACATATTTTGTACAGTGAATTTGGTGGATTTCTAATATTGCACTGAAATATTAAACTAGTTTAATTGTAATGGTTTTTCCTAAACTTATTGAAATTTAGGAATAGTTAAAAATGTGTACAGATCACATCAGCGGTATGGGGAATGTGCTTTCTAGGAATACCATGACTTCAAGACGCCTGCGATCGTGCTTGAAAACCAACTACCAGCGGTCATGCAGTGTCACATGACACAAGAGTTGTTTAGCTTGCGGTCTGGATTAAAAGGTTCTTAAAAGTCACCCCTCCCCACCCAACAGAGATAACCTTGTTTAGTTACATAACCTGTATCCTTGCAGTAATTAGTCACATGCATGCAACAGTGTGTTTTATTATGTCCAGATAAGTTTAAATCAAGTTGCATGCCATTCTTGCAGTAGTGCACCGGGATGACAATTAATATATACATCTCAAATGGCCTTTTTTGGGCCAGCATTATCCAGTAATCATTACCTGCATGAAAAAAAAGAAATGCAAAGAAAAACTATTACTACACATGGAACAAAATCAACAACCAACAAAATACTCAGGAAAACAACAGAAATCTTTTAGTGTTTGTGTAGAGTAGCTGCACTCAGGCTCATCTGAACAAGATTAAAAAGCTGAATGATGCCAAGGAAATCAGAGACTGTCTGATACAAACAGCTCCAGTCCTAATTAGATAAAAGCCTGCTAACTGGTTAATTTTAGCCATTGAGCACATCAGTGATTGTGTTGTGTTTGAGAGCATTTAGGAAAAGTAAGGGTGCGAACGAGCGTTGGTTTATAATAGCACAACTAATTGAAATGATGCAAAACAAGCCCGATTTCATCCGTAATAATTGATTCTGATAATTGATTATTCTTTTATGTAAAACCAGTTGAATCTCATTAGTGACTACATTAGCTCCATCTCACTGACATTAAGTCTGAGGTGAGCGATAAGAGCTTGTCTGCAGGTTATTTACAGATTAAGTGCTTGTCCTTTGGGTCTTTTTTAGAAATCAGTTCATTTAAGGCAGTTAATTATGTGAAGCAACACTATTATTGCACAGGCATTTCTTACAGACTTCTTACTGACTTGCTGCAAATGCCTACAGAATCCTACAAAAGTTAAGCAAAATGCTAGCTTTGTAGGCTAAATGTAATAGTAAAGCTTATAATATTCATCGGGCTATTCAAAAGTTACTAAATGAAAATACGAAGATCCTAAGAGGATTTTTATCACCCATCTTACCTGTTGAAGTGCAGTTATTGAAAAGGAAGAGTTTCACAGCAGTTTGCTAGACAGCCATGGGCGATAGAAATGGCTCTGAATGAAACGCTGTCAATCTACAGTTTATCCATCAGGAAATCCGTTCCAGGTCATTAGAAAAGTCAGTCAAAACTCCAAGCACCAGGTGAACAGCAATATAATAAGTGATTGCTCGGATGCAATCTGCAACACTTCCTCGCAAGATCAATGGAATTGACGGATAGGAGAATCAATGCACAATCCTCTGTCTTTAAATTGATCTTATCCCACCATTAGTAGTAGAGAAATGGGCGAAGAGGTGCTGCTAAGGGCTCCGTGGGGCAACACGGAGGAGGAGTCTAGCACCGAGATTATGTGTAAGTACCAGTTAATATGCTTGAGACTCCTCGTCCTCTCTCTCTCATTGTTTCACCTCCTCCATCTCACTCCCAAGGTCTGATCTTCTTTAATGAGCTCTGAAACGAATGAATGGAATCAAAGAGTGATACATGGATACAGATTCAGGCAAGCTGTAAAACTATAACTTTCATGCAAAATGGGTTCAGAGTCCTTTGAATGAGACCCCAACCATAACAGGACAAATGTATTACTTGTACTTTATAGCAGAATCTGATTTTACCGAGTCTGACGTGTCCCTGCATCAACATCTTTGTTGACCCTGGGACAACATTGTGATTAACCAATCAGATTTGAAGAACCAGTTCATAGTTTTAGGTTTACAAAATCACGGTTTGGTGTTTGTACATCAGTATCATTCATCTATCGTTTCCTCTGATTTTAAGAGTTACTCATGGTTAAGGTTAGGTTTAGATGTAGGGATATGGTTGACCTAGGAACACATCTGACTCAGCAAAATCAGGAAGTGCATGCTGTATATGTGATTATTTGCAGATTGTATAGTATAAATTTATACAGACTACTTTCCACGGAGACAGCATTGCCTAAACGTCTTGACCTGTGATGACCGCTCAGTTGCATGCAGGCCTAAAATGACAGAAATAGACAGGGGCTTCTCATGACCTCTAAGCACAGACGCTAACAGATCAAACGATTAGTAGTGCATGAGAACAGTGGCCTTCTCTGAGAGCCCTTTTATAATGATATTAAAAAAATCCTAACTTCTGCTTACTAATTAAATGTTTTCTTATTGAAACATTATTTACTTCAAAACTTCACATTTAATGAAGCATTACTTTTTGTTATTAATCATGACATTAATGATTAATGACTAAATACGTAAGACGTCCTGTCAAATGTGTCCTTTAAAATTCCAAAAAAAAAACACTGCCACTATTTTAATCTGTCTGTAGTCAGTCTGCAAGTCCTACTTGAGACTGAATCTTATTTTGTGCAAGTGAAAAGGTTGGACTGAGGCCACATGCAAGGAATGTGCACGGGCACATGGTCTCACATCTGCTGTCTGCCCCCACCTGTGCTGCACCACGCTGAATGCCGTCCAACACACTCTTCGAGCTCATCCACCTGACTCCAGTCTCCATGCTTAGCAGACAGGTGTCTATAATTAACTAATCTGTTCCAAACCTCTCTAATCCCTCATACATAGACATGGTTCGCACAAACACACACATTCTCAGGTGAAAGTACATGCATGTACTGCATGAGTGTCACTTTTAAAGCTTCACTCGCATGCAATTATGTTATATATTCTTGCACATAATTGCATTGGAAACATAAGACTTTAAAATGACCTTGATCATGTGGTCTTATGTTGAAGGATGTGCAATAATACGTATCTCTGGGAATATGAAATTCATTTTGAACATGACTAACAAATAATCTACTGCCAAAAAAAGATTTTCTCTCAATGTTTTATGTGGAAAATGGCTCTGCCTATTAGGAAAGAATAAGTACAGTTACTACCGTTCTCAAGGGTCATGCACTTGGTTAAGTAATGCCGGCATGCGGCGCATCACATGCGTGTGAATCTTTGTGTTGTCCACCTGACTTGGATATTTGACCTTAGCTACGACTAAAACTGCACAAACCTCTCTGCAATCAAAGTTAATCGTTTATGTATAGCATTACATATATATAAAATAATTTGGTAACACTTCATTTGAATGTGTCCCTTTTACAGCGTAATTATACAGTTAAGAACTGAGTCATATTAATTCACTGAATTCACTTACTGTATGGTTAGGGTTGCTTGCACGTAATTATGTAAACTTTATTGTTGCTATAGTAGTACGTAACAAAAACACTTTAAAATAAAGTTTTACCAATAATGTATGTGCATCTGTATAATGAATGATTTACTGTATTTATAATAGGAATTTAATTCATTTGATTTGGGTTAAAAAAAACTGTACTGTGAAATATACTATGGTAATAATAGTTATTATGCACAATTGCACGCAACTAACCCTAAACTAAACTATATTTTTAACAGTAACCCATAAGTAGGCCTCCACTTTAACAAGACACCTTAAAGAAAATAACTAATTTGGGTAAAGTGCAGACTTTCCCCACTCACCGGTTTCAGAGGTAATGGAGGATCATTTCAGAAAACCGACAGGTCTGTACCAGCCTCGACAGCCACACTGAGGTCAGTGGTCTGTGTTACTCATGAATCTTGCATCAGTGGAAATAAATAAAAAATAAATTTCAAGATAAATACACTTCACTGAACAAGAACCAAGCATGCTACAGTAAGCCTAAAGCTGAACAAGTGCTACAGGAATATGTGGTTGATATGATATTGTTGTATGTATTGTTTTTTTTTTTTGTTTTTGTACAGGTATTAAAGGTTTAATTATACGACATCTGATTACACTAAATATATTGTTTGTGACACCACAGGACTATGAGAAGCCACGGATCATTCAGCATATTGTGGCATGCATCCAAGTGAAACTGATAAGCCAAAAAAATAGAATAGACTTCGAGATGTCACACACAAACACAAATACTTGTAGTCAGTTGGGTTTAAGCAAACTAACTAATCAGCCCATTGTACAGGAGAAGACTGTTTTCACCAGAAGATCAAGTTATGACTTTATGACTGAACATTAGGAGGTCAAGAGGAAATATACATGGATGAATAATTCAAAGATGTACTGCATATAATATGCAACTAAAAATCACATAGGAGAGTGCTCAATGGCAGTTTTAAGTAAACTTCAGCAAGCTAGAAATTGATTAAAATTGTTAAAACAATTGATTACATACATACATAATTAAGATTGACTAAATAGAAATGGTTACCTCAAATTACTGCATATGCATTAATACATTTTAACCTGTAAATCCTTGTTAAAAAAAGTTCACATCCATATTATTGTCAACTAGTTGGATAGGTTTTGAGTATTGCCTGTGCTCTTAACAAAGGTACACAAGTAATAAAATGTACTAATATGTACTGTACCTTTTAGATACTAATATGTACACAGTAGGCACTAAAATGTACCTTTAAGGTACCAAAAAGGCTGCCTTTAAAAGAGAACAAAGGCGTACCTTTTGAAAAGGTGCCACCCTAGTGACAGCTTTTGTAAATTTTAAACTTTTTCATTATTTTACCTACGATTTGACGATACTTGTATTGATTTTTTGCTTAATCTTAATCTTTCAGCTTAAACACTTTTTGTAGGTTTTAACTGCAACCGCTCCCTCCACCTCCCACAATGCAACAGGCGCGCATGTGATGCTTAGTCAGCATAAATAAATTCTGCAATGTTTGTCATTACTGAGAGGACGGCTTTAATACTTTAACACGCTTTTCACAATTCTCAGTAAATGCATTTAAATGCTATTTACAAAGTATGAGTCAACTAAGTACATAAATGAAGCACATGTTTGCAAAGGAGAAAGACTTTAAAGTTGAATCTTAGTATGAAGAGCAACATCTATCATTGTTCCTCAGATTATCTTGCAAAATAAGTTAGATAAACAGACAAACCTAGAAACCATACACATAAACATACAGCTCTGCCTAGGCTTGCCCGACATCAAGAACCCCCTTTCACTAATAACATCCAACAGATTGTCGGCATTCATAACACAAACACACACACACACACACGCACACACACACACACACACACACACACACACACACACACACACACACACACACACACACACACACACACACACACACACACACACACACACAACACACACACACACACACACACACACACACACACACAAACACGTACACACACACACACACACACACACACACACACACACACACACACACACACACACGCACACACACACACACACACACACACACACACACACACACACACACACACACACATACACACACACACACAACACACACACACACACACACACACACACACACACACAAGTAGCTACATGCACAAGCATAAGGTCAGGATCCTACCTTGCAGTTTATAGGCAGTAACAGATTAGCTTCTACACCCTCTATTTTCAGACACACAACATCACAGAAGAGCACGGAAAACAGAGAACAATCTCCAGGAATATCCAATATCATGATTCACACTTATCTAGCATGACATTTTTTATTTAGGTTTACATATTACAAATATTACATATTACAAAAACATAATAATAAAAAAGCGTCATACTAATAGTGCATATTACACTGATCATTCTGTCTTTATCTGCATTATCTATATTATGTATCTGTCTTTATCTATAACACACACACACACACACACAAACACACAAATAATGTATTATGTATATGCTAATACTTTTTTTTTAGCAAGGGTGTATTAAATTGCTCACATGTGACAATAAAATCATTTTAATGTTACAAAATATTATTACAATATAATTCAAATAAATGGTGTTCTATTCAATAAACCTACTAATTAAAGAATCCTCACAATAATGTCATCAAAAATGAAACGGTTCCCAATAATAACAGCACAAAATGTTTCTTGAGCACCGAATCAGCATGATTCCTCCAACACATTCCTCCAGTCTTCAGATCCTTCACACATCATAGGACTGCTTAAAATGAAGCTTTGCCATTCAAACGAGAATAACAGAGAGCAGATATTTTAAATTGTAATAATATTTCACCACATCATTTTATTTTAAATCAAACACATTTTTCAGTGAGAATATGTGAACAAACCTCAAAACTTTGAATGGTTCTGTATGTATGATGTGCATAAAACTAAGGATTTTGATAGATTTGAGAAACGCAAACAATTAATTAAAAAAATTAAAATATCACCAGTGGTCAATATTAGTTAGGTAGCTGGTTTGATCCCAGTAAGGAATCAGCCATTGTGAACTAGTGTGTCCTCGAGGAGGCCATCCTCGTAAGTGTACTATAATATTTGGATAAAGTGAATAAAATGACTACAAAAATAAGAAACATTTGTTCATAGAAACACTAAATTCGTATTTTTTCCCCCAGAATTTCATTTATTTAAAAGACTTTTGAAAAATAAATACACTGTCCTGGTTTTAGTTGCCATGGACTGCATACATATCGATGGTGTAAAAAGTATGAGCAAATCGGATTGTGAAACATCTCGAAGACAGAGCAAAGACAAGCTAAGGCCTGCAAACCAAGTGACTAAATTCAGATGGAACGCTTCCTGTTCATTTTACCATGCAAAAACATATCCTCATACACACGCAAGGCCATAAACTAGTTGGGAAATCTCAAGTTTCAGACTTTCTCTCATCAATTAACATCACATTTTTTGAATACGAAACTATTTGATTGAATACGAAAAAAGAGAAGTTCTCTGTCAAATAAGTAAGTAATCTGAAAGGACAATGCAACGTGCATCATCTCCATTTTTTATGATTTGCAACATGGAAAATGCAGTAATACTTTAATTTAGGGACCAATTCTCACCACTAACTAAATGATCATTATTATAGCTATTATTGACATATTGACTGTACTTATAAAGCACATATGGCCCGTGTTCTACATCCCTAATCCAATCCAATACCTAAACTTAACAACTACCTTACTAACTATTAATAATTAATAAGCAGCGAATCAGGAGTTCATTGAGGCAAAAGTCATAGTTAACGGTTTGTTAATGTGAGAATCGGACCTTAAAATAAAGTATGACTGTAAAAGCTATACAGACAATCATGCTATATAATATTTCATCTAAAGCTCTATGTAATGTTCTTTTCGACCCAATTCTTAAAGTTCGCTACCCGTGTGTAGATAGTGTACAAATCTGGATTACAGCCCCGCAGATCATATCCGAGGCTCACTAGCCCCAGCAGTTCCCAAGCATGATGAGAATCAGCATCTTCTGATCTGCTGGGGGGGGGAGGCTCCAGCCCTAAAGCGGGTTGGAAATCGGCAGAGAGTGAAAGAATAATTCCTCCGGTTTCAGAAGGGCAGATCATGGACGGGCTGAGCGCGTGTTGGCGTCCACACAGCATGTTGTCAGTCATACTGATCGGCGCGCCGTGTTTGCTGAATTGCCTTTCGCATTTCACCACATCGGCTAATTCTACCAGTCCGGTCCGGACGGCCTCGGAGTCTGTGTGCGCCCCGTGCTGGCCTGCTACGGGCCAGCCGGTGAGGAAGGCCTGCTTTGCAGTGACCTCTCCACCCTGCAGACGCGGCAGGCACACAGGGGACACATACTCACTGATTCGAGCTTTGTCCGCCAGCTTCAGTAGGGCCAGGTCGGAGTCTAAGATGTGCGGATCGTAGTTCGGGTGGATCGAGATCTGAGCGATCTGTGTGGGAGCAGAGATGATGAAAGACTTGAACTGAAAGAGGCTGGTCGCTCTGAGAAGCGAATAATCCTACAGACTACCTGGCAAAGCCTAATCATAGATTATCGATAAGAATGTGCCTTGAGTTTTAATGCGTATATTTAGTCTGCAGTATCTTCAGTATGGCTTTGGGCTTTCCAAGAACTTTTGAAGACATAAAATATGATACTGTTGTTTGCTTTATGGAAAGGTCTCATTCTGTTAATGGCAGGAGCTATTTAGTGTTTTAAGAATTATTACATGCAATTTATATGCAACTCACAAATGGAGCATGAAATGCATTGGTAATTTAGAGGAACATCTGTAGAGGAACAGCTCTTACCTGTATGTGTTGTAGTCTCTTGTTCTCTCTAAGGTCAGTGAGGTAATGTTTCCCCAGCACTACATTTAGATCATCAGTACTGAGCGCTTCAGTCTGTCCAGGCTCCGTCACACAATGAGCAGCCACCACGACCCAGTGCTGGTTGACCAGAGCCCCGCTGCAGATCAGCTGCCATCTCTGGTCCTTCTTAACCCATTCTTTTTCTTCCTCGCCCTCCTCTTCTTCATCTATGACAAATGTGTCCCCCCGTCTTTTGGTCCTTGCCATAAGAGGGCTGGCATTGTACAGACGGGTATATATGGCAGCATGCCATGGCCAGTGGACCTCTGTGAAATTCAGGGGACTGGCAGCTGGTAATTTACCGCATACTAGAAGAGAACGAATGCCAGTTCTGTGAGTGAGTGAGTTCTGGCACAAATTTCTAATTATATCAGATTATTAGTGAGTGCTAGATGTGAAATCAAATAAAATCAAATAAAAATTAGGGTTAGCTATTAATGGAATAATGTGCAATTCTGCTTTATCAGAATATTCATCTCTAAGGGTTATTAATGTATTTGTAAACAGGAAAACAGCATCCACAATATGTTTTAAATGTGAAATAAAACAAAAGTAGTAGTAGTAGTAGTAACAATAATAATAATAATAATAATAATAATATAATAATATAATTTTTAATAATAATAATATTTATAATATAATAATTATTTATTTATCTTTTACATATTTGCTGCATTTAACTTTAGAAACTCATATATATACACATGCTGAAAATTTAGAAACTGGTAGTAAATTTCACAAATAATGACACGAATTAACAATTAAATAGCAAGAAAATGTGAAATTCTGAAGCAGAAAGATTGAAATACTGAAATACGATCTTCTAATATACTCTATACTCTATATAATAAACATTGCTTTTATTACTACTATTACATAAAAAGTAAATATTGTAGAACACAATTTTTGTATTTTTGATTATTGGACAAATTGTGTAAATCAGTTTTATCAGCCAGTTGTCAGGGTTACAGTTGTCAGGGTTATTAGTGCATAGAAAATATTTGCAAAAAAGAGAACAAAATCCATAGCGTGCTGTGCATGTGTTAGTGCTTCCCCCACCTGGTAAACAGGAGAAATGGCGACCACTCCATTTTCCAGTCTTCAGGCATGTGCGGCGTGCGCTGCCAGAATGCTTGTAAAGCGCCGAAACACACTCAAATTCTATGGTGGTGTAAACATGGTGGAAAGTTGGTGGCAAATCTCCAAAAACAGAAAAGGCTTTCTCCAGCGCATCTGCTTCAGTCCTTCCCTGACTGGAAGCGGAGTACAGCTTGTGGACTGGACTTTTCCTATCATTACAAGGTATAAAATTAAGATGCAAATTTTATACAGTACGAAAAATGAAAAAAAATTTTACCTGGGAGGAGGTTGATTTTTCAAGACCTTCTGCCGCACGAGTTTAGAAACTCTAGGTTCTTTACAAGCTGTGAAACAGTTTCGATTTTAGTGTTGACAGCATGTTTGCAAAAGGTATTTCATAAAGGCTTTGCATTGAAGTAAAGATGGTACCTCTGACACACAGGGGCTGACTGCCACTCCAGGTCCCGTTCTTCTGGCATGTTCTTTTTGAGTCTCCACTGAGAATGTATGTACCGTTACAGAAGTATTCAACATATTTTATTCTGCCATCAGAGCCTGAAACCTCAGAGTAGTATCCATTGTTGAGTTGCGGTGGAGATGGACAGTCTTTTATGGCCACTTCTGTAATTCAATCAGCACTGGTCACTAAAATTTGCAATGGTTCAACAACAAAACTGATTTCCACACCATTTTTTACATTTAAAATCCATACATTTTAAAATGCTGAAAGATCTCAGTGGAAGCTGATGTTCTGTGAACTCAGGTTTAAAGAAGCATGACTCCCAGGCATTACACGCACACCTGACTTTGATTGTAAGCAGCTTTGTCAGTCTCAAAGGGTGTTATACAAAAAACAGTTGTCATAACAACACGAGTGTCAGCGTACCCTTTATGCACACAGGAGCACTGCCACTCCAAGTTCCATTGGGAAGGCATGCCCGCTGAGACGCTCCCTTGAGCTTGTACGGTTTATAGCACAGATACTGAACTGAGGTGAGGATGTCACCTTCCTTGTACCGCAGGAAGAGGTCTCCGTGGGCAGGCTTCTTGGGGGTTGCACAGAGAGGTGGTGCTTGTCCTTGTGGAAAGCAGTAAAATATTACGATGCAATGTGTAAGCATTAAAAACTAAACCACATTTTAAACGAGCATGAATCCATGAAGCCCGCTCAGCAAGAACAATAAACAGCCAGTAAAGAGGTCCTTAAAATGAGGGAAAACATACACCTAGACTGAGGAAAGGACAGGAGCTATATCCTGCAGTATGTGTAAACAAATTATTCCAATATTTTAATATTTAAAATGTGTGTGATAAAAATGTCATTAAATTATTTTAAATTATAATATAAAAGCTTCAGGATCTGTTAACTGCGTGTGCGTGTGTATAATACGTAACTAACTAATAATAATTTTATTAATTAATTAATAAAATGTAAAAATACAATGATTTATTTTAAATTTGTACCTGAGACTTCCTCGAAAGTTGCAAAAAACCCGTCGTAATTATTATAGCCATCTGACACAAAACGAATATGCAGAGAGTTTCCAGAACTTCTGATTGGTAAAGGGCTTTCATCCCCACAGTATCTGCCAATCACAGGTGACTTCTGACTGTCCCCATCCCGCACCTCGACATAGTCATATTGACAACTATGGTCAGGTTCCAGGCTGATTGTTGAAAACCTGAACACATGTGAATATTGAGAAAAACTGTATTGAGAAAACATATAGTACAAATTTGCAATACAACTGCAACCGTGATTCAGCTGAGAAATGTTTAAATCACAAATCATTCATTAGTCTATACCTGAGTTCCATTGTTGCTCCTTTGCCCACTTGTAGTGTCCATTCACATTTGGCATTGATCGGATAACTTTCTAAAGTCACATGACCATGCGGTCTCTGTATAACTCCTCCACATGCTAAAATCGGTGAAAAGAGGGTGTATGTAAAATGATTGGTATATAATTGACAATAAAAAGCAATAAAGGTAAATGTAATGTATTTAAAGGATTCTATAAAGTAACAGATAACTCACTGAGACAGTCTCCACCGGACCACCCTCGACGACACGACGTGCAGTACCTGCCTCCGATGTAGAAATCATCCTTGGCCTGCCAGGTGCCATTGTTGCAAGTCTTGCAGTTATCAAAAATGCTGCAACCTTATTGGAAATTATATATTTAATACATAAATAAAGTTAATGAAAACAGCAAATAGAAAGCATAAATAAATACTACACAAATGAAGTAGGCTACTGTATGCTGAAGCTCATATATAAAAATAAAAAAACAAATCCATAATATGAAGTTGAAAATGACACTTTAGGTAATCTAAAGTTGAAAAAGTTTCCTCTTACCCTGGTGAAGGATGCAGGGGTCACACTCATCCAAAACGTTTCGACAGCAAGGTACAGCGTAGCCCACTTTCGTTCCCTGAGATGGGCACTTACATGAAATCCGCTCATACTCACAGCAGGTACGGCACATGGCGTTCCACTGTGGGCCGGGACATTTATCCTCCTGCAACCTAAAAACTAAATCAAGCAGACGACAAGTCAGAGACATAATGTCTTGCACGCTTGTCTAGAATTCATGTGACTGACGTTAAGTGAGCAGTCTTCTTCTAATGAAGTGTTTCAGTTGGCATGTTAGAGGTAAAAAGTAAGTCAATTTATCTTCCTATTCAGACAGTGAAT
This sequence comes from Puntigrus tetrazona, assembly GCF_018831695.1. Taxonomy (NCBI): domain Eukaryota; kingdom Metazoa; phylum Chordata; class Actinopteri; order Cypriniformes; family Cyprinidae; genus Puntigrus; species Puntigrus tetrazona. The sequence continues at coordinate 27,679,814 of NC_056705.1, read as the reverse complement.
AGTCATTACATTTTACAGTCAGTCAGCGAAAGCTAATGCGAGGGTTTGTGAGGCAGAGAAAAATGTTAAGACAAGAAAGACCGCCTTTAGAGAAACAGTTCACCCAAAAAATGAAAATGTGCCGACATTGTACTCGACCTCAGGCCATTGAAGATGTAGATGAGTTTGTTTCTTCATTGGAACAGGTTTTGAAATTTGGCATCACATCATTTGCTCACCAAATGGATCCTCTGCAGTGAATGGGTGCCATCGAAATGAGTCCAAACATTAATAAAAGCGTCACAATAACACACATGACTCTGGTTCATCAATTGTGTTTGTAAACAAATCTGAGATGATCATTTTAAACCTTTAACCTTTCTGTGTCTATAATTCATAATATTGATTTCTCCAGTGAAAAACTCACTTCTGTCTGAATAAGGAGAGAAATATGCTCAGATCAAGCACTGTTTACAAGTGAAAACTAAACAAACATGTTAGTTGATGTGAAAAAGAGCAAGGGATTCACTTCCTCACTGGAGGAAGTCTTATGGGTTATGGATTCAAAATGGTTTAAAGTTTAAACTGTTCAGCTGTTCAGACATTTTGACGGCACCCATTCCTTTCAGAGGTTCAAATGGAAGAAAGCAACACACACACACACACACACACACACACACACACACATATCTTGGGTGGCACGAGTGTAAAGAGATTTTCACCAAATTTGCATTTTGGGTTACCTTTTCGTTAACGCTCTCAACTATGTCTTGGCAGGTTCAAGTCATGCTTTTGTCACAGATCTGATTGCCAGACTTGTAATTACAGTTTGTGGTCTTTCATCGCCCCTCAGACGTTTAAATTTATACAGATAAAAGATGAGTGACTGTGATAATTGTGCAACGTTGCTATAATTATAACACTGCTTCTGTTTTTGAGGGAGCAGGATTCCCGTCTGTGTCTTGCTATCTTTGAGTTTGCAAAAAAAAAAGGTTCCTATAGTCATTTCCTGGCACATTTATTTCAAGTCTGTTTTTCTCATTTGTGAAAAAAAAAATGTCCAAAGAGATTCATGCACATCAAGCACACGTATGTATATATGTTTTGGATTTGTTTTGGAAATTTGGATTATATCAAATTAGCAAGCAACACAAGGACAGCTGATGACTATTTAAACAGATTCACGATTTTCAAGTCATAATGACACTCATATGACAAAAGCCAGCTGAGACTTAAGGAACATTCATCTAAAGCTGTTATTTAAAGCACATTTTAATGGAATGTAACCTGCGGAATAACATTAAGTGGTGTTAAAGGACTAAACACGCAGTCAGATAAACACACTTTCCAGTGGCTGTGGTATTTAAATTACACAGTGCATTTCAACAACAGTGTCTGTGGTAGAAAAACACAGTCATTATTCTTAAAAGCAAACGTTACAGCTTTTTTTTACAAAGCTCTTACCATTGGGCCAAGATGCTCCAAAGCCTAAAAGCTGAAGAAGATAAAGAAAGATATGGAGAGAAACAGCATGGCATCCACACTTAGGGGACATCCATATCCCTGTGCTCACAGCCAGCTGGCCTGAGGGAAAGAGCATTCTTCTGCCAAGACTTCTGTTGTGTCAAATGAGCTCCTGCAACATGAGGCCAGTGATTAGAGCCCCCCAGTCTCTCTGTCTTTCCTCTCCCACTCTCTCAGACAGTTCCTCTTGCTCCGCTCTCTCCCTCAATTTACAGTCTGTTGCAGTTTCACTGCTAAACTGTTGCTGTGACGTAAGTCGTTTGATACAGAGCGAGGGGAAACCTTTAACCCATTCTCTTACCAATGCCATGTTTGTATATTTGTCAGATACAGTTACTAAGTGACTTCTTAATATTCTAAGCGTACTCTGCCAGCAAACCGAATTGTTGTGGCGGCTTGGAACAAAAGTTGCAAATGCAAAAAACTGCACATGTAGTTTCTAGAGAAGTGGAGTGGAGTCTTATGTTGTAATAGCTTAGGTTATAATGTACGCACTGACAATGCATTTTTGCGAGGAAATATAGGCCTATATAAATAAATATATAATAAATTGGCACCATTTGACTGATCAAGCAGATAATAGGATGTGGAAATGTATTCTACAAATGACTGACTTTGAGAGCTCTCTTTCATGGCCTCTCTCTCTAACCCCTCCCCCATCTGTTTCTCCATTCGACTGATACTCTCGGTTTATTTTCTTTACATTGCTTTTAGAAACTCAGCCTTCTGCTAAAACCTTCACTTTCGATATGAGAAAAATGTTTGATTTGAGAATGAATATCCTCTACGGCCGGTGTCACGAAGACAGACGCGAGATGTTTTCTAGCTTGGTAGAACGGTATAGCAGCACAGACTAAAGAGGAAAACATTTCCCCCGTTTGTTTTGAGTTCCCATGGAAACCGAGTTTCCATGTTCTTAACTGTTCCCAAATACACTCATTCTGCCTGAATGAAGAAAACCCCCGGCTCTTGTGACTGTGATGATTAACAAATGTGTCAGACGACACAATGCACGAACACAGTGCGAAAAATGATCCTGCTGCTGAACAACAGTTGATCGTACCCATCAACATTTGTCATAAGACAAGTATAACGATACTTTTGTTCAAAATAGGATCTCTGCCAAAACCCTTAACTGTTTTCCAGTTTATTTTTTTATTACCGCCTGTTTCCACCCTCTCTACGCCATACAGTATTCATTTTCCATATAAACCCTCCAAACAATAAAATCCGTACCCAAATGCATACACCGCATCAGCTCTGCGTGTTCATGATTGTGTGCATATTGAAAACAAATTCTACTTTGTTTATGTCCCCAGAACGTTTAGCAGTTTTACGACTATTGCAGTCAAACATCAACGTGTCCAACAGCAGGCAAACAGCATATGAGTACAATACGCTTACTAAAATGATTCACGTTTTTTGTTTGTTTTGTTTTTTGAGGGGTTGTCAGAGACGTTTTACATGCAACTCTGACATTTAATTTGTTTCAGCTGTGGCAGCTACATACAAACACCATCCCACAGAAAGAGCAGAGTCTCAGAGATATTTTCAAATAAGCATCTCTTTCCAAACGGAGTGTTTATCTTGGACAAATATTACTAAATCACACTGTCAGGTTTAAAGGGACATTTGAACGATTGCTTCGATTATCGCAAACTTTTTACTCCTGTTCAGGGGCAGTCACAATCCATCAGCGTCTAAGCAATATTGGATTACATCCTTGCACAGCTGTATATCTTATGATAGAAGAAGACCGTAATCACTTATTGAAAACCTAGACTTGCCTCTGGATATTTTGAGTTAGAGTCAACTACCAAATAAGAAACATTCAAGAAGCATTGCTGATGGTGTGTTCTACTTAGCATCTCTTGCTCGAGGGCACTCTGAAGGGAAAAGGGCTTCTCTCTAAAATATTCATGGACATTCTGGACAAAGTTCGCTAAAACGTGCATTTGCAAGGAGAAGGAGCACCGAGGGAACAGACACTTCGGTACTTTGCCATTTTGGCACACGCTCTGGCCAGCTCTGCAATTTAGTCACTATACTTTAATGTTGGTCCTTTTTATACCAGCTGCGTAATTAAGATGCATTCACAAACTAAAAGATTAATGAACCATTAAATGCATTTCAATAGAGTGGAATGAAAAATGGAACGAAGTGTCTGCATAATGTGAGTTTTCGTGTACATAAAGTATAAGTAATGGTTTTAATATTTGACAAATTGCTTACAACGTCCCTTGTTATGGAACCTTTGGATGCAAGTAAAACTTTTTTTAGATTAATTGCCAAAATCACCTAAAGTAAAGTTTCTTACTTTGATTATTTGCTTTGCTAAATTACAAGTCTAAGTGATTAATATGATTCTTCTGGTTATGTTTGAGCTGGCACAGTGATGAATCAGCCTGAAGCACACGAACATTCTTTTTAAATATTTTATTAATGTTCATTTTTGAGTTGTTGACATTCAGGTCTCTAACTTTCTTCCACGAACAGCTTGCATCTGGCTCCAAAAGTGGACATTCCACATACGGTAAGCTGCACTGATCTCAATGAAATCCTGCAGCGGGCCAGGCTGCCTCCCCTGCATTTGAAGCTAATGACGTAGAGCTCATCCAACATGAAAAAACATGTTCTCAAAGACCAGCTCACTGTCTCTGCACCAAACCCCTTTCAGACAAATTGTCTAGAATGCAAGAACAACACCTGTAACCCAACCTACCAAAGACAATCCTGGTCTACCCTTATAGTCATAAAACATAACAACAGCTCTATACAGATATGCTTATTTGGTTTTCTAGCAACTTTTCAGTGCACACTTGATATCTAAAGGGCACACAACCCTGTTAAGGTTTTTACAGATAAACCATATCATTAAATAAATATGTTCCAAACTGTTTTCAGTGTAATACTTTGACTACCCCACGGTTTTATTTATTGCAGAACTTAACACAAGTAACATCTGAACTATGGTTTTTGGGAAAAAAAATAGTTTAACTATGTGTGACATAGCCTCTAGCGATCAGTTGGCTAACAATTCTCCTGGTTTGGCTTTGTTCCCCTAAGCCAACATCCAATTTCTGGGCCCTGCAAACAGGTTTCCAACACCCAGACCACAACATATCCTAGTCTTCTGAGCAGGTGCAAAGCTCCAAAATCAGTATGTGTGCATTCATGTGAAGAGTGACAGAATGGTGGCAAGGGGAGGATTTAGGCACAACACCTGCAGCTTTTTCATGCTCCTGGCCAGACATTTTGGGAACATGGTCTGACCAGCTGTACGTCTGGCGGCGCATTCAAGTACTAAGTAACAAGTCAAAACAGACAAAACAACCCAGAACGTCGTGACCAAACAGCACCACATCAAAATGAACGCTGAAAATGTCATTGTTGAAAATGTCACCGCTGACAACAATGCGTTGTTTAAAGGTGACTTTTTGAACGTGCTATACGAATAAATGCTACGTCACTGGTGCGCCGTGAGTTTTCTCACTGCAGTAGCTCTGCTGGATGCCTTTCGCAGTGTGGCAGCTGTGTTTATGATTGGCGCTCGGTGTCCCCACATTTGTTCCCAATCTGTGGTGCGAGAGCTGCAAATCATTGCCGTTGGTTTCATGACTTCGCCTTGGACATTTCATTTTTTCCTTCTGGTGGGCCAACCCGTATCACTCTGTTCTTTCCTGTTGACCCAGACTCAATAATGTCTGTTGTGTGTACGTTTATTACATTATCCAATTTGCTAGTTTGACTTAGATGACTCCTCGTGCTTAAGCTTGTTAAAACGCCTTGAGCACTAGCTGAAAGCAGTATAGAAAGAGAGCATCATTATACGTACTAATAACGCCGCCTTCAAATGCACCTGGGGAATGTGCACCTTGTTTCATGACACACATTCAAGAATTGTACTTTTAACAGTGAACTCGAACTCTCTGAATTCAAAATAATGAAACATTCACACTTTTATCACTTATTTATACATAACTTGGTTACACAAGCTGCCAAAGCTGATTGATTTACTTTTTTTTACACCATTCACTAGAGGCTGCTTTCCATCTTGTATCCCTTGCTTTTGATAAGCAATGGTGATAGGAACATTTAGGTCTGGCCAGTGCATGGCTAGTTATATAATATCCCTCTGTCTAAAACTTTTTTTAATAAGCAAAAGTTACTGAGTGTTCCTTTAAGTAACCCCCAACTAATCACGCTACGTAGGTCTCTGGAGTCGTTTACCAGCTACCGTTAAAGGACAAGTTTGTAAATATATCTAATCTGAATTATTTCCTGTGCATTTACCAGAGAGGTCCAAACATCCTCGTCTAACCTTTTCGGCATTGGCGTTCCCACCCGGAGAAATATGAAACCACATTTGTCGAGTCTCACGATCTGATTTTGGTCACATGATTCGCGTCCACGCGATTGTAGCTGTACTGGAGGCTGGAAGAGTTTGGGAGGAGATGCAGGGAACATCGCACAGGAGAGGAGAATTCATTATGATCACATTTAGCCGTGGGAGACTCGTGTAAGCGGAGGTAAATGGAAAGCGAAATGGACTGAATGCGTTTTGAAATCATGAAAGCCGACAAGGTGAAATTGTGCGCGTCGCTTTGCATGTGGCTCGGAATAGTCACCTGGGTTGGAAATGTGAAGTTGCACCTTTGGTTCGTGTTCGTACAGGACGTCGTTTTTTCTGCTGCAGACGAGCAGGTGAATGTTTCTAAAAGGCACGCGCCGGTGAACGCGGGATTGAAAACTTTTAATACTGTGGATAACGCGATCGAGCGCCGGGTCTTCTGGAGCGCGTGGCTGGACGGTCTCTCCACTCGTGTTTTTGGCGTGGAGCACGAGAGGAAGTGGAGAGAGCGGGTTCGGGACGCTCGGGTGGTTGTGCTGGAAGCGGGCTGCGGCAGACCCACGAACCGCCTCGCGACCTTCGCCGACGGCACGAGAGCATGCGTGCGATACGGCATCGACGCGGATCAAGTGCTGGGAGAAACGCTCTCGTATTATCTAGCGGAGCTGCTCGGGATTTCCAACCTTCCTCCCTTGGCGCTTTCCAAACTCAACCTGTCCAGTGAGCAGTGGGCGAGCGTGCGAGGAAATATCGAGGCGTTGGAGTGGTCGCCGAATGCCATTGTGTCTCTCACCGAGTTCGTCCCAAATGTCACTGGAGTGTTTATTCCACTGCATTTGCGGAAACAGCAAGGAGGAGGAGGTCTGCAACTCACTGCCGAGGCTTTATCTAACATGACCGCGACGTATCTGGTTGAATTAATGCAGTGGAGCGATCTAATTATATTCGATTATTTAACAGCCAACTTCGATCGAGTCGTCAGTCACATTTTCAGTCTCCAGTGGGACGCGCGCGTGATGGAGAGGACGACTAATAACCTTCTCAAAACGATCAACGGGCATTTGCTTTTTATCGACAACGAGGCGGGGCTTGTTCACGGATACAGGGTGCTTGACCTGTGGGAACGGTACCACAGACTGCTGCTGAGCTCGTCGTGTGTGTTTCGCAGAAGTACGGTCCGGCGTATTTCTGAGTTGAAGCGCTCCGGAAGCGGCGCGAGGCTGCTGCGTGAACTGTGCCGCGCGAGGGAACCGTTGGCGCGCGAGCTGGGCTCTCTGTCCGAAGAGCACGCGCTTACGCTGCAGAACAGGATTGACGTGGTTTACAAACACGTTAAGCAGTGCACAGAAAACACGTAGGCGTTCGCCAGCTCAGGTGTTTCTTTCTGTAGGTGCTATAAATACGTCGCCGTGTCATTCCGATGCGAACTTACACACTGCTCGGTAGAATTCACGGTGGCAGAATAGGGATATTAACAAAGGCCGCTATTGTTTAGCCTATGGGTTGAGACATTCCCCCTCTCCTGCTAAAAACCAGCTTAAGCAAATGTACTGGTTTCCCAGGCTGCTCTTTTGAGTTTGGGACACTTTTTGGGCCGGACGGGCAGCAAGCTGGTTTAAGATGTTTTGTTTTCACGAGGGTCCAAAAAATTAATCGGTAATAAAGAGTAAATGGATCTTTACAGTCTATCACGTCTCATATTTTCTTGTGTCCTAAACTTTGGATGTTTCATATCTTTCATGCTATGAATTAATTCATTCATTTGTTTATCTCTAACTGTATGAAGGTCAGTTGTTGAGTTTTGTTGTTTCTCCATACCCAGGTGAGTCGTAACAGAACATTAACTGAAATTGCCTTATTATTTTTTTTTTCAACTTTGTTCAATAGCTCCAGTAGAATTGAATTTTTTAAGAGTTGCAACCCTCCCGATCTGTATGATTCACCCGCCGTGATTCTTCTCATTCCTGTTACATGTAGATGAGATCATCTTAGCATGGGCCGAATGTGAACAGGCCTGACAGAATGATGTATGACTGTTCGATGCACCTTATTATGAATGCTGAGACAGCAACGCGTTCCTATGCCATCATCTTTATCAGTAATATTGATCTGCGTGATTGATATACTCTACAAGACCCTTCCTGAAAAACAAGAACACGCTTTATTTTCCTAGTTCAGAATTATGCTCTATTACAATATTTCCCCACATTGTTATTGGTGTAGTGTCAGCGAAGAAATTCATTCAAGCATTCGGACTTGTCTGCAAAAAATTGCAAATGTAATGTTTTTATTTATATTATTAAATCTGTCAGTTACGTTTGGTTTCATAAATCGGATCTGATGGAGGCAGGGTGAACTGTCTCTAAATATTAAAGCGATCGTGTAGCACATTTTCACGAGAGCTCGTCTTTGCGATGTACAAATGCGATGCGCATCTTTTAGTCGTGGAAGAAATGCCATTTTGCGAGAATTGGGGAGAGGGTCTTGAAACAAATATGGTAGAACAGAGGGCCCCATTCCCGCATTCCCCTACGGACCGTCGGTCCTTTCATGGCCTGTGTCGAGGGAGACTCGGTTTCAAAGACATTTGCAGCTTTCATCAGCATCACTCATGGCCTCTTTAAGCTATTTTATCTTGACTGCTTGGGGATCAGGAACCTCAACAACAAAGTGAGCTTTTTTAAATGCTTTTCTATGCCACATATCTTTTGAATATTTCATGTCGGTGATTTGGAGTCCTATGGCTTACATGCAGTAGAGGGAGCGGCAGAAGTTATTAAGCGGAGGTCAGAGGTTAAGCAGAGGGGAATGTTTATACCAGATCAGCCACCTGCCCTATCGCTCACTTTCCATGTCAAACACACCCCACAACCACAGCTGAATATGTTTACTCTTACAGTTTGCAGATCGTAAACTATATCAGTAAGTCTTCTTCAGTGAAACTCTAGCTGTAGGATGCTGGTGGCGTGTTTAATATAGATAACAAGCTGTTTAATTCAATTCATTATAAACAGTAATTTATGTAAATGTGCAGGGGTTTTTTTTGTTGAAAGTTTATGGTCAGAACTAAATTCTGTGCGAATTAAATTTATCAAAAGTGACTGTAAAGATTTTTTTCCAATAACTTTCTATTCATCGAAGAATCATGAAGAAGAAGAATGCATGGTATAAACAAAAACGCTAAAAATGCACACAAAATATTTTCAGCAAATCAACAGATAACATTAAGAGAACGGACACTGAAAATACAGCTTTGTTATCACAGGAATGAAGAAAAAAAATAAATAAATATATATATATATATATATATATATATATATATATATATATATATATATAAAAATTGTATAAATGTCTCACAATATATCCAAACTTCTGTCATGAAACTCTAGATGGCGCAGTCTGATAGAAAATAGTTTATTTTTATTACATATAAGACACTACTTTCAAAAACATTAAGGTATATACCTCAAACTTTTGTTTTCCCGACTTTAAACCTGAAGCACAGAAAGTTGAGTCAAAGTAAGTTTTTCTGTATTTGATGCAAGGCTATAGGCGTTACGCAACGGCCTCAGAGACGAGGCCTTTTTCTATTTTTCAAAGGCCTGTGGTTTTGTGTACTGCTGTAGCTTTTTATTTTACAGTGATGTATGGAGCAGCTTGTAGACTGTATGGGCTTTTTAATATTTTCCAAACTTCAACAAAAATGAGACCAATTCCCTGTTGTGAAGGTGTCAAGTATGGTTAAAATATTAACCCATTTCCCTCCCCCTCTCTGTGGAGCACAAATAATTTACTCGGCCTCCGCGCGAAAGGCTTTTTCCTCTCTGTGCGCCGCTAACACTGATAGAACCAAATAGAACCCATCTATAACAATGACAAATAAACGAAGCCGAGTGGAAGCGTGAGAAGTTTGAGTTGGATCACCATCTATCAGGACGGACGTGGGAGCTGCAGAATGAGTGGGCGTAAGCGTGAACTTATAGAGAACTGAATGACTCTTGGCACGCAACTGCATTAGTAGAAAGCTGTACATAAAATGTATTTTACTTCGTTATTCTTCAGCTAAAGAGTATTTTCACGTCTCTTGCCTGTTATAGTAAGGGTTTCGAGAGAAATATGCGCTCATGAATGCGCTGTTTGTTGTGGTACATCTCCTACTCGTGCGCACAAACGCATGTACACACACATGCGATTCATGAGTTGCTATGGAAGAACAGAGGAGAGGCCAAAGCACTCCGTAGCAGACTGGCAGTAATTGGCATTTCTCCCTCTCTCTCTCTCTCTCCCCCAGGCCCTATTTTGCTTCCACACTGAGGAAAACGGAAGAGCCGTAAAAATAAATAGGAGAATGGCACACAGCGCGTTCCCTCCCCTGTGTTTCCCTCTACTCATCTCAAAGCACATTGAGCGCAGAGGAAAAATGGCTCTTTCACGAACCCCTACCAGCCCCAAGACACCACTTCCTACTACATCCTAATGGCTCAGAAACGATGAAGTCATCCCTTTTGTCAAAAGTAAAGTAATGGCCTCATCCTCATAGTCTCACTCACAAAGCTCTACACATAAGCTCTGGTCCTCTTTCATTATACGTTCTTACTAGAAAGAGGGATTTCATTTGTATATCCAAAGATATATATATATATATATATATATATATATATATATATATATATATATATATATATATATATATATATATATATATATATATTATATATTTAAATACACTACTATTTTATACCTGTGATGGCAAATGCTGAATTTTCTAGAAAAAATTACTAATTTTTTAAATGTAACATGATCCTTTAGAAACCTGAAACATTTCTTTTTATTATCAAGGCTGAAACCTTGACATATATATATATATATATATATATATATATATATATATATATATATATATATATATATATATATATATATATACATTATATATTATATATATATATATATATATATATATATATATATATATATATATATATATATATATATATATATATATAATGTGTGTGTCTGTGTATTTTCAGGATTTAATTTTTTCTTTATTTTTGATGAATAGGAAATGTTTAAAAAAATATACTTGTTTGTAATGTAATGTCTAATTGTTTAAGCACTATTTAATATAAGAATTACATAGATACATACGTAAAAAAATATATATATTTCTTTAATTTTTATGCATAAGCATTTATTTTATTTAAACCTTCCCTTACCAAAAAACTGTTGTGTGATCTCTTTTCAAATTTTCTAAAAACTGTCATTCATCCTCTATAATAATAATAATGATAATAATAATAATAAAAGGCTAATAATAATATTGATTACGTGATTAAAATTAAGTATTATCTGCTCTAAGTGTCCAGAATAGTAATTTAGGTTTAATTTATTTGAGTTTCTTTAAGTTATTAAACTGTGCGTATTCAGCCACCAGGTGGCGGTGTGTTATAACAGTAGACCACCATTTGTGTACCACGCTGTCAAAAAGTAAACAAAAACGTTTTTTAAGGTTTATAAGAAGTGTTTGTGCATTTTAATGATGAAAGATTAAAAAAATTATCATAGATATGATTCTATCAAACAGTATTTTGATTCAGAATATTATAGTACAATGTTAATCCCATAACATCATGTCCCTCATCCCCCTTTTCACTCTTTCCCCCCTTGCACCTTGCTCTCAGGAATCTCCAGACAAGGGAATGCCTCAGTAATTCCCTCAGGAGCGCTGATACTTCCTCCCGCATTAAATGCCTTAGAGCACCAGGTGATGCAAATATTTTGTTTTCCCTGCGCCAAGAGTGGTCAGCGCAGTCTATATGCTCAGTCGGGGCTTATTGTAATGGGTGAGACCCCCCACCGAGGGACAGTCAGTGCGGACCACATTTTCACTCTCCCAAACAGCAAACATACTTTCCCTTTACACAAAGGAGAACAAGGAAGGAATGCTAATCACCTGCCCATCAAACTACCACGTCCAGTGGGCTGTCAGGGCCTAAAACGGAAAGACACGTTAGTCAAATTTTGTCAGATGAACAGGGTATTATGTATTTCTGAGGTATATTTAAACAATGTTTTAAACAGTAACAAATCAGGGTAAATAAAACGTTACATGTTGTGGCGTGTGTTTAAATATATATGACAGGCCTCTTGAATTGAACTAGTGGTTCTCTATTGTGCCACCTGTGTTATTATTATTTATTTAAGCAGCAGATTTTGGTACAGGTATACTTAATATATAGCTGTATGCAGCTACAAAAATCTAGCCTTTTCCTCCTCATATTTGACGGGCTGTTTTCAAAAGCTTGATTGCAGGCCCGGAGTTTCCCGAACGCACCCTTGACTCCTGTCACTAAGCAGTGCGCTTTACTCAGTGAAATGTTCTGAGGGCCACTTACCCTGTTTATTCAGTTCACTGCTAGTTTAAAAACAGACTTCGCTTCCTCTCATCAAACACGTAGCTCCTTTCCGAGCTCAGCGCAGTCTGCGAGCTCATGCGGGACTCTTAAAGATCCCCCGCAGGGGAACAGTGAGTGAGCGCCACACTTTCACTTGGCAAAACAGCAAACATACCTTCCCTTCATTGCCGCACAAAAGATTACAAGCAGGAAATGCTAATCGTCCGCCCGTCAAACTATCACAAGTCTGAGGTGAGCCGCTCTGTTAACTGTCATCCCTGCAGAGCCGCTGGGCTTCTGATGGTTTCATCTGCCCTCAGAAAGAGACATCCACGGAGGCTCAAACAGTGGCTCAGGCTCGCAGAACAAAAACAGTCCCAGGCTCCAGGGATGTGGGCTCATTATTAGTATGCATGCCGTTGTGTTCTCCCATTGACTTTTGCACTAAGGACAAGGCCAGAGAAGCACTCTTTTATTAAGCAATGGGGAGCTTATCTTATTCATCTGCGAGCCGCTCCATTACGTATGCGGGCAGACGAATGTTATCTCATTACTGCTGTCTGTCCATGCATCAAACGTGTAGAATGCGATACGGTTCGCGTTGAGATGGAAATTTAGATTAGGGCATTGTGTATATTCAAAATATCGAATAAAGGTGAGTTTTAACGGGACAAAATTCTGCCATCTTTTACTCATCTCCATGTTGTACGCATGAGCTTTTTACTTGTGTTGAACGCATAAAAGAAGATATTTTGAAGGATGTTTCGAATGTTTTTGTCTCTACAATGAAAGTCAGTGGGGTTCAAAACAACACTGAACCCCACTGACTCTCATTGATTGAAAAAAATAACGTCTTTTATGTTCCACAGAAGAAAGTCAGTCATGCAGTTTTGGAATGACATAAGGATAAATAAATGATGCTGGAATTTTCATTTTTATGTAAATATGGGTTTTTTTTTGTTTAATCTTTGGTCATTTTTCTATGTGCTTTTGTCTGTTTATTTATGTATTTCAATATTTGGGAATAGTTCATTTTCATTTTAGTTACTTTTTGTAGTCAATTTATAATTTTAATTGAACAATTTTCTTTTGAAGTTTTTTAATTTAACAAAAAGTCTTATTAGTTACTGAACGTGTCAGGCCAAAGGAATAAAGTGATCTATAATATATTTTCCGAACTCTATTTTACATTCTCAGCCGTATTTTCTTGTTCGACATCGCTTGAAACATTACTGAATACTTCAGTTTTAGTTTGAAACCAGTGTCTTTATATTCCCGTCACAGCAGGCTGTTAATGCGGTGCCTCACGCTAATATTAGGCAGGCATGCTCACTCAGTCTCACTCATTGTGTTCTCGCCTCAATCCAAAAGCTTGAAAGTTTTTTTTTTATTCCTTAATCGAATCCCCCGTTACACCCGCCGCACACCCAGCCTCAGGCTGCAGAAACGCACAGAGAGGGAGGCAGCACGTCCCTATTCAGACACACACCGCCGTCCACAAAAGCACCAACAACCCACAACCCATCCGTCACACTGACACCCACCCCCCTCCTCCTCAGCTCCCTAGTCCTCGGCCACCCTCTCCCCAAAACAAGAGAGGGTTTCGGGGTAGCGCACACTCCAAACACCTTCACACAGAATCCGAACCGCCCGGCCCGCGGTTCCCTTTTGTCCTGCCTCGGCCGGGCCCCCTGCACAATGCGACCGGGCAGGAACAGAGAAAAAAGGGAGTGTCTGGGCTGAGGCACTGGACCCGCCCTCACCAGCCCTCTTCTCTCCGGTCACCAGCAGCATCTCTTGTGTGGGGCTCTCAGAGGGGTTGGTAAGGCCTGCCCCCCATTGCGCTGATACCACAACAATAAACTGGTGTCCATTCACAGTCGGAGTGGCTGTCCTTTGCTGCATCCAAAATGTCCACAAAAGTGATGCATTGATGTTGAAGAGTCTTAGTTCGGGCTTCTTTTGACAGTGTCTTAGACGCAGATGAAAAGTACTTTTCTTACCACGGTGTGAAAGTTATTGTGCCGCTGTCCCACTTGAGTCAGTGCTTTTTTGGCACTCTATCAAATTCATGATTACTATTGAAATTTGAGACATAGACAAGATGGCTATTCAACAGGATTCAGGTTTATTTTCCAGTTTCTTTTTTGAGATTTAAGCACACAATAAGTCAAACCCTGCTAACATTAATTAGGACTGCTCTTGAATGCGAACATTGTTATATCAACCCTCAAAACGACTTTTCATCACAACAGGCAGGCTGAAATTTGAAATTGAAATTTCAAATAGCTATATTAATTTCAATATTAATATGCTTCAAAATTAAATTTACTCTTGTGAAGGCAAAGCTTAATTTTCAGCATCATAAGTCCATTCTTCAGTGTCACATCTTTCAGAAATCATTCCAATATGTTGAATTTCTGCGTGGTGCATTTTTTATAAGGATTCTTTAATGAGTGCAAAGTTCAAAAGATCATTTCTTTTGAAATACGTTTTTTTGTAATTTCAAACTGTCAGTTGTAACTAATTTAATGCACCGCTGTTGGAGAAAAATAATCCTTAAAAAACTTTTTGTGGATGATAAATGTAATATATAATGCAATAAATATGCTTTCATATTGAATATAAAATAAAAGCAGCATGCACTGAGCTGGCTTCACTGACATGTATACAATGATGCACAATTGAGCTGTTATTTTGTCACTCCACACTCCGCTGTAGTTGTAAATTATTTAGTCCCTCCTATTTCGTAACACAGAGCTCCCTGTTGCTAAAGTACCATTGAAAGGCAGCAGTGAGGAATGCAGGGATTCCGCCAGCCCCATGCCCTTTCCTGAGCGGGCATGTGCCACTCAGACAGCAGGGGCCACAACCTCAAATTACGCTGCATCCCAATACAAGAACCCTGCTGTGCAGGGAGGAGTGCAGATAGAATAGTGGCACACACTCGCATTAGCGGGACTGTTTGTAATTCAGTGTTTGTGTGAGGGTAAAAACTGAGAGGCCGTATGATTGGCTGCTAGGGAAATCTAGCTTGGCCTCTTTCATGACCACTCTGATAAAGCTTTCTTCAGGATTTGCTATGGTTGTCTTGTCCTGCTGCAGCTGTCCTTTAGGAGACAGCCAGCGCTGTGAAAAGAACTGGCCTTGAGGGACCAGAGGTAAAGCAGGGTTGATGGGCTTATATTATTCAGTATTGTAGAGCATGACGCCTCTCATTAACTAATATTATTTAGTGGAGCGAGCGCAAAAGATAAAGTGATTTCAGTTGTGATGAATGCATAAAGAAGAAAAGAGGGAGTGAAAGGAGGAGAGGGAGTAATATTTTTTTCCTTTTCTCTCCTTTTCTCTTTTTGTTGTCAACTTTTTATGAATTAAAATGATTGAGTGAGAAAGTGTGGACTCGTTTAACTTATGCACATATGAGCATACGAGAAATGAATCCTAACTGATAGAAAAGCAGTGTGTAGATATTTACTTTTATCCGTATATGTGCTATCAAATAACTAATCAAGATTAATATATATATATATATATATATATATATATATATATATATATATATATATATATATATATATATATATATATGTATGTGTGTGTGTGTGTGTGTTTTTGTTTATTTATTATGTATATATAAATACACACTGATTAATGAATATATTTTGAAATATATTAACATCTATATTTATATTCATATAATTTAAATAGATATATTTAATAGGCAAACATAACATATTTTTCTGAAATATATACATGCACTTGTGTGTATTTATATATACACAATAAACATACAAAGCACACATATGTTATGTAAATAAAACTTTGGATGTGATTAATTGTTTGACAGCACTATGTATATACATACAAACATACATACATACACACACACACAGAACAATTTGATGTATATATTGTTTTATATTAATTGCCTATATATATTTATAAATATTGTGTATCTTAATTTTTTTTTCTTGGGAACTGCAATTACATTCCCAGGTATTCAATAAAAAACTTAATAAGTAATTTAACTTTGTTAAGCAAATTCTGAGTCTCTATGTAAACAACAACGCAACATAAAATCAGTTCATGAGCTCAAATTCAGCTTTGCATCATTACAATTTCTATTTTGTTATACGTTATTGTATTCTGAATATCACATTGGCAACTCAGAATCCAAGACTGGAACCATCCGTTTTGTAATAAATGATTTGATGGGGATAGCTTTTAGTTGTATTGTTCAGAGCGGTTGTGTGCGTTTTGTAGCTAAAATGAATAACATTTGTAGTGCATGTTGAGAAACGACATTTGTATGCCGTGTCTCTGTATATGTGTGTGTGTGTGATGGAGGTCATAGTCCAGGGCAAGCATTGAACTGGAATGGCCTGCAGGGATACATGTTGCTAGGCAAAGTGCACCGGCTCAGTTGGAGTTGAACGCACAATGCAGTAAGGCCCATTGGTCCTGATGATAATAAATGAGGTGCCAGTGCATCTGTGGTGTTCCAGAGCTCAGAGAGCTTAACGCCGTCCACGCCGTCTGCCATTATGAATTTTATTCATTAGAAGTCAGGCTTTTATTACTTTAGGGAGTTGCAAACAATGGAGTGACATTTGAAATGGTCAGATATTTCTTCGTTTAGTGAGATCGTTGTAAATGTGTTTTATTCCTGATAGATGTAAAGAAAACTTTTTTTGTCAGAAATGATTTGCTAAAATATTCCAAAGTAACAAGTGTGACAGAATGTGAGTACAACTATGCACAATGTACTATGTACAAGTCTCAGAACAGCTCAAATAATTAGATATTATATATATATATATATATATATATATATATATATATATATATATATATATATATATATATATATATATATATACATAAATAATTATATATATAAATGTATGTAGGTATATATATATATATATATATACACATTATGTTTCTTGAATAGTTTCAGAAAGGGTCAAGACTCTAAATGTGTGAACTGCCTCTAGAACAGTTGACATGGTTGGATCTCTCAGGGCCAATCTTGTAGCCCCTGGCATGGTTGGTTTTAACGGTATCTGCGGCATGTCGTCCTCAGGGGGAAAAGTCAGCCCTCCTGAGTGCTGTAAACCATAGACTTATCTCTGTGGCCTACTGTCAGGGGTCACACTGGCCGCACGCTAGGGTCAGCCCGTGACCTCCTTGCCTCCGGCCGAACCTAAGGTGCCTTTCACTCCAAACAGCGGTGTAATTATCTCCTTATTGCAAGAGCGCTGAGGCCTGATGAGAGAGAGAGTTTCAAGAGGGCTTGTCAAAGATGAGAGGCTTTAGACGCGTAATTCTCATCTCTCATTAGTTGTGGCCCCTCTCTCTCCAGCTCATAGGCACACAAAGAGCCTCCGCTCCCCCAGCTGAGAAGGGCTTCATCAGGGACAAAAGGGAGTCCCTTAGTCCCTGACTGGAGGACAGGCCGGGCCAGGAGGTGGAACAGCAGGGCCTATTCCAGCTTAATCCCAGGACTACGGTATAGGGACATGACTTGTGGACTGAAATCCTCCTCTCAGGGACTTAGAGCAGTGGCTACTCTCAGTGGTGTTTGGAATCCTCTTATTGGAGTCACAGTGGACTTTAGGGATAATGTACTCCCCTATAGCCACTACTGACTGAGCACTTGCTGGGCGACTGCATCAAGACCACAGGACGCATTGAGTGTGGGAAGAAAAACGTGTTAGGCCTCATTGGGACACTTCCTTTCAAACTATGGGACGTCAAATATTTTTTTGGCTGGCAGGTCGAGAGTCTAAACCTCGAAATGGCTGAGAGAAAGAGTAAAGTTTGATGTGCTATCACAAAAGTGAGAGGTCTATGGCTTGTCATTCAGCACATTGTGGTTGTACATTAACAGACTTTACTAGCCTGTGTTCTTCATCATGTTCTTTTCTGTTGTAAACCAAAACAGTAACAATCAACATCCTGTTCAGGAATTTTATTTGAAGTAGATGAGAGATTCTAAGGAAAGTAAAACGGGTTTGTTTGCAATCAAGATAAAAATCCCTGATATATTCTCTAGGGCTATGTGTATACCCAAAATAGGCACTTGTTCTGTCATGTTCTGTCACTGTACTGCACATATACAGTGTTCATAATGCGGTATTGTCCTCGGTCATAGCATATCATTTTGCTAACATTTCTAGAACATTTGTATGACCAAGAAAAACCTTCTTGAACATTTACAAAAGAAGTTGCGCTCACAGAACTGAAATAGCGTTTCCGTAACTTAAATAAAACATTCTGGAATTTTGAAGTTCCAATGCATGATGCCATCCCGCAAGAACTGCGATAAACCACAGTCCTTCATCATCCCGTGCCTGGCTATGGTTCCTCAACTGAACGTTTTCTCATGCTAATCAGCTTCTTTGTAGTTGAAGGGATTTGCTCTGTGGAAGCTTTGTCCCCAATCCAACAAAGAGCCCCCCCAAAGTCAAGCCCACTGCCATGCTGACACAAAGATTCGTAGTTTTGGGGAGCACGTCCCTAACTCTATTCATACTGAGCGCACCCCTCAAAACTCGCTCAAAAAAAAAAAAAAAAAAATCACTAATGAACTATCACAAACTATATCTCGTTTCTTTCAGAGATGTTACTGAATTTCATGTACCTTACCTCAAAGCATTTGCAACCTCCTAAACTATGAAGCGATGAAAAAAACATAAACACATTTGGAGAAAGGAAGTATATATAACAAACTGTATAACACAAAGTTTTTTCTTAACGTACAGGCAGCGAAAAGGAGCTACCAAAGGACAATAACAGGTGCATTAACTGGATTTTTGGGGCCTTGCAGTGTCAAAGACTATATTACTTTTCTAAACAGAGGACATTCAGTAGGCTTTTTGCCTGCTTCTCTCTTTGTGTAGTAATTGGGTTATTGGTGTATAAGCATTATAAAGATGCATAGACAAAGCGTGAAGGAGGAGTTAGGTAGGGGACAACTACACAAAGAGACCTTTCCCTTTATCGTTTCTAATTGGCCACCCATGGCCCTTTGCTATTCACCTTTCCATTTTCATCCACAAGCCAGAAGAAAAAAGAAAGTATTTATGTGCTATATAGGCTACTAACTAAAAGATTATTTACAAACACATCTGACTTTTTCCATTTTACATAAACTGTTTTCTTTTTTACAATCAAGAACCTAATACGGAAGTTACAACCCTATTTTCAGTTTTTCAAAGGGATCAAACACTATTGACACTATTCAAAGTTCCTGTATAATGCAGAGAAATGATTGGATTATTCTTTTCTTTCGTAAACGCCCCTGTAACCTTTATACATACCATCACTCTTTGCCTTCAAGCTTTCTCTGAGCAGCTTGTGAAAGATGTGGGAAAGATGATCTAATTATTTCATTTACTAATTAGCACCCATGGAATCTCACCCCAGCGTTGGCCTGCCCTGCCCGACCCCTTGAAAGTCAGTCTGTGTTAAAGGCCATTTTTATTTCTTTACCCAAAAGAAGACAAAGGTAATTTAATTGCCAGACCCTTTCCATATGCTTGCAGACCTGTGCGGTCAACCAAAGCCCCCAGAGACCCAATCGGGTTGTTTCACTCAACCCTTGCAAAC
The DNA here is from genome assembly GCF_018831695.1 of Puntigrus tetrazona. Taxonomy (NCBI): domain Eukaryota; kingdom Metazoa; phylum Chordata; class Actinopteri; order Cypriniformes; family Cyprinidae; genus Puntigrus; species Puntigrus tetrazona. The sequence continues at coordinate 27,659,945 of NC_056705.1, read as the reverse complement.
TGTCAGCCCCCCAGTCCCAAACAAAAAAAAAAAGTAAAAGCAAACACATTGAATCTAGTTAAAGAGAGAATGAGGCAAACAAACACAAAGAGGGGATCAACTGACCCGCAAAAAATGCTCTCAAACACAACCGGCCTTCAAACGGTCAGGGAAAGTCTGTATCTCTTCTGTACTGGAGGGCTGGTGAAGGGAGATAAGAAATTGAATTGATAAAAGAAAAACAAAGATTTTGGACTAAAGCTTGACTTTTGTCTTATCACCTCCATAATAGTCAGGCGCTGAATGAAGACGGGCAGATGGCGAGGAGATTACAGCCATTTGAATTCATATATAAAGAACTGCTTCCCAAAGACGATAATGAATTAGAAATGTGATTCACATTGAAGGCTGATAGGGATAGCCTCCCTTTATAGCCGAACGGGCCGAGGCCTGCTTCTACCTGGGCAATCTGTATTTCTCACTGAAATGCCGCCCAGTGCAGCTCAGTCAGAGTGCAGTTTTAAATGAACCTCTAAAAGGAGCACACGTGTGGTTATGTGACACCAGCGCATAAATGAACCTGCATTGTCCTGGCAGATCATTGCCTCGTAGACTCATTAAACCTCCCCACCACCTCTGACTACAAGGAAGCGCAGCATCCTCTTTACCAAAGAGCCACAGGGCCTGGGGTACCGGTTTAAACCAAACAAGGACGCCATTACTCTTCACAATACTCTGAATGGGCCAGCGGGGAGAAGGGCAGTCTGGCTGAAACTGGGGAATGTTTAATTAAACTTTGGAAAGGCTTGGAAGTGCATCTGCACCAAATGACCCTCCGTCTCAAAAGAGGGATTAGGCCGGTGGAGAGAGAGCAAGTTCATTAGAGGAGCGCAGGCACAGGAATAGCACTTATAAGAGAAGGCCACCGGTGTAATTGAGTTTCACAACCATAGGCATTCACTTACACACACGCTAATTACGACTGGAGAGAAAAATGTTTATTTTTAGTACAAACTTAACCAACATCGAGAAAGACTTAAATTAGTATGTAAGCTTGTATGTAAAATTGTTAATGTGGTATGATAAAGGTTTTGAATAAAGATAATTATAATAATAATAATAATTATTATTTTGAATTAACACTAATATTGTGAAATTGTTAAATTATTATTTTAAAATAATGCTTTTTTTTATTGTTAATACATAACAGTTTTGTTTTGTGCCGCTAGTCATCAGCTTCACGTGATCGATCAAAAATTATTCTAATATGATTTGGTGTTCAAGAAATTTCTTATTTCTTATTAATATCCATGCTGAAAACACTGTCACTTATTTATATAAAATTATTTTGTGGAAACCATGATATTTTTTCAGGATTCTTAAATGGATAAAATGTTCAATTCATTAAAGTTATGTGCATACGTATAGTTATTTGTTCGTTTAAATTTATATTTTCATTCTTGCTTGCTTAATCCCCCCAAACCTCTGTAATATATAAACTAGAAATATGCCAGAGTTGCAGACAGGGAGGGTTGTAACATCCACCTCAAAGATTACGCAAAATAGGACCATGTATAAGCTGACATTTAACACAGTTGTGAAAATGTTCCATGTACATCAAAATTGTGTCGCAACCATATCCAGTCTTCCCGATTCAGTCTGAATTGAGCCAAAAATAGTATTTAGCGTAACACCTAAAATGGTATAAAGGCAAAAACACACGGGTATATTGCCAACTGGAGGGGGAATCCCCACACATTTTGCTCAGCATATGTTGTAATACCTGATACAGAAGGAGGACAAACATCTGTGCACATCTATAGGGATTCTATCGTCATTGTAGAAATTAGCAGGGAGTAAAGCAATTGTTGAAGAGCTGTATTGGTGTATTAATAATTAACCATTTCCCCCTTTGCTTCCTCCCCCATAGACCCTCTCTCTGCTGACATTTCCAGGGACTGCGCTCCGTAGGAGGACGGACTTCTTCATTTAGAAGACAGGACAATGCAGTACACTGCTTTTGTCCCTTTGAAATCCTGCTGGGCCTCAATATGGCCGGTCAGGGATCAATAGGGAAGCACAAAAGCCGTTACTCTGCAGATTCACTGGGCTTTTAAAGAAGGCGCAAAGCAGACAGCATCCAGACCGCATGGTGTCTGGCCACACTAGGCACAAATGGAGTGACGTAAAGAGTAGGAAGAGAAAAAATGTCAATGGAGGAGGAAGAGGGGTTGTGGCACGTGAGATTGTTTTGAACTGAACTTGGACAGAAGACCGAAGAACCGACATACCTGTACTTTATAGAAATCAGGTTTAGTTAGTTTTCTTTTTAGTACACTTCAGTTTACTTGAATGTAGCATAAAAATCAAGACATACGATACCAACATAGGACACTGCTTATCTATTCTGTAATCTCTTTCTTTTGATGCAGGTCCTTTACCTCTCTTGTGTGGGACAGATGGTCCTCCATTCCCCACATACTATCACAGATTGAGCTGGTCTTTGGTTTACATTTGACAGGATGTGATTTCTTAGCTCAATCAAAGACGGCAAGAGGCCTAGCCCAAGTCCATTGTCCGAGCGATTAGAGCATGAATGGAGTCTCAAAATGGAGAACCAGTGCAGGGAGACAGCATGAAGAAGAAGGACGAGGAGGAGGAGGAGGTTAAGGAATGCATTTTATGGTGAACGAGAATAACTGGCCCCTGGTCAGCAGTCCCCCGCGAGGACCTGGACTTTGTACGCTTAGTCCTCCGCCCTCTGCTGCGACGTGGGGCTTTTTAGGCAACATGCTTTCTGCCACCCCACGACTCAACTATGAGAAAGGATACGCAGCGGGAAGCCCTTTTCCTCGCAGTCCAAGCCCATCTGCCACTGCTGAGTGTGGAGGGGCCCGGCAATATAAGTGCACTAGACGGATGTGATAAATGACACACAGAAACTGCACACTCACATGGAAGACTATGAGTAAAAGTATGTTTTGCCTGCGTTGTGAACATTAGTTTGCATTTTATGCTAAATGCGAGGCATTAAAAAGGCTGTGTCTGATAGAATAATGGTAAGAAACATTTTTCTGTTTAGCTGCCTAAACAGATAGTCCGGTTCATGATCACATGAGTCTTATGCGTCTGTTTTTTTTGTATTGATGTGAATTAAAAATGAGTGAGTTCTCCATAGCCTACTAAATCAAGGACATACACAGGGATCAGCATAGTCTGATTCACAAACAAATGTCTTTTATGAAACGGTTCTTTAGAGAGAATCAAAAACATACAGCGATGTGGTCTGATTCACGAATAAATGATCACCTACAGCACAAGCAATGTAGTCGGATTCATTAAGAAATTACCTAGTGAGATGTTTTTATGTACTTAATCAAAAAGGACCAATATAGTCTGATTCATGAACAAGTGGCCCTTAATTATTGTTTTTTTTTTATATATAGTGAATCAAAAACTTACAGAAAACTGACCGTAATAAATTTGTTCTATATTGAATCAAAAACCTGTGTGGTTACAATAGTACGTACATGTAACGTGTAACGAGTACACCTTAAAATAAAGTTTTACTAAATGTTATTAAAATATAACATATCGTTAAATGTGGTTGTGGTTGAGAAAAAAAGTAATGCGGCACAGAGAACAAGTGCAGACACCTACCTGAACTGTGCTGCTATGTTTGTTTGAGATCAATATCTATATAAACAGGGAAAAAAATGGTGCTGCTTAATGAAGCTTTAAATTCTCGTTCTTGGGCAAAATACAGTTGTATGTCAGTTAGTGAACTGTCGCCACTGCAGGACGTTTGCATGAGGGGTTTGCATGCAGATAACACGAATCCAAATGGTTTTGACCTTAATAAAAGGAACAAGTTACTACGTAACGTCTAAACGCAACATCATTTGACAAACGTTGTTCAGGACAAGTTAGATCATGTTTAGGTGACTTTTGTAGTCATGTAATTTTGTAAAGAAAAGAATGCTGATGATTTCACAGCATTCGCCAAATGCAGGTTTCTTTATCGTCTTGTTATATCGTCTTATTGTATGAATTATTTTCAAATGAATAAAAATGATAAATCACATAGGTTTCCGTAGGACATCATTTCATCATGCCAGTCATCCCCTTCATGTTTTCTTCCTTTGGTTCTTTGAGTGTGAGATGAGGTTGGTACAGCTGGGCCTGGCAGGCTCAGTATTCGTCTTGAATCAAGTGCACTTTCAACACACACACACACACACACACACACACACACACAGATGACTGCCTCGGGATCTGTCACTCTGCATTTCAGTCTCACCAAAAGAATGATGGTATGCTGAATGGCACACACTCTCTGACAATTCACACTCAACCAGATTCTGAGGGAGTTTTCGAAAGGAGAATCTAAAACTCTTTTTCCTTTGACCTATTCACATTTGCATTACCATTAAAAGGTTTTGGCCAGTAAGAGTTGTTGAAAAGCAAAAACTGTTCTTAATGTTGATAACAATAAGGAATGTTTCTTGAGCACCAAATCAGCCGGTTAAAGGGATTTCTGAAAGATCATGTGACGCTGAAGACTGGAGTAACGATGCTCAGCTTTTTCATCACAGGAATAAATTCTGTTTCAAACTTGAAAATGGTTCTTTTAAATAGTAAAAGTAATGCATTTTTGTTTTATTTCAGTTTTTTTTCAAGTGAATTGAATAAGCTGTGAGCATATTGATTTGTTTTAATATGAAAAGCTCCTTAATTTGACCTTATTTTGAATATACCTTGAACAAGCGGTGAGCATAATGATTTGTTTTAAAATGAAAAACTCCTTAATTTGACCTTATTTTCCAGTTTGAGTGATTCATCACAATGTATATGTTTTACCTACGGCATAGTTAGTCATCTCAGTTGGGTCTGCGCCATTACCAGCCCTCATATGAGTGTGACTGACAACATGTTAAGGGGCAGTTACTCGACGGTTTACTTTTTGTCTCAAGTATCAACAGAGCCAGGGGCAAATGTCTCAACATGCATTCCATAGAATCACCGTTGCTTGTCATATTTGTGGTTTTTGCATGTAAAGGCTTTTGCAGCGTGCTGTCATGAAATAACAATTAATCACAGAGATTAATATATATTAATGTGTTTCTGACTAACTGATTAACACTTAGCTATCTTTTTTTCCCCACCGAACTTGTGATTACTCACCATTGTATTGATCTGCTTTTTGTTATAGTTATAGTTTAAAATACAATATAAAATATATTCAAACATTTTTTTAAAATAATATTTCCCAATATTACTGCTTTTACTGTATTTCCGATTTAATAAATGCAGAATTTGTGAGCATAACAGACTTTTTTCAAAAACATTACAAACCTGAAAGCAGTTTAAATACAATACGATATTTATGTTATTTTAAAAGCAAAAAGTATGTAAAAAAATCTGAGTGATACATCTGTCCTGACATCAGCATCAAGGTCATTCTTCTTTATTAGTAAAAGCATTAAGTAGCACATAGGCAGAGTTAGTGACAAAAAAGTGAAGCTTCAGAGAAACGCAGTGATGATTTAGCCTGTGAGAACAAGTGGATGGACAAGTGACATGAAGCTCAGTCACCTGGTTTTTCTTTCTTGGAGTGCTTCTGTCCTGACCTGCAGCGTGGTTCCTCTTGGTCACTCTTCAAGTAATAGCAGTTTGCTTACGACTGAACTGCCTGTCATATAATACAAATAATGAAATGTGCAAATAGGACATCGTGGAAATTTCTTTTAGTTTAGAGCACTGATATATTCTGTTAAAGAAATAGCTGGCCTAAAAATGATTTGATGGAAATGTACAGGCCATCCGAGATATGTATATGCATTTGTTTCTTCAATGGAGAAATTTAGCATTACATCACTGGCTCTCTAATTCTCTGCAGTGAATGGGTGCCGTCAGAATGAGAGTCCTGACAGGTAATAAAAACATGACAATAATCCACAAGTAATCCAAGTGACACGCTGTGTGTTTGTAAGAAACATTCTACTAATTTTAAGCACGTATGGACCAGCCAAATACAGTAATTCACAATAACACATCCTCCAGTGAGAAAGTGCATCCCCTGCCGTAAACATTGCTTGACCGTTGTTAATTGTCTCCTGATTCAGACAAGATTACTTCTCTAATAGAGAAAGCAGTATTATGAATAGAGGACTTAAAGAGAAGCAATGATTAGGTTAAACATTATAAACCTCTACTGCATGCATTTTGATGGGAGATTAAAAAAAAATATCCCAAATTGTTTTTTGGCTTATTTGAGAACATTTTACTGATAAAACATATTTTTTTACCACCCCTCACCCCCATCCCAAAATATTTTTTGTTGCCTCTGGGCAATGTTTCTGCAACAATGGTATAGAATCATAGAGAAAAATATCCATTCACATATTATAAGACAATGCTCAGGGAGCAATATAAAATCATAAATTGAAATATTAAGTAAAAAGGGAAAAACACTTGAAACACATTGATATATTGCATTTGATACAGACATAGGTTTGTATCGTAGTACAGGGCTGGAACACTTCTGGGCCTGGAGGCCACTGTCCTGCCCAGTTTAGCTCCAACCCTAATTAAAAACACTTCTCTATAGTTTTCAAGTGATCTTAAAACACATTCATTAGCTAGTTCTGATGTGTTTGATTGTGTTGGGGGCTAACTCTGCAGGACAGTGGCCCTCCAGGAACAAAGTTTCTCAACCCTGGTGTAGTGTGTCGTGTCATATCATGTACTCAATGAAATTTTACTCCATGTTAAGCTTCAAGAAGAACTTCTTCTCTGCTGAGGTGCATCTTACACTTACATCACTTTGGGTGTTCTTGCACACCTAGGAACCTTGCATCGTCCCTTTCTTCACACCTGTATGTATTGTCAATAGGAAATTAGATATAGCAGGTAGGTATAGAAAGTCTTCTCTACACCTTCATACACACACACAACACACACAATTTCTAAATACAGTTCATCTCATTTTAAAACAATTTTGTCGTCTTCTCACACCATGTGTTCCTGTTACCATGTGTCAGAAAAGGACGTCCCGCCTTCAAATGGTGCTTCATAGTAACTCCCACACCTTGATACATTTCAAACATTTTAACTGGTTGCAATCATTAAAAAAATCTACTGAACATGGATCATAAGAAAAACTTTCCATTGTCTGAGAGCAACACTATGCAGTGATGATTTTGTTACAAACATGTAAAACATGGTCCACGAGAAATCAAAAGGATGGAACAGATGAAGAACTGTGATATTTTTATGAGCTCTTTAGAGTCTGACGGCACCCATTCACTGCAGAGGATCCGTTGGTGAGCAACTGACGCGACGCTACATTTCTCCAAATCAGTGATGAAAAAACAAACTCATCTACATGTTGGCCCGAGGGCGAAAACTAATTCTTCAAAACGGCCTCAACCAAATAAACATTCGCCGCATGTAAAATGGCATTTGATGTCAGCAACAAACAATCTAATCGTTTTAAATACAACTATTTGCATAACAGTAGACTTATTTCTCAGTTTCGACAGGGGTGGGGCCTGAAGTTGCCCAAATTTCCCTCCAGACCGAAGAAATCTAATTGAATAAGAGGAATATGCATCAAGAGAGAGAAAGAAAGAAAGAAAGAGAATGGGGCAGTAAAAGAAGAACTAACCTAGAAACAGTGCTCTATAGAGGAGCTGACCTTGAAAACAGGATGGAGACAAATATATGGATGTCACCAGCGATGCATTTAAGCATCCCATCAAACAGCTTAGCTGATGAATAGTGGCCGAGGGTAGCTAACTCCTTAGTGATACAAAGTTGAGAAATAACATATTTGTGTAACCACAAAACACAGGCACATTTTTGGTGGCTCAACAGAACATCCCGAACCAGCAGTCTTATTCAACGTCTAGGAGAGAAGAGAGCTGTGAATAGAATTAGGGAAAATCTGCATAGTACAAGAGCTCTCCGACAAAGACTTAATGGTACGTTTGGCTCTTTTGAAGGGGCAGCAACAACCCAAAACCTTTAGTCCTCAGACCCCTTCAACAAACCCCAACCCCCCTCATAAACCCATTCAGACTCCTCTCCACCCCACCCGCACCCTCCGTTCCTGTCCTCCGCTCACAGAGGGCGGCTCGGGAAGGCTAGAAGATGAGTATTGATATAATGAGCGGGAGAGAAAGCGTACAAAAACACTGGGCAAAGCGTAGATGTGATTAGAGCCTGAATTCCATTATGTCTTTCGGCAATGATGGACAAATACGCCCAATGAGAAAAGCATGGGGTGAGGCATTGGCAACACAAAAGCCCCTCGCAGAGACGCAGTTGAATGTTCACAAGAGAATAGGTCTGGACGGTTAAATATTTAAAAATACACTAAACTGTCTACACACAGACGCGGCGATGCAAATACGCATCTATGGCGAGAAGTAAATATTGCTTTTGGTGTACACGTGAGCTCTTTTTGTCAACAGGAAAAGGCGTTTGCGTGATTATCGGAGGGGCAGATTTGTATGTTGTGTGCATTCACAAGTGCACAGTACATACTTGATGTAATTGCATTAGGAGATTCGACAATGAGTGTGTGTGTGTGTTTAGGGGGCCGTCATCAAATCCACCCCATCGTATTCCCATTACGGAGATTGTGTAAATAATTTTCTTTGGAATTTACACTAGACGGCGTGATGCGCTGCTGCTTTCGAAATAACTGGACCAGTGTAAACAATCTTTGTATTTGTTTGGAGCAGCTATAGTGCACCGATGAGTGCTGAATGGTAATCAGCTACGCAAATGTTTGATCAAGCACGAACACTTTCTTGAGAATGGCACCATGGAGTTATCATTAAAGTCATCTGGGTGTATGCCTGGAAGTTCAGATACAGAATGTAGAAGAACTATGAGGCCCACAAGTCTTTGGGCTTTCTTTAATTGGTCATTGAGGGGCTGCTGCTCTGATTTGAGTTGCTTTAATGCATCTGTGTGACTTTGCTCGAAAAAGGAGAAAAAAGCTACACAACTTAAAAGAGTCATTGCATGCATGAAGACCTTTTAATTGAACTTTAAGTGTAGCATGATGCATTTTTAAAAAATTGTAATAAAAAATGTACACTACTGCTAGAAGTTTGGGGTTGGTAGGAAAAAATGCTCTTATACTCACCAAGGCTGCATCTAATAGTAATACTGTAATTTACAATATTTCCTATTTTATTATATTTTTAATATTTAATTTATTCCTGTACTGGCAAAGATTTTTTGAGCACCATTATTATAATGGTGCTCAAAAAAAAAAAAAAAAACCTGCTGACCTTATAATCATAGTAGTGAATGAATTAATATTTGTGCAGTCTTGTATTTTTTCTCAAAAAATAATACAGTGTTTCTTCTTATACTCTTTCAATGACCCGAAACAATAAATATATTCCTTGTAACTGATATTATAATTACATTTAAAATGCTCATATTTTGTGGGTGAAACACAGACTCAGCATTTTTAGTTTAATACTGGTTTGATTGAGAGATCTGTCGGGACAACAACAGCAGGAATGCACATGTTCTGCTAGTGCCGTAAAACACATATTCACAGTACTTAGCACGTTTTTATTTTATGTCTAAATAAAATGTAGTTGTAATTTTAGTTTTATAAAAACAAAGCAAACTCAGTCTTCTCAAGTACCCTGTACCCCTGTTCGGGAGTCACTGGTCTTTCATTGGCTTTTAGCACCTGCTTAGTTATTGACATAAATAGTGTTTGGAGCATGTACCTTATCATCAGGCCTTTGATAAATGAGCTTAGGTCTCACATCTATGCCTTTTTGTAACTATAGTGTCACACTAAGCATACAGATTGTTAATCACATGGTGATAAGGAAAGGCGAGAGCACCAGGCAAATTATTAAACTTGAAAATTAAAAGCACCGAACGCTGGAGACCCAACTGAAGCCACAAGATGTTTTATCTCGCTTGCTGTCAAGCGAAGACGTGTATGCAGATGTGGAGTAATATCATTAAAACTAAAGATGCTTTAACCTTCTTTTAGGGTACCACAGCCATCATTCTTTGAAGCATGTGAAGCTTATCAGGAGGAGAGTCTTATCGCTATTTGTCTGGTGAAGCATGGTGGCCCGGGGGGACAGCTGAAGAATGGCATACAGTGGGCAGGCCTAAAATGGCAGGGATGGAATCCGGAGTGACACCCTAGCTTTTGTGTGACCTCTTTCAGAGGGTCATCACTGTGTGCTGTCACTCTGTGTTGTCCTCAAACTAACTGTACCTGTGGTTTCGAGCACTGGGGGAAACTGGAGTAGATTTAAGGTGCATTTACAAAATGACTCCAGCAATCGTTTTGGGAAGATCACGAAATGCGTAAAAAAATGTTACGAATTTGATTATTTTATTCAGCAGGGACACGTTAAATTGACAAATTGTTCATTGTTCATTTTAGCAGCCCAGAGTAAAACAATGTGCATGTTTCTTAAAGCATCTTCGAGACATTGCCGCAGTTATTCTGTGTTTATTCCATGCTAAGTATGAATCAAATCTATTAGCGTTATTTAGAGACATATCACTCAAGACTTACTGATAAGAACATTATAATTAAACTTTATTTGGAGTACTGTTTGTGCACATTTCTTGATTTTAAGCCTAAAATGTGTTTTAATGTCGCTACTGATAAGGACTGTATGGCTTTTCACTAGGGGCTCTTTTAAGCTTTCTGTTCATTGAAGAATCCTGAAAGAAAAGAAATAAAAGTTTCACAGTTTCCATAAAAATATTAAGCAGCACAGCTGTATTCAGCATCGATAATAAAGCAGGTCTGGATTCATTTTGGAAAAATCAGTTTTGCATGAAATCAGTTTTCATGTATTTTTGATCAAATGAATGCAGCCTTTGGAAAGCATAAGTAACATTTATTTATTTAAAACGTTAAATAAACAAATATGTTGAAACACAGATGATTCTCAGAATGGTTCTCATCAATAATTTACAACAAAATACAATATATAAATAAAATGTAAACTAAAAGAATATTAAAGTGAATCATCATTAATAATGTACAATATGAAATGTGCATAAGGGTAAACTCTAATATAAATACATTTTATTCCCTCTTGCATGAAAGCCGTGGTTAATATCGCGTGTGCACAGGATAAACGCTAATGATCATTACTGCCATTTTATAAAGTTTTTAATGAAAACGACACCCTAACTAAATAGAAGAGGTGAGCAGTGGACGATCTGAAAAGAAGCCAAAACGGTGAGGTCATAACTGTCCGTTCTGATAACAAAGCTCATAAGATTATGAGACAACACAGCCGATCAGCAGGAAATAAACATGGAAACACAAACATCTAATCAGCCACCAGCCTCCATCCCAGTTGAGAAAGCAAGTTGATTATTTAGATTACATTGGGGGCCTGAATAAATTCAGAAAGCCACCCACAAAGAGGGCCTCTATCAGACCAGCTCCTCAAACAAGCAGAAGCCATGGAGATATGAGACGCCTCGCAACAATGGAAGTGTGGCTGAGAGATACAGGAACTTCACAAGCGTATTTGCTTACAAGGCCCCTGGCCAGCACCAAGCGCGCAGAAAATACTCACTGACCACACACAGGTTCACCGAACCACTGTTTGTTTAATCGTCGTACGTTACAGGACTAATCTTTGTCTTATCTCCTCTTTTTAAACGCCGCTAATGAATTTTCTCAAAAAAGGAGTCGGAGCGCGAGTGTGGAATAAAACTCTCTCTCTCTCTCTCTCTCTTCTGTGGGCTGCGGGGACTGAGGAGTGTACAGCGCTCAGAGCTGGGTTTGTTTTGGGTTTGTGTGATGAAGTTTGAGGGGGGTTTGGCCCTCGGCCGAGACGGATGACTATTGTGTGTGCGAGAAGTGTGTGCGGAGGGTGCTGGGCAATTTAAGACAGCGTTTAGCATGCAGAGCCAGACAGGCTAAATCAACCTGACTGCACACAATCATGAGCCGAGAGAGAGAAACAACCAAAAAGAGAGAGAAAAGGGCATTTTTTTGTAAAGAATAAAGGGAATCTTGTCAAAGTGAGGCATGAAATCCAAGACTTAAAAACTGCATGTCAGAATGTCGTTGCATAATTTATACTTGGATAATAGGTTTCATTGCTCAGAATGTTCTTTATAGTGGTTATTAAAATTGTTTTTCTGACTAAAATGAACTGTTTACTGGGGATGCTTGTTCTGTGGAGTCACCGTGAAACCCCCCTCTTTGTGTTTAAGAGTGTATGATCTTCAAAATGAGAACCGAAAAAAGAGACAGAGAGAAAAACAGAGGGACTGAAAGATTAAAATTAGTCTGAATGAGGCCCGCACCCGGCCCCTTTCATTTGTCACTGGACCCAAATCAGCCTTTTGTGTGAAAGTCTGTAAAGTAGTGTCAATCATTCTGCTGGTGTTTTATTAGAGAGGAGCATTTTTTATGAATTTGCTCTTCACAAATTAAAAGGACCTCCTGCTCTAAGTGCGGAAAAAAGCAATACAGACTGAAGTTAGATATCACAATGCCACTCGTACACTGGAGCGACATCAAAGTGCCCAAGACATCCAATCAGATTTATGTTGAAGGCACTATGTGATGAATATGGTGTAGCCCTCACACAAAAGTGCTTTTGTGTCACTTAAATCAGAGGCCATTCAAAATCAGCACGGGTCTGTCTGATTGGATGATGGCGAAAGGCCTTACAGCGCATCCAAACTTCACACGCACAATAGAAAATGCTAATTTTCATGCACTCAGAACCTTAGTGCTTGGGTTGACTCGCATTTGGAGCACTTTGAAGGATGTCATTTAAAGCAAGAACGGGGTTGCTTTTTGCCGGGTTTAAATGGGGAAAGTTAGAACTGCACAACTCTAAACCCATCTCCTTATCTGTGCTGATAAGACCCCTCTATATACGTTATAAAAGCAAAAGAAAAAAGCGAACGGAAAAAAACGATTGGTAGGAAATTTTGGATGCCCTCCAGGACATTTAGTTCATCACCATTAGTCTTCTGCTGACGTCTATTCACAGCCTCCATAGGTTGGGACGGACACATTGGTTACACCACAAAGGTATTCAGGGGTTATAAATTGCTTTACTCTTGAACTTTTTGTTGTTGCTTAAAAATTAACTGTTCACATACTGTATCCCAAGGTTGTGTCCCGTCTACAGCTGCCTGTCACTTTTCCTTTGTGGTTATACAGTAAATGACTCCATTAATTAAACCATGCTGACACTTCTCAAAGACCACTTTTTTTATGAAAGATAAAGCAGTTGCAAATAAAAGAAAGACCAGCGGAATATGTTTTTAAAAATCTTGTTCGCTGTGATACTTTTTCGCAATTAATTGTAAAACTCACTAGCAGTTGCTAGGTAAAAAATGTTCTGAGTGTGTTTGTAGCGTTTAATTTCAAAGTAAATCAGTACTTATTTATACAGTGCTTAAGTATCTACATTTGTGCCATTTGGATTATTAACTGTCAAACTTAATAAAAGTATTTTTTAGTTATTGCAAGTTATCAGTCAGTTGATTTTAACCACACAAGACAATTAAATGAATAAATAAAGTCTTTATTTTACATAAAATAGGGTTTCTCTTCATAAAAAATTGCATATACACAAGTTTGTATAAAAACACACAAGTGCACACTTTGATACAAAAGTTATTCACCCAGTACAAAAAATGTTTCCGCATATCTAGCACAAAATATTATAATATACAGGTTGCCTGTGGGCTTCCTAGTGTAACGTTAGTGTATCCCCTAACAGACGCCGTATATGGGACCTGATACTATTTCTCCTCATTCGTTTAACTACGACTGGTCACCTCGTTATTTGTACAATATGGAAGGAACAAACTGGCTCATTCAGTTGCATTTACACGTTATTGCCTCAACAGGGCAAAATGTTGAAAGCAGGGTGGCGAGACACAAGTCAGCGGTACAGATTCCTCACACGCCTCAAGTCCTGTGCGGTTCTAACATTTGGAAACTCGCAAAGTGTTGCATCTGTGTGCATTGCTGGAAAATGCCCTCTGTGTGTCCAGTGCTCAGTCAATGACCTCAAGTCCTTTATGGGCACCAGCAGGCAGCGTATCACAGGTTCTGCACCTTCCCTTCAGCACCAGTCTTTAGTAGAGAGTGAAGCACCTGTAACAGAATGATAACCTCCATGAGTCACACGCATCTCCAAAATGACCGCAATTCAGAAAAAAAGGACTCCAGAACACTCTGATGATTATGCTATGTTATAATAAAGTGTTGGAGGCACGAATTGCTTTTTAAACTCGGCGGCCACTGTAGTTGAGGGTCTGTAAAAGTGTAAAACGCTTAAAAACTCGCCCCTACCTGATTCGTATCTGTCGAACCATGTGGTGAAGTCCAGCAGCTCCTGCTCCTCAGAGCTTAGATGCTCGTAGCTGCCCTCGTCGGAGGAATACGCCGAATGAGGAGACTCCGAGCCCGCCGAGTACGCGTTGGAGACCGACGGAGACGGGACGCCGCACTGCAACACGGCAGACACGGCGTCGTGCTCGTCCAGCAGCTGCTGAAGCGCTCGGATGTACTCCACCGCCGAGCGCAGCGTCTCCACTTTGCTCATCTTCTTGTTGGCCGCTCCGTTGGGCACATGCTGGCGCAGCGTCTGGAAGCCCATGTTCACCTGCTTCACGCGGTTTCTTTCGCGCTCGTTGCGTCTGGCCACCGCCATGGGCTGCTGCTGAGGGATGGTGTAGCTGAGTCCGTTGAAGGTCAGTCTCCTCTTGCACCTGAGCAGCTCCGGGCTGCTCGAGCGCTGTCTCTTCAGCACTTTACACTCCCTGTCCTGCTTCGCTTGAGGTGCGAGGGTCTCCGAAAAAGTCTGGTAAAACGCATCTTGAGCCATTTGCGTCGCAGCGATGACAGTCGCCTCCATGTCGCGGGAAATAAATAGATAAATAGATGGGGAGTTTGCGAGTGATGCGCCGCTCTCGTGCCTTTCGCGTGGCTCGCAAGAAGCGATTCACCTGTTCCGCGAACGATTTGAGGGTAAAGCAACTTGCTCTCCCTTTTCTACACGTGCGCCACACCTCCACCCCCCTTTCTGGCCGCACGCTCCCAAAGGAAGACCCGCCCCCTGCATGAATCCCCTGCTCAGGCTTCGCGCGCCGGGCGCGTGGCTTTGACAAACTCAAAGGAACTATTCTGTGCGCTCACTGCGCCACGCGTATGAGGCGCTGCCTATCTCTGGGAAATAAGGCTCACCCGGCGCACGCGTATGTTCCGCGTTATGGAACTTAAAAAGTGTGTTGACCGTTGATATCAAAGAAAACCATGGAGTTAGGTTCACTTTATAGACATTCGGGTTACTATAATCCGCCCGTTGTTTATCTTGTCAGTCTGCGGGGTTGCTTTGGATAACCTGCTAAATAGACATAGGTTCAAAACTTTTTCCTGAATATAAGAATTTCAGTATAGGCCTACTGTGTATATTGCCATCTGATACCACGACTATGTCTCTTCTACAGTTTTGTTAGGGGCAGGCGAAGATGTAAATGAAAGTTTTGAATGCATATAACTTCCTCTACATTCATATATGGATTGGAAAATTTGGTAATTTAGATTGTTAATCAGGGTTTTCATATATAAGCAGGGCTAAAAACGTAACAATGCAGAGTTTGTCTGAGGGTTTTGTTTTAGGGTAAGTCTCTATGTGTTCGGGTGTGCTCCTGCAAGTGAGCTGTCATTAGTATATAGCAAAGCACTATCAACAAGATCGACTGAAAATGCCAGCTTGCTATACTTTACAGTGCAGTAAAAATCTGAACGTGAATGAACAGATGGAATATTGGTAAAAGTGCTAAGGCTTTTAAATACATTTTAAAGTTTGTATTGCAAAAAATACAATACTTTAAAAATAGCTGGTAACACTATTTTAATGGTCCTTTCAGACATTTGGAAGTCATTAGAGTAGACTGTGCTTAATATGTGCTATTTTGATATTTAATGTTACTTTTATGGCCCCTCAACAGACATTCTGACTAAACTGGGTCACTTTGCATATTAACTTATTAACCGTAACAGTCCACTAATACTAGTTAGATGATGTGTAGTTACAAAGTTATAGTCAACAGAATGTCTAAATGGAACCATTAAAATAAACCATAATCAAATAATTTACTTTAAACCTCAGCTTTGTTAGAATATGTATATGTCGAGAGAAACATGTAGACCTGCTTTTGACTTTGTAGCTAATTCAAAGCACATGGCAGAGAGAAAGAAGCTTTGATAAATCCAATGATACTTTTGCATCTGGATAACTTTATTGAACAATCCAATGCATGTTCAAGCATGGACAGCAGCAATACCTTAACCCCAAAAAACAGTCCTCAAACAAATTGTGAAAGGTAAATGTATAAAGATCCCCCCCTAGCGGAGACGATATGTTTCTACAAGACAACATGTCCAAGGAACAATTACTTCAAAACGTTTGCATGCTCCCCAAAATAATGTTCGATTCCATTATTTTGGAGAACATACAATCATTCATTCCATGCTAGGTCAAGAAATATATTCATTATAGTAAGTATTATAAAGGCTACGTTTATTGCTATTACAATTTATGTAATAACATGTTGAAAACATTACAATTGCAATGTCTGTGCAAGTCGGTATTAATTACAGTACGTTAACATATGTTCAGCTTGTGCTTCACATAAGTAATGACACGTTTGTGGGCTTCAACAGCCTTTCCCATCATGTCAAGCGAGCATCGGGAGCTGAAAACAGAAATATTTAAGAATTATAAAAAGCAGGAGACTAAATGCATGTTGCGTTTCTCTGTAAATAAATGCACTTACTCCTAGGGAACAGCCACTCAGTCCTTCGTTGGTGTCCATTAAGGCACGTTTGTTTTTCCTCAAGTCCTCTGTAAGACAAAACGCACTGTTCACCTGATTTCATTTGACGAGTCAAACCTTCTTTGATAACAAATACGTAACGGTTTAATGAGAATGCACAAAAAGAGATCAAATCTCATGGCAACTTACATATTAAATTTGCTCGCCCCTGACTCCTCTAACCATTCTTGCCAGTCGTTCCATTCAAAGTATTCGTCACAGTCGCTGGACTTACAGGGACTGTGGACAGTCAGGTACAGCCCTTGCCACTGCTCTGTCAGTTTGTTCAGCCGTATCATAATGTGCCTTATCACTTCCCATGCTTTCTGGAAGTCTTCTGAAGTCTCAACTACAGGAAGCAAAATGATTAAATATATTTAAGTATAAATTATATAAATATACGAACCAACATAAAAAAACTCCAAAATCATGCTATAAATTTGACCGCAACATATAACCATTGCAGATTAATAGTGAGTTTTATGATCTGATGGAGATCACCTTGACATAGTCACCACTGAGCACCGACTCTGTAATAAGCCCAATTTTTTGAAGAGTAGTGTATGTGTATTCAAAGTATCTGCTTGAGAGAATACAAATGAAAATAATTGCTATACAAAATGCAATAAAACAGGTGACATACGCTCAGTCTCTTTGCAGCGGATCTCAATGAACTGGTCCCCGTCATGGCGTTCTCTGAGCAGAAAGCGTCTGTCACCACAGCACAGCACACACTGGTCTTTTCCCATCCAGTAAGGAGAGTATAAGGAGCACACTCTGATGACAAGCCTGTAAAGCAATCATCAGTTACATGTCATTACTAGTTATACATGTGGAACACTAGTTTCATTCAAATCAGTCTGAATTCATTTTTTAACATCAGGGTGTCTGGGTTGGTGACTCAGGACAGCTAATAGAGTGAATAAACCAGAAATCTTCTTTAATGACCTGTATTTATTTTCTATGAAAGAGAAAGGCATAATAAGCTTTCACCTGTGAAAGAAACCATGTGGTATCTCGGGTAGGAAGTAAACATGGATATTTAGGTCCTCTGTATTGTCTGATTGCCACTTTTGCTCTACTTGTTTGTTGTCTGGCAGGTAACTTGGGAACAGACAAGCATCTGGCTCGTACACAATCGGATTTGAGGGCACCCAGCTTTTCTTCGGACAGAATTCGTTGGCTTTTGGATTGAGAGGACTGTTATGTTTGGTCGACAAGCACACGTCAAAGTGTTTTAGTAGTGAAAGGAGACTTCCTTCCTTCTTACTAGACCCAACCACTTCGTTAATTAGCTCTTGTTCTGTAGTGCCATAATTCTTCTGGAGCTCAGTCCGCACCAGGATCCTGATAGCCACATTGTTTAAGGATGCTCTGTGTTTATAGTCGCTGATCCATCTTTTCTGCTGTACTAAAAGTGCATTTTCTGACTTCAGCTGCTCCGGGGAAATCTTGCTCAGTTCCTGGACTAGGTCGTGTCTCACAATGGTCTGTAACAGAATTAAAAGAAAATGAACGATGAAGAACTTCATACACTGGTTATTTTATTCTATTCAGATACATTTCACGGTTGTGGTTTAAATGTTTGTTGCATGAACCTTGAACAATGAGATGAGGAATGATGGTTTTACAAACAAAAAAACAGCCAATTCTGGAATATCCTTGTACCACATAATGACTCCAATTCGGTGAAGATACTGGAGAATTAACTTAAGCTTGTCATCATCTAGTGTAACGTGTCTGTTCTTCAGTTCATACAAGAGGGTGTCTTGAGTCACAATTCCTGAAAATAGGTGCAAATTTCAGAATGAAAACCTAAGAACACACCATACACCATGTGATCTAAAAAAAATTAAATAAATTAAATGACAACTCACCATGCTCAGCAATGTCGCCGTTTTTCACAAGCTCTTTGATATCTTTCTCCACCTCATAGTAGCATCTAGGTAATGTCTGTTCTATGCTGGGGAATGTAGCTTTGTTCAAAACCTCGTTTTTGATGTGAGTACGTAGCTTGACAATGTCCTCCTCTTTAGTGCAGTCTATAGGTACAAAATCAAGTACCTGAAAATAAAAGGAGATTGTGGCAGCACATTTTTTTCAATTCTATTAGATTATAAAACAGCAGCTACAAAGCCAAATTACCTTTAGTTTGTTCTCAGTGAGCCTTTCAATCTGATTTATCTGGTCATAGTACAAAGGCGAGTCCTCCTTATCCTGGAGGTTCTTCTTACGCTGGTCTAAATTCATTTTATGTGTTTCAAGCATTTCCTTCACCTGGTCTTCGATGTGTTTTTTCTTTTCATTCACATCATTCTCATCTGTGCATTGGTCAACATGAGTGCCCACAAGCAGAACTACTGAGTCTGGTATCTTAAGCTGAAGATTTTTGATCCAGAATGCCACATTCTCCTTGAAACTCTGAGCATCCATGTTGTAACTAAAAAAAGAGAGAGAAAAGTTTAATGCATTGCCTTTTGGTGGAAAAAGTCCCCCAAATCTGTATAATATTTGGTTTTGCCCATTTCATAGTCCACAATGGAAAAATTACAATCTGTAGTAGTAGTGATGTTTGCTAGTAAAAGACTAAATTGTCAAAAAGTTGTATATGTTAGTGGTTAAAGTAGATTACACATCTAGCAGAAAAAGGGCTTTACCTGGAGAGGTTGATGGCAAGTATGACAAATGCTTGAGATGTTATAAACACATGATGGGTGATGTAGTATTCCTCTTGTCCAGCAAAATCCCAAAAGATAAAACGGATACCCTCATTATCAACTTCACTGATTTCGATCCCTACAGTACGATCCTCCTCTGCCACTGCTACAGGGCAACCCTGCTTCAGACTGCGGCACAGAGTGGATTTCCCCGCCATGGAGGTCCCCAAAAACATAGTCTTCACAGTTTTCTCATTTGGGGCGTTCGCCTCAAGCATTGAAAAGTAACTCTGGATATCTCTCAATCCCCCTGCGCAGACCCCCTGTGGGGGCTTTCTAAGAGGGTTACCATTAGCTTTGAACAGAGCTAAGCTACTGTTTTGAAAGAGCAGGTCTGGAAGGTCTGTCAACTGGTTCCTCTCGACATAAAGTTCTGTTAGTTGAGAAAGGCCCACAAGAGGATCCAGATTCTTCAGGCAGTTGTTAGACAGGTTCAGGTAGTTGAGATGCTGGCACCTGTTCATGTCCTGGGGTAGCTTTTCGAGCCGATTGGTACTCAATTTTAGAAATCGAAGTTTCTCCAAGGAGGAAAATACATTTTCTGGAATGGTTTTGATATTGTTCTGATTGATATAAAGTTTCTCCAACTGGCGCAACCCTCTAATGTCCGCGGGGAAATCAGTGAACTCATTCCTGCACAGGTTGAGCTCCGTCAGGTTTTTCAGCTGAGTGATACCACAGATTTGTTTGAGTCTGTTCCGCTGTAGATCTACCTTTACTGCATCTCCACCCCTCTGGAGAAGCTCATTGGGAAGCGTTTTGAGCTTCTTTCCAGCAAAGTCTTCTTCTGTTTTGGCGTTTTGGTTTCCTATGGTAATATTATCGTTAATGTAATAAAAATAATTATAATAAAATCATTCTTATTTCAACTTTAGAAGCAACATACTCCTAACGTCTTTTTCTTAAACCTTTCACAAATGGTTAAAAAATGATTAAAACTATGTCACTTCGTTAGGACTAGCTGATATATCCATCACAATGATACAGCAAAACCTCGAGAGAATCCTAACTGATGTGATCACGTTACTTAAGCGCATCTAAAGCATTTCTTACAGATGAAGAAAAAGGAGCATACCATTTACAAGGGGCATGTTGATGAGACGCTAAAGAAACCCTCTCGCTCGTCTGTGTGTCAGATAGCTGATCTACTTCCTTATGTCTCATAGAGCAAAGCAGGGACGGACTTTTAACTGAGCAGGACAGCAGATTTTTACTTTCATTTTCTGTAAAAAGTAGCAGCGTCTAGTTCAGTTTCTGTCACGTGATTTACGCAGTCATCTAAAAACGAGTCGGCACTGCCCTCATCCGACTAAAATGTGAAACAATGTGCATATTAAAGTAGCGATGGGATATTACTCGTATAGCTCGACAACAAAATACATTTCTATCATCATCCATTCATGGTTTTTGAAATGTCTCAGCACCATTTATTTATTTATTTTGATTATTATTTAGTTATTTTTGATGAATAGACTCGTTACACGCATGGGACTGAATTAGCACCACAGAGTTCCCCAAGAAAACTTTTAATTGTATGGAACTGAGAAGCAAATCCAAAGGAAACAGTAGCAGTGGGGAACAAAAGACAAACAAACCAACCGACCAACCAACCAAAATAATGTCAAGGTGAAGCGTCGTGGTCAGAACTGTATTGGCATTCTTAAAAAAAATAAGAACAAGGTTTTTTATTTCTCAGATTTCTGTTAGTCTGGTTTAAAGGCCCATTTAGTCTTGGCCTGAATCTCTGTCTGGGAAACTGCCCCAGAGTATCACATTTGTAATTAAAAGGTGGTGTCTCAGTGATTTGTTGAGGGGAGTGAATGTACAGCACCATGATTGAGGTGAAATCCTTCAGCAAGGGACCAAACCCACAACTGATCCCCAGGTTCTACGGCAGAAACGGTTGCCCACTGCTCCGGTGTGTGTCTGTGCACTACTCGCTGCTGTGTGTGTGTGTGTGTGTGTGTGTGTGTGTGTGTGTGTGTGTGTGTGTGTGTGCGCGCTTGGATAGGCACGGCCCACCACACCTGGCATACGTCACATCCTTTGCTTCATTCCTTTCCACCAATTTAATCAGGCATTTGTCAAATGATTTTTTTTCATGTTTTCATGCATTCTTTGCATTTCAGTTAGAGTGCAAAGTTTCAGCTGTGTTTAAAAAGTCTCGCCTTGTATCACAATGACAGCACATTTTATCTGACACAGGACTGTATATGGGGAAAAAATATATATTTTGCTGTATGCATGTCAGGCTGTGGAAAACATTTTTCTTTAATGCAAGTTTCAACAGACTCCTTCGATTTATTCGCCCAGTTGATTCATTTGAATGGATTTTTTTTTACTTTAATACTATTTTATGGCTTAAAACATTTCAAATGAACATCATTTTTTTATTCAGTTAAAAAGCTCTGTTAATCATTGTTTTCAATATGTCAGAGTGATCACATTTAAAGTGTATAGAAATGATGGGTTTGTAAAGTATGAATCCAAAGAGCTGCAGAATGAAAAGCGGTAGATGAAACTTTTAAATAAACACAGATGAAAACACTACACACCATAAACATTAACGCAAGACATGTAACAAGAGAGCGTATACACACAGGGAAGGCTAATCAATAGAACGACTAAATTAGGAACTACAAACTATTTGCAGTAAAAATGAGAACAAAAGAAACAGGTATAGAAACAAGAAACACCAGAAGTGCTAAACCAAAAAATAATGTATCTGTATGTTAGCAAAGAGAACAATATTTTTTGGAAATGTCGCTGCAAAATGCTCTCATTATGAATTCTTAGAGGGAGGTGGCCACCCCTATGGAAATATCCTGGCTACTCCCCGCTGTTTAGCAGATTTTTTTGACACAGAAAAAATTAAGGTAGTCACATTGGCTATATACAGACATAACCCTATTATCATACCAAACAAGGCGTGACGCAACAATACCGCATTTACTTAATGCTTTTGATTAGCTGCACCTATTATCCTTAAGACATGCCATAAGCCTTAACAGTGAACAACAACAACAATAGTAGATTGCATTTACAGACTTTCTCAAATTCCCAAATATTAATGACTCATTCTTCACTAGACTTTTGTCAGCTCAAATGTCATTTCCTGGCCCACAAATCCACTTTCCTTCACAATCAGCTAAAAAAAAACAACAACAAAAAAACCACCTGAACAGGCTAGCCATGGTTAGTGAGTTTGAGGCAGGGGATCTTGACCACCTTGACCAGATCTTGACCAGAGCTAAACTCTGCAGGAAAGTGGACCTTTAGGGACAGAGATGACAAACTTGCCTTAAAACCATATAATTCCTAAGTAGACTACATAGACTATGAGAGTCTATGTAGACCAAGCAGGACTGCAACAGTGGATATATACTGTAGAAGTAGCTAAGGAACATTGCATTTTTAAATGATTTTACTTTTTAAATGGTCTGACTTTTAATGTATCACTAAATTCACGTAATGTTTATGTTCAGGAAAACCCCTGCGTGATTCACCATGACATAACATGATTGATTTTGGTGTTAAAGGATTTTCATGCAAACTATTTCTTTGTATTTGACTCTCCAAATTGTGGAAATAATAATAAGCTTAAAAATCTTGTAATCGTTTCTTTTTATTTTGGTATGGTTTTAGTTTATGAAATATATGCAAAATACATTCAAAAATCTTAATGTTTCATAATTACAAAGACAGCACTGTATTTACATAGACTTACTATTGCGCTCACAAATGCATTTCACAGAATATCATACAAAAGATAATATAATTAACATATTCAGACAAAATGAAGTAGACTTAATATAAAGTGAACAGTGAATAATTCCTCGAGGTTGTAGTCCAGACTTTATCGCCACGATGTCTCTCTTGAGGACAGGACTGCAAGACACACACAAAATGGAGTGAGGTTCTGGACTTCATGGAGGATGCTATATGTTGTTCAGCACACTGGTGGGGGGGGGGAGTTTCACATAGCAGACAGGAAGACTGACGGATAGAAGAAATGTAAACAGAGACAAAGAAAAAAAGCTCTAGCCTAAAAAACAGCAGCATAAAAGATCAGAATCAAACATCTAAATGCTCCATTTACAGTCAGACAGTCTGACCTTGAGTCTGTTGTGGCATTTCTGTACAGCCACGTGATTACTTCAACAGCATCCACTGGAGACAGTTCCACAGAACGATGGGAAAATTAATAACTCATTTCTTTCTACTTAAAACACTTGTTCCAGGAAGCAACCGGCTCAAGATTCCCATGAAAGAACCCGAAGGCAGCGCAGGTTTCAGCAAAACGGGAAGCTGATCATTATATATTTACTTTTTTTGCAGTTTGACAGTCACTATTAACACACAGCAAGATGCAGCTATCTCGTCGTAGAAAAAACACAGTGAGAACAGTGTTTTTTTAGTTTTTTTCTGGCAAAAAAAATAAGAAACTAATAAATATAAATGTCTGCAATCTGTCTCGTTGGCAGTACAGTTGAATTGTCTGATCGGAAACAGCGCATTTGACAAGGGGAAGAGCCACCAGTGAGGACAGGAGGTGAAATATTGTGCATTCTGGGAAGCGGGAAGAGGTAGAGGCGGACAAGCAGAAGGTTTGAGGCCAGCAGAGGGCAGCGTGTGCAAGCTGTGTGTCACACATACACACCCTCTGGATGAAGGCTGGAGACCAGTGGGTTCTGGAGGCTGCGGGGGTTCCCCAAAATTTGCTTGGCGGTGGTACGAGGGTTAAACTCCAAGATGGAGGAATTAGAATCTATCATAGACACAAAAAACATTACTGTTAAGCGTTGCCAGCATTGGTGCCTTATGAAACAATAATATAAGGGAATAAATGGCAAAATATAATGTATATTACACAATACATTTCCATATTTTGAAAACTAGTGCTTATATTTTTTCAACATACAGAAATATATTCATTGACAATAAATGCCTATATGCTGAAACATAGACATATATTTAGACATTTTAAATGTTATATTCATAATGTTTTATCCTTCAATGAGTATATTTTGCTCATAGATGTTCCCATATAAATGAGAATATATGTACACACACACACATTTACTGAATGTGCACATACTGCATGAGTGTATATATGTTCAATATATATTTGTACACATGCTGTACTATATCTATATATTATAAAGCGTGTTACTGAATATAAAATGACATATATTGTGATTATAAATAAATATACATACTTTTTAAATATATGAAAGCAGCGATTGCTCCTGTATTATTTAATGTATTGTAATATATTTACATAATATATTATTCTGTACAATTTCTAATATACTGTTATGTTATATAATATAGTAATCATTCATATATTAGGAAATACATTTTCCTCACATAAGGGGTTATTTAGTTGAGTACAGATAATGTCCCTCTGAAACCACCAGAAACGTGTTATCCCAACGTATAGAAGAAAAGACCTTGTTAACTAGTGGCTTGTGAAAACTGAATGTAATTTTAAACACCTTCATCACTCTGTCCATCAGGCTTGAGGAGAGCAAAATCGATCTCTTCGGTTTGCTGATTGGATTGTGCTGGAGTGACTCCTGTTTGCTGGATGAATTGTTGCAGGTTACACTGGCGTAGCTCTTTATTCAGATCATCCAGCTCCATGCTTTTAGCCTACAGGGGAACATAAGAGAGATTTAATGTTGGGTTGGAGGAAAAACTGAAGCAATGACTTTCAAACGGCAACGTTCCTTTATCACTCAGTTCTCTTTTCTTGTAATGAAACACCCACACGGACCTAACCTCTACAGTGAGATCAAATGTCCTTGTGATGTGTCTTAAATGTCATTTCAGGCATTGCGCTGCTACCATGAACAGTAATAATTGCTACCTGCTATGTTTCCTGCTTAATCATCACATATTAGTTCTTAAAGATGCTGCCTTTGCAGTACTAGCGTCAGTCTAGTTTTATTTTCCATAAACGTGCTCAGTTTTATTTCAACCTTTAAAGGTGTGACTAGTGTTGTTGGCAATGACAACAACCTGTAGGATGAATGAATATTGTGCTGCCCTTGCTGATGGGAGTGAGACAACAAATGAAGCAATAGTGAGGTAGTGTGTATGGTGCCCTGAGGTTCGGTTAGTCACGGTGAGCACACAACATGCTTTTGTGTGACCGCAATTAATGTATTGGTGTGATTCAACAACTAGCACAAAGACGTTTTATTTAAGTGTATTCTGTACTGTCAGCAAGTCATTACCGCAAATTAAAACCCTGACAGGGTCATCCAAAATAGGTGGACGTGAAATTGTGAATTTAAATCGTGAAATCCCATCAGTTTATCATCAAACCTTCTGCAAATAAAAAATGTACATTGCAACATAGCAATAAGACGAACACGGTAACATTATTAATGTAATAGTAGCACAAAAGGCCCTTTTGACCGTTTTGGCACAAACTGGCACTGTATAAGCGTGTTGTCTGAGCACGAGACATGAAAGTAGAACCGGTGTGAGTGAATTATTGATCGGGCTGATATACAAAGTTTCCA
Source organism: Puntigrus tetrazona (assembly GCF_018831695.1). Lineage (NCBI taxonomy): Eukaryota > Metazoa > Chordata > Actinopteri > Cypriniformes > Cyprinidae > Puntigrus > Puntigrus tetrazona. Next base: position 27,633,832 of record NC_056705.1, on the reverse strand, counting down.
TGACGGTGGCAAATTTGACAAATTATCAGACCGCTGAATATCAAAATTGACCAGTCAAGCCTTTTAGTAGTAGCAGGATAGAAACTGTTCGCACTGCATGTAAAACCGCATACTCAGTAGGTACTAGATCTGATTGAGAACTTGCTTAGGGACCATTAAAAACAGGTGTTTACTACACTTTGCATTACAGTTCTTCTCTATATATATAGTGGTTAATGAATCTGAAGTTTTGCACATTTCTCAAAAAATGTCTCATGCTTTACTTCCATGTTGCAAAATAAGGTGGATATTATAGCGTTAATGTGTTTAGAGTGAATGAAATCTAGGTGTACTACATCTGCCGTGGCCATGCCATGTATTGTGTCGGCTGCACCATTTCTCAGCTGTCATTCCTCTCAGTGGCCTCACGGTATGGTAAAGCATCAATCAGGTAATTTTCATAACGTTTTTCAGATGTTGTTAATATAGACACACTACTCTTTTGGCATATACTATCTTTTTTAATCACTAGGTATACATGTTAGACAGCAGTTCGCCTGCCCATCCAGTCCTGATGCTTAACGGTAAACAAACTTGGCTTGCTGTTCCGAATAGAGGCTCGAACCTGAGGCTGAGCTTGACCTCTGAGATCAACCCCGTCCCGTTGAGGTACTACCTAGAGGGAGAATAACTAAAAAAGCGGAGGAGAAGGGAAGACGGAAGGATGCCGGAGGAATTGGTGCTGGGGCAGTCCAATGAGTGCTGCTTATATAGGTTCTTAATGATGATTGACAGACCCGAATGATTAGGCTTCTCCCAAACCTACGTTGTGGAACTTCATTTATTTGACCTTTTTGGGAAACTGTAGTACTTGCCCACTCAGCGAGACCATGTTTTAAAGAGCATTGCCTCCAACAAAACACGACCTTATAGGTTGTTTGTGCAAGCACCTTATTACGGACCTATATTTATGTTTTAAAGTTAAGTGCCCTCTAGCAGGCGTAAATATAATGACAGTGTTGTGTTGCGCCTGTCATCATGAAATGACGTATGACTCTAATTACCCATTAAAATGTTTATTTTTTACACTGATCTCATGGTAATTCATACATATTTACTAGGTGTAATTCATATGAATGATCACGCCTAACCCCACCCCTTACAGGAATCGTGCATATATATTTTATGAGCATGTGCGTTTTCTGGGATCAAACACATGATCGCATGATCACATGATTAGATGCCATTGTATAACTACGAACTGTGCTAAATGAAACCCGAAATTGCGCTGCAGATAAAGGAGTACAAGACATTAGTATGAAAATGCCCTGTCGCCAATAAAGGCGCAATTGTAGTACGCTCTGATGAGTAATAATTCAGGGATTTGGACAAACAACCTATACAGGTGTATTGGTTGGTGGACAGGTTGGTTTTAAATGTTTTATACATGACAATAAATAAATTGTTCTTGTGAAACAGTAACAATATGACAAGTACACAACATTGAGAGTAAAATAAAAACAGACATGCAGACCTGCAGTTGTTGTTCTGCCAGCATTAACTCCTTTTCTATATCTTCAACTGATGCCTGAAGATCTGCCCCTTGACGCTGATGATTGTCCAGTTGTTCTTTTGCTATAACTACAGATTCTTCAACACTGGGTCTGACTTTAAGCGCGCCATTTCTCTTGGTTTCAAAAAGCAGCTTGATATCTCGCTCTAGCTGCTCTGATTGGCTGTCTGTGTCATGCAACCTTCGATTGTGCTTGTCTAGAGCTAAACGGATATCATTTTTTTCCCGCAGAATGTCCTTTTCTCTTTGAACCTCAGACTGAAATTCATTTTCCCAGTGCAACGCGTGGGCTAATTCTGCCTCGTTCCGCCTTAAAAGCTGCTGTAGGTGGTCCATTTCCCCAAGGAGGTCAGGGGAAAGGGTTGGAGGAGGAGCCCGCTCCCAAACGCTCAGCTCCCTCTCTAGAGAATCCACCTGTCCCTGCAGAGACTGTAGCTGCCCTTGTTGTCGTAGTATCTGCTGATAAAGTGTGTCTTTGGATGGACCAGCCTGGGCAAGAGACGAGGGCGGAGATGGAGACACCCCTCGGGCTTGGGAGTCTCTGGGTGCTTTTTCAACCTGCTTTACATGAGTTCGGGGTGATGTGGAGGGTCCCAGATTGAAAGTGAGAGCTTTTTTTGGCTCTTTGAGTTTGGAGGGCTCTGGATCTGGAGGCCTGGGTAATTGTGGGGCTCTACCTTGGTCTGAGGTTTCACTGCTTGTGGGACCGGTGCGCCGTAGGATGAATTGCACTTCATTGCCTAATTGGCCCAATTTAGCCAGGGACTCCAATGGGCATTCATTGGCCACAAGCTGCCGTTCCTTATCCCGCAGTTTCTGGATAAGAACATAACGACCAGTTTGCCCTGAAGAGCATATTAAGAGTGAACGTTAAAATACAAACGCACTAGCTGTTCAAAGAGCAAATCAAAGAGAAAGAGGCTCAATAACTTACCTATTGCCTGGGCAAGGGCAATGACTACATCCTGACAAGATGTCTGTTCTGATAGGCCACAGACGACACGTGGAATACCATCCACCCACACCTTCAGCTCCATGACTGTGAGAAAGTCAGTAAGGAGCTTCTCTACATGACAAGGCTCTGTTGAACAGATAAAATAATTAAAATAATGAACAATTATTTACGGTATAGAGAATAACTGCAGTACAATCTTGCTTGCAAACGTCATTGGTTCATGGTTACTTTAATGTATATATGAACATTTTGGTTGTATGAGGGAAAGGAATCTGTCAAGTTTCACTACAAAATATCTTAACTTGAGTTTTGATGATGAGCTACACTCTTAAAGGTTTTTTGGAGAGATGTACTTTTTAAGATGTATTTTCTTTTAATGAAGTGGTAAAGCAGCTCAGGTCACACTTTAAACTGACAACATTCCAGATTCTGCTACTTCAGATGTGAACATTTTTACTTTTACTGTTTAATAGATCAAACAAACTAAACTAACCGAAACTATAACGAGAGACATAGCACACTCCAAGTATTTTGGCATTTGGTTTTGAGGAATGCTGCTTTACAAGTAAGATAAAGTCAAAGTGTGTCTTTGGATTAAACCAATGAATAGCATAATGAGTTAAAAAACATTGTTACTGTTAGATAATGTTTATAGAGATGTGTTGTGATGAACATTCATGTCATGTAACTGTAAGAACTTTCAAAAGAGCATGATCACTTTTAATCTGACACCACATTTCCCTAGAAGTATGCATGCATGGTAAAATGATTGAAAAACACCTCAGCAATGCAAGCCAATAAACTCCTTCAGCCAACACATTCATGAAAAGTCACTGATCAAAAAACATCCTCAAAGTGTTTTTTATTTTATCTGCCCTTTGAGCATGTCCTGACAACAGCAATCAGCCCTATTTTCAAAGTTATCGTGAATTATGTGTCCATTTTAAGGAAGCGCTGCTTTTGGCAAATGAACAGAAGCAGCACTCTTAAACTGGCTGTTTGTGTTTAAATAATGCTCTGTGAAGTGAGTTAAAGCGCGACTCATGTCGTCAACCTGCACATTGACTCCTGAGGCAATCATTAACCAACCTTCACATTCCTACAAACCTTGAAACTGTTCTCACATGCTCAAAGAATGTGTATACTGTACTCACAGTCACAACACTTCTGCATGTCAAACCAGATCATTTAATCTGACAAAAAGGCAATAGCCATAAGAGCTAAGGGGGAAAGGCAAGACAAATATGTTGTCTGTCTGTGGTGTCAGCACAGAACATGGCTCAGGTTCCATGGCTTGTATTTCACAATGCTTTACTACGGCAAAAATAACATGTCTTTGGCTTGATTAAGCCACACCTAGGCTAAATGTAATCACTGACTTATTTCACCACAATGACCGTGACAGTTTAAGCTCAATTATTATTTTTAACATAGCTTTTACACATCAGCAGTAAAATATTAGTAAACTGTGATGTTAGATATGATAGAATATGAAGAAGCACACTACAGTTTTTACGTGCTTTTGCTTTCAAACGTGACACCCTGCAAAGCATTAGCTATGCAACCAACACACTCTCATGGCAATTCACAGCAACTGTACATTTTGGCAGATTGGTGACTAATCTCATTCATATGCTTTTTTTAAACTTTGCTTACATTCCTGTGATGTTAAGTTTAAGGCCGAGTTTTAGGTGGGCTTTCAGACTTACTTTTCTTCAAAAATCAAACAAATTCTCACGAAACTGCACACCTAGTAAAATAGATACATTTTGTCATTAGATAAAATTGTGCATTCTTTAAAAAGCAAGACACACCACAACGGTCATCTTTACATAGAAAATAAATTAAAGAGGGAGTGGAGCAAAAAATGTAAGCAGTGCAAATTAACTGCGTTATCTTTGTCATAATTATATGACTCCTCTTATTGTACATGTCATTAACAGCAGTGAAAAACAGTACGTTATTGGCTAAGGAGGTGTTATGTTTTTACGGGGTTATTATATTTTAAAGTACGGTCTTATCATTAGCGTACAATACTTGCTACAGTAAACACAATGCTCTAATGTAATGGTAGCTTTTAGTTCCACTTCTTACTGCTGAACACAGCCATTAGATTTATCAAGCATGTAAACCTGCTTCCTTGTGGAAACAGCAGTCTTTACTGCAGCTTCAGAATTCAAATTGTGTTAAAACCGTGTATAATTTATGTTTTAAAGTAGTCTCTCTATGCAATGGATCTCGTTTTACTCCTCTATTCTGAAAACTACACAGGTAAAGCGAAAAGTTCTGTTAACATGTCAATAGTGAGTTTTTCACACAATGCCATTTAAATAGCTTTCCTCTTCACTACATAGAATAAAATTAATATTAACAACATCTTACCTCATTTTTACAGTTGAAAACTATTACAAAAATGTTTGCTCAGCAAGCTTTGTGAACTTCTGTTTCTAGCAGATCTGATGATGTGACTGTAATCATACACCATCCACCTCCATTAGCAGACCTGCAGTAGATACCAGTCTCCGTTCTTTTAAGCACAAATCTGCCATGAAGTGTGGAGACCCATGAAATCAGCCTAGTTTGAAACATTCCATTCCAGAAATTTAAAACCATTAACCCTAAACCAGTTCCATGAGCAGGAACATCAAAGATTCAGTGGTTCTAACTGACTAAACTCACTAGAGTAACGCATTACGTGATGAAACAGAAAACTGAACCGGCATCAGCGGTTACACTTTAAATCATATTCTAAACATCAAGTTCAATTCATGATTCAAGTTGGAATTCCGTTGTTTGAATTGAACCTTTTTGAAGGTGTGCAAATATACTTGGGAAAAACATCCATTTTCTCATGTTTCCCTGTCAACATGGGCTTACAGGAGTAGCCAGGAGATGCACATGCTACTAGAAACATATGGCAAACTAGAAATACAGGTTTCACGCTCTTTCTTCCGCCTGATGATGACAGATGTTCCATTGTGGTCATAAGACCTCTATATGTTTGACAGCTGAAGGACCTATAGGAGACTCTCTTATTTGACGTGAACTGTCATCTGAGAGTTCAGCTACACAAATAAGAATCCGTACGTTGATGGCTTTCTCACTCAGTGAACTTTGAGAACCAAGAAGTATGTTTAAGCCGTCTGAATTCCACTTGTTATGTGAACCGGCCAGAACCAGGCTCAGGGATGTGTCTCACAAGCATTAGGTTTCTTGTGTTAAAGGGGTGAAACTGGCCTGCTTACGTAGAACAGCATATCTAAACCATCCCCATTGTGTGCAAAAGGAGGAGTGTACTCTCTCCCTCTCGACTGAGTTCATTGACGACTACAGGTAAATAGTATCGCCAAACAAAGTCAGATACCTTTGGTATGCAGCATTACAGGTACATCAACCTTGCTTTTCCTGCTAAAGAATTCCAGTTGAGTTTTACGAAAAAGGATGAGGAAAGTAATAAAAAAAAGTAAAAAGCAAGTAAAATAAGTTGTAAAAAGTAATACTTAAATAAGAAGTCCTATGTTGTACACCTTTTTAGAGTTTTATTTTAGATTTTGATATCCTCAGGTTATGTATTTGCAGTATAAATAACAAAACCCATCTCAGTGGGTTTTTCGCAGGAGCTCTGTCTAAAACAGGATGATTTCGGCCTGTCTAGTTACCATTCGTGAACCTCTCTACTGATTGGCTTGCTCTTTGCTGATCAATTGTAACGGCGTCACAATATGTCACCGCACTGGCTAAATGAAAAAACGAGGCGGCTCGTTCAAAGCAATGCAGATTCAGCTACATAATCAACAGCCTCAAATTAGAACTATATCTAGTCATCTTCATCGTGACTAGATAATCACGGTTAATTTTTTCTTTGCTATAACTTTAGACGCGATTCACCTCATAGTAACAAACAAGCAAGCTACAATTTGGCCAATCTGGTTTCTTCTAGTTAACCTTTTCGACGTGTTTTTGTGTTGTTGCTCAGTGAATGTCGGACGAATAGATCCGGCCACATTTTTACGCACTGGGTGATGACTGAACAGTTTACTGTGAAACTTATATGGTACTTACGTAGGCCCTAGACCTCGCTTATCATGAAAAAAGCCAGTAAATTTTAGGTTTCACAATATGGCGCCTTTAAAAATGTTGACTAAAAGTATAATAGTATCTAACTGATAAAAAAGGTTGCTACCGTGCATTACAGATCTGTCACTTCTTAAATTGGATGCGATATCGTGAATATGTTTAACAAAGTAAAAAATGTTTGTAAATCCCCATTGGATTATGTGCATCCCTGGTTGGGAATCTCTGATTTACTGGAATTTCCATAAAGAGTAACCACAAAATGTATGTTGGGAGTGGTCCTCTCTTTCAACCCATCCTTGGAGCGAGACAACCTCTCCACTAAATTAACGACATGATTCGTAGCCTTGAGCTGCAGGAACATAAATCAGATATACTGTTCTTTCTCTTTTTTTACGCACATCGATTTCATCACTAATGCTTTTCAAACGCGTTTCGAGATCCATCATTTAAACTGCACAGATTAAAATTCACCATTCTCACCTGCGGGTGCTCAATTATATGAAATCTAGCATTTACCCTTACTGACGTAGTTTGTGACCAGCAGTGCAGATCGTTTTGCATATCCAAATACAGCAATGACATCATTTCATTAGGTGAATGAAACGCAGAAGAATTTTAATATACATTTCCATAATTAGATATTTCCTTGAATGATTTAAGTAAAAGACTACGGAGTAGAATCTGCTCATTTAGATCGATCGCTGCGTTAGTAAGAAACTACAAAACAACAAGGTAAACTATTTATGGCCATGTTTATGTGGGGCATATTACATGAGCTTTTGCCAAAGGTGCATGACAGCAGAACCAAAGTATCAAAAAGGCAAATTATTCTTTTGAATAATTCTTATTCTATGCTATTTATTTATTTATTTATAGAATTGAACTATTTAAACTATTAAGCTAGTTCATAAAAAAAAAAAAGCCTTGTTTTATAATAGTCCAGTCTCTCACACTTCGATCTGCATTTTCACGGAATTCATCAGAATGGTCAGAAAAACGTGTTGTTGAAAATATCAAGAAATACAGCACGATTCGTAAATGGATCCTCGTTATCATGGCTCACAAACACAAAAACTAAAAGTAATAATTTGCTACATGTACACAAGTGACAGTATAAGTTGAAGGACCTGACCACTGCTTGTATCGGACACTTCTCACAATCCAAGCGTCAAGAAGAACAATACATGATCTACAGTACTTTATCTGTGGATAACACACAGTGTACTTATGACTAAACCATTATGACTAATTCGCTTCAGGCATTTTTCTTTTCATGAATAAAAGCAGGTTTTACAAAACCTGGTAACCTCAATTGTTATATTTATATATATATTTTTTATAATTATTATTATTTTAACAGACTTCTTTCATATAGAAACAAAGCTGACCTATATGTACCATTTTCTACTAATTCTTGCTATTTTATAAGCTGATTAAATTCATTGATTAAAATCAAGGGCATAATCCAAACATGATTTCAACTACTTTCAAGCTGCTTTCCTTTCCAGACAGGATGGAAGTACCTGCGTAAAATTTGGCACATTTTATTGTAAAGTCTGCAGCTTAACTAGACAAACCTGCTGGTCAGACGGAAAGCTATATTTACCTTAGAGTTGAAATCTCGCTTCTGTGTGTCCTCCTTCCTGGTTACCATGCTGAATATATTTCAAAAAGTACCGTCCCCAAACATGTCTAATGTAAAATCATAGAGTTAACCTGTAACACAGGAGTCAGAGTCCAACAGGTGTTGTTTTTCCTGTATCTACGGTAGCAGGATTAATGGCGCACTACTCGCTTCGTCTCTTGAAAGTGACTCTCTCTTTCCGCTCTCTACAATGCTGACACATACCACAGCCTTCCCATGCTCCTCCCCCTCCGCAGGTAACACAAGCAATAGTGCTCTCATTATCTCTCTCTCTGCCCTGCTCTCCTTCTCTGTCATTACTCTGTCAAAGATCTTAAAGCGGTTTGTAAAACTAGCCTAGCTCGGACATAGTGCTTCATTCTTATTTCTTTTTTGGTTCAATGGCCTGACATTGTATTTACATGTGTGTATCAGAATTGTGCTTGTTGTATGTTGATCAAATGCTTCGACTTCCTCTATAAACTCAGTAACTTCCTCCTGATAACTTTCTGGATATATAATACATGCCCGTGAATGGTGAGACTACAGGGCGTGTGGGCAATCATATAAGAGTGGTTGTAAACTTTGCAGTGTGTTAAATCCCACTTGTTTATTGTCAAACTGGAAGTTATTCATCTGCTAACTGCAACAGTTCGGATGTCAGAATGAAACGACAAAAATATGTTAACATTTGGAAACTATGTTGACATTCTGAAAACAAAACATTGGCGGTACATTCCCATGAAGAGATTGCTGCTGTGATAAAGGTGTTGTATGCGGTGTCTTTTAGAATTGTGCTACGCAGTCGCTAAGGTCTTCTGATTGTTTTGCAACAGGTTGTAAGGTGGCTGGTTGCTAGGCAATTGCTTACTGACCCAAGTCAAATTATAATAAATGTGAAATGCCTGAAATGTCTCTGGGATTGTTTGCTTTTATTTTGGACTAGGCAAAAAACTTACACTAGCATTCAAATGTTTAGGGTCTGTAGGGTTTATTTATGTTTTTTAATTTGCTCCATTTATTTGCTCAAAAATACAGCAAAAACAGTATTCGGAAGTGTTTTTTTATTATTATTATTATTATTATTATTATTATTATTACATATTATTACATTTCTTATTACTATCAATGTTGAAAATAGAAAATGGCTGTGCTGCTTTATATATATATATATATATATATATATATATATATATATATATGTATATATATATATATATATATATATATATATATATATACTGTATATATATATATATATATATATATATATATATATATATATATATATATATATATATATATCTTAAAACAAATCATTCATTCATTCATTCATTCAGAAATCTTTTGCAACTTCATAAATGTCTTTACTGTCATTTCTGATCAATTAAACGCATCCTTGCTGAATAAAAGTATTCATTACAAAAAAGTTTGATCATTCAGAAAAGTAATAGCTTTCCTCAGCAACTGAAACAATTCCATTTTTGTCTGCAACACAATTTATGCTGATACAAAAGTTAAAACCCCAAATCTCCAATTCATAGGAATAATATGAATCTTTCTGAGTTTTTTTCTTCCCGTCCTGTCGCAGATGGAGTTTTGGTTCCTTGCCGCCGTCACCTTTGGCTTGCTTGGCTGAGGACACTTAAATTCCAGAGATTATCGTCGATTTAATAGCACAGATACTACTTAAACTGAACTGAGCTGCAATGACGTCTTTGAATTCGGTAACGAAATGCCTTTAACTGAAAAGTTCAAGTAAAGTAACTGAGCGTTTAATCGTGTGATTTTACATGACTGACACTCTATTCTCTTACTTGACACTGTTAAGTGCTTTGACACAATCTGTATTGTTAACAGCGCTATACAAATAAAGCTGACTTGACCAATAGTAATATTACATTTATGCTAGGAATGTTTCAAACAGTTGTTGCGCTACATGAGCCACTAAACTATTACAATAACTCATAAAAAGGCCAGCTCTCCTCAATGTAAACCGAAACTCCCTAAACAAAGCAGGTTAAAGCACTGAATAACTGAACAGCAGTTACTTAAGCTCGGACCAGTTATGTCCAAGATGGGCTCCTGGGACATATTTATACATACAGCAAAACATCATTTACATACCAAGTTTTTTCTTCACATGCTACACAAGCATTTCATTTCATAATTTAAAGATATCATACCACCTTGTTGCACGGGTGATGGAGAAGACCCGCAGAAAAAAACATTTGCCTATATTTTATGATTCACTATCAACACGGCCACCTTGATGACTTGATGTTTGCTCTTAATTTACATGACAGAGGGGGGACCATTCACACCTCTCCCGGGGCTACAGCCACCGTTATCTACAATGGAACATCTTGCACTTGTTAGACAAGGCACAAATAAAGTCTGAAAGTGATGAAAGCCGGGATGAAACAAACGAGCAGACGAATAGCTCAAAGCTCAATGCCTTTAACGAACCCAACCTCTCAAGAGATAAAGAACTGGCAACTCAGCCACCATTATTCAGGTAAACTCTTACAGTTATATTCTTCGCTGGCATGTTTTGTTTAGCCTATCAACCACAGGCAAAATAAAAAAAGTAACTTTCCAAATGCAACATGTAAAAAAAATATAAAATGTTTCAATTCAGGACTCTTCAACATATTGTCTGCAGCATACTGAATATATAAATAGTTATATATATATATATATATATATATATATATATATATATATATATATATATATATATATATATATATATATAGTTTAAACAGCACACTATCTGCTCTGTTGACTTACCTCTTAATGCACGGGAGAGGAGAGAGTGAAACAATAAGCAGAAGGTAAAAAAGGATCTGTGTGACTTTGTCAAGGCCTCCAGACAAGTGAAGTGGGACTGCGGCTCTTGGTCGTCTTGACGACGGATGCTTTTTCAAGCAAATCAGCCAATGAAACGCGCACTGGTCGTCATACAAAAGGCCATGTGACTCTGGCTGCCTTTCAGCAGGAGAAGACGAGAAGCGCGAGGATTATTGACGTGGGAATGACGGCGGTAATGATTTTTCTTTGCACTCTTTTGACTCTGTTTTTATGGTGACTGCAGTCCCATCACTGAAGTAGATGTCTGGAATATATTTGGGTTAAATAGAGGCTGGAGGTGTGAGCCTCGGGGCTACGGAGATGAAAGATTGCCACCGTGTGGAGCATTCGAGAATTATTCCAGTGGACCTCTATTTTGAAAATTATGGGAGCGTTTTGAAATAATAAACCACTCAGTGACTCAATTATGACAAATGTTTATTTTAATTAAGTATAAAAAGAGAAGAAATCACCATTTATACCTGATATACAATAACAACACATTTATATCACCTGCTTATCAAATATTCTGTAGTATTCCGCTTATCAAATATTTTTCTGTTGTAGTAGTAGTAGTAATGATGATAATATTATTAATATTTAATAATAATATTATTATTAACGTTTTGAAAAAATAGTTTTATAATCCGAAGCGCTGTAATTGTCAATAGCTTTGAATTTTTAAGAAATAAAGAAATTAATCTGGGTTTAATTCAAAGTTTTATTGTTTTTATCATCTGAAAATTCCCTTTAATTTCTGCGTTTTAATGTTGTTTTTTAATACGAGCACGAGGACATTAATATGAGTAATAATGGGGGGAAAGAAACAAAAATAAAAGAAGGAATTACGGTTTTTATTTATTTACTTTTTCAATGTTGACTGAATGTGTCTCATCGTCTGAAATGTCCTTTTAATTGCCAGTGTTTTTAATTACTTGTTTGTTCGTTTAAGAAAAAAAGTAAACTGACTGAAAAACAAATTGGGATTGTTCTGTAACAATAAAGAAAGAAAGAAAAAGAAAGAAACAGATGTTGTTTTTCTGTTTTGCAACGTAAGACAGCCCACCTGTATTGTAAGTAAGGCTGTATGTGTATGTGTGTGTATGTGTGTGTGTGTGTGTGTGTGTGTGTGTGTGTGTGTGTGTGTGTGTGTGTGTGTGTGTGGTGTATTGAGACACACAGGGTTTGGGCGTGTGCTGTGGCTCTAAGCGCCCTCTTCTTCTTCTTCCCCTACACACACACACACACACACACACACACACACTGCTCGCCTCTCAGTCGACGCACACCGGCAGCCCGTTGTTCAATGTTTGTGTTGATCACATCTGCTTCAGTGAATCTGTTCGGCGGGAGGAGAAGAAGAAGGCGCGCTGTCTAATGACGAAAACGGCGAAGAGCGGCAGAGCTTTGAGGGGAGCAGCGGGAAGGATGTCGACATATTATTGACTTGTGTCGAGCGTCGTCGAGACGAGCGAACAGCGCCGTGCGTTTCGTAAGTAGTCCAGCCGCTGTCTTTCTACAGAAATAACAGCGGCGACGAAATGCTCCTCGCGGACGCCGGACGGAGCGTTTTGTTGGCGCCGGGGCATAAATCATTTCATCAGCATCTCGAAACCGGAGGGCTGCTCCCGGTGAACACGAAAAACGAAACAAATGCGTCAAATCAGTGAATTCCATTCATCTCTAGTTCGTTACATCGTAGCGAGCCGTGCAACTGAGCGCTCGTGCACACGCAGGGGGATAATGGGCGATAGTTGATTTAAACCAACAGAGCCAGGGACGATCGGCTAAAGACTAGTTTTTGTACTCTGGTGGGGTTTGCTTAGGGACGTTATTGAAACTTATCACCACATGGATTGGTTACCATTGTGTGCACTGTAGGGCTAGCAGAGATCAGCTCACGCAAATGAGCACGTTGTTTACATTGCCCATCGTCTGAGAAATCAATAAAGGTGATGTCATTGTGTTTCAGCAATAACGGGAAAAAAGAAATAGATTTGGTCTATACATTACACTCTCACACACATAGCCACAGGCGTGTATATATCTGTCATATGCATGTGTGTGTGTAAGTGTGGGTGAGTGTATTGTTGTGTGTGTGTTTTGAAAGTCTTTAAAGGGTGACACCCAGGTACAGTATGATAACTGATATTATGGGTAAAAAAATTGGAAACCAAAGCCTGATCAGAATCTTTACCGTGATCCGGAGCCTAAAAGTAAAATATAAGTTCTACAAACTTCCGGCAAGGCAAAAAATAAAATGTTTTTCACAGGTAAGGCTACATGACAGGTGGAAGAGCTAAAAATAGATTTTCAAAAGGAATACTTGATGCTGTATCCACTGAGCACAGCTGAACCTAATGTCTTGACTGATATTTATATATATATTTTAAATAGCACACAACAATTCAGATGACCCATAATTCATTCTGATCTAAAATAACAGTTGTTTAATTACATTTAGCTAACCAAACGTTGTGTGATTTGCTCCATGTGTGAGGAGATATAAAATGAAATTCATGCAGACCATAGATGGTCAACTTTTGTATGTGATAGGATCCATATTTTGTTAAGCAGTTTGGAAGAAATGAAATCACACCGGTTGTTGGTTTTTATGGCACTGCGCCAAACGTTTTAACTAATAACACAAATAGATCACTGTCAGGAAAAGTCCTGTATAACTTTCCCCCCCCCGACAACCTAAAATAGCTTTTCTTATTGTCTGGTGTTACGTCACACGACACAATCATAATATCATCTGTATTAGATACCGTCGGAAAAGATGATCTCCGGAGCTCTCCGTGTGTATTTTGACTGGCTGTGTTGTATTTCCTCGTCGGTTCATAAGCGGACTTCAAAGTAATGATTCGTGCAGAATTCCCCACATTTTTGTTTTCTCAAGTTTCCTTGTTCCTTCTTTCCCCTCAGCCTCTGACACAGCAGCAGTGAGAATGACGGAATATAAGTTAGTGGTGGTTGGTGCAGGTGGTGTGGGCAAGAGCGCCCTGACCATCCAGCTCATTCAGAACCACTTTGTTGACGAATACGACCCAACCATCGAGGTAAAGCCAAGCTGGCATTTTCAGTCGTTTTCCTTTGTCTCTTATTTATTTATTGTGTGAACATTAAACATCAAAATGTCACATTTCGCCGTATGCTGCAGTGATAATCGAGCAGTAGGAGAAACATTGTGAATGCGTTGCACTGCTCTTCCTCGCAGGACTCGTATAGAAAACAGGTGGTGATTGATGGAGAGACATGTCTGTTGGATATCTTGGATACTGCAGGTCAGGAAGAGTACAGTGCAATGAGAGACCAGTACATGAGGACCGGAGAGGGCTTTCTCTGTGTCTTCGCCATCAACAATACCAAGTCTTTCGAGGACATTCATCAGTACAGGTCAAGCGAAAGAAAACCCGAAGTACAATACGTTTCTTTGTTTCTTATTTGAAACAAATATGCTGAATGTTTATTTGTTCTCGTTGCTTTAAAAGGGAACAGATTAAGAGAGTTAAAGACTCAGATGATGTGCCCATGGTGCTTGTGGGTAATAAATGTGACTTGCCGGCACGCACTGTGGACACAAGACAAGCCCAGGAACTCGCCCGCAGCTACGGTATTCCCTACATCGAAACCTCAGCCAAGACGAGACAGGTTAGAAACATTCGGACCGAACGAATTCTCTTATGTAACATTTGATCGTAAAATACGGCCAAATATCAAGCTGCCGCAATTTCATTTTGTACCACGCACTCTTAAAAATAAAGGTTCTTTATTGGCATCTGTGGTTCCGCGAAGAACCTTTTTATCATCCACGGAAACTTTCCATTGCGCTAAAGGTTATTTATAGTGAAAAAGTTTCTTTCGAGTATTAAAATGTTCTTCATGCTAAGACAAAATGAGGCTGGGTACCTATTCACTATTACCACACCTTTCCCCTTAATTTTATGCTTATTAATAGTTAGTAAGGTGTTGTTAAGTTTAAGTATCGGGTGTGAATAGGGATGTAGAATAAGGCATTGATATATGCTTAACTGTTACTGATAAATGGCTAATATTTTAGTAATATGCGTGATAACGAGCACCTAGTTAAGAGACCCTAAAATAAAGTGTTACAAAGAAATGTTTGTTGAAAGGTTCTTGAAATGGTTCTTATATATCATCACTTTTTGACGATGGCAGCACGTATAGCTCAGGATCACTAACTGGCAGAATGTAAGAAGAAGAGCCCTAATTAGTGTGTGTGTGTTTCTTTTTAGGGAGTGGAAGATGCCTTTTACACTCTCGTCCGTGAAATCAGGCAGCACAAGCTGAGGAAGCTGAACCCGCCTGATGACAACGGCCAGGGCTGTATGAACTGCCGCTGTGTGGTGTCATGATCCCGGTAAACATTTTATTCTGTGAGCTCCTAAACCATGCAAGAGAGTATATATATATATATATATTCATACGATTCGCAATAAGCGAAACGCACAGGTACTCCCGGAGCCTGCTCACGTAGTTCTTCTTCTCTTTGCAGCGAATGTGCATGACGTGGCTTTTAGAGCGGCGCAGCCTTCCAGACCACAAACACTGCAACACCTACACAGATGCTGGACGTTTAAAGCAGACTGTGTAAAAAGGGAAATCTTTCATCTGCCGGCCCCGCAGGTCTTCTTAGGGATGTTCCCGTCTCGCTCCTTCGCAGGAGATGAAATAAGTTGTACCTCATTTTAACGGTCTCGACACTGGAGTTGCTACGACTGGATGAAGCTGTCACGCTTAAATATATTTACATTAAACAGACTCTATCTACTCTTAACTGGAAGTAATAGCTCAGAAAATAACCTCTCATGTTGCTTTGTCAGATGTGGATGTTAGAAAAACGCTTTACGAGATGGAGAGGAGAAATACTACATCGGTTATATTAGCATATGTCTGGATGTGAGAAAGATTTGTATTGTCATCTGCTTAGAGCAAGTCTAACCTAATAAAATGTACATAATTCACGGCGTTCTCCCGCAAAGAGGACTTTTAGTCATATGCAGCGTGTTTATCACAGGTTATGGTGCAATAGATTGCCATTAGAGGGAACACCTCCGATAACACTTTGATTTGCACAAGGTTTAGATCAACGTTTTAAAGTGGAGGGTTTTGCTTCTGGTTTCGAATGGGTCCACGAACTGTGGCTTGGTTAGATATCCAGATGTGATGCTTTTTATTTATGACGTTAGAAAAATGCATTGCAGACGATCGCACTGGCCGAAGACGACCGTTTAATGAACATCTCTTCAAATGATAATCGTACTTGTTGAAACATGAATGCAACTATAAACTTAAAAAGCTTGGACTGAAAAGCCTCGTTGATATTTTTGCCAAGCACTGTGCTATACCCATGTTCAGGGCGTAAGCTCGAAACTTTTACGTGTATATCATACGGTCTAATCTTCAACTACATTCCCCCTTTATGCCTTTCTGAAGTAAACTTTCCATGGTCGTGTCTTTAGGGAGTGAATATTAAGGTTTAAATGTGAAACTCAAATGAAAAAAAACAAACAAAAACAACAGATTGTTAGTATACTCTTACTGTAAATTATCATATGAGGGAAACTTAATTTACGTGCGCTATATTTATTCATATACGCAACATATGGCCATGTAATTGCAGGGAAGAGCTACAGTCTGGACTTTCTTTTTCTTGATTGCTTAAAAGTAGCTAGTGTCTCTTTGCAGAGTGCAGATTTGAAACCTCAGCAAAGAACTTTATAGCTTATTTTAGTGTCTTCTCATTCTGGTTGAAATTTGATGATTTTTCTTTTTTTCTTCTCCATACGGATTGCTGTGTGTTTTATTCCCTGACAGTCTATTGATTGTTCTCAAGGACATGCATGGGCGGATATGATTCTCCCTTTAAATCACATGTCAGTAGCTATGGATATGACCTTCAAGGGTTTCTGTCAGAATGCTGTGGGCATTCAGATGTTTTTGACGGATTTATGGCGCCACAGGATAATGTGATCCATCAGGTGGCCTGATTGCTGCCACTTACTGAATACTATTTTCATTGAATAGCCTAATGCTGGTTAAATGCCATTTTCTGTAACGCTCTGATTAACATTATGTAAAATAATCCACAAACACGTGACATATCCTCTGTATTCTGTTTGAACTAGTCGTAAACCAACTGCTGCTGATAAATAATAATGTTTTGTTTTTTTTATATTTATGAAAAAAATGGTAGAACACAGCGTTATGGTAGCGTTCCCACAAAAAAAAGAAAAATTCCAAAAGGCTGTGTCGGTTCTGGCATTAAATAATCATACTGGTTTTTGCAGCAATTAATATAAAAACAAATACGAGTATTTTTAAGGACTTGCTCTTATTTTGCGTCTATAGTGTGTGAAGACAACACTGACTTTCTTTTTAAATAATATGTTATTATAGATTTGTGCCTACCGTTATTATTGTGTTGAGAAATAATATCAAATAAAGTGGCTTGTTTTACTTCCTGGCCATCCTTTTTTTTTACATTTACACATTAAGAAGTCGCATATTACCAGTTTACATATTTCCAAACCGTGAATTTATAAAATTCTAGCAACAGCTACGGTTAAGAAAAGCGGGCACGTCACTTGTACGTCATCGGTCACCTGACCGGAAGTGACTTAATGCATTTCAGCCGTGATTTCCTTGATTTGATGTTTAGTTTATGTCCACAACAACAACTATCGTTAAAATAGTAAACGCTGGACGTTCGTTTTAAGTAGTACTTCAGTTAGTCGTTTTAAGCATGACGGCAATTAACGAAAGCTCCATGCGGAAAATGCTGTCGAAGGTACGTAAAACACTCGAATGCCGGAGAAGTTATTTACAAAGTGTGTTTGTCGTAATACGTTTTTTCTTTGTCCACAGATTTATAAATACAGGGATTTGACAGCACGCGACATAACAAACGTGACCTCGCACTATAAAGATCTTAAACCTGTGATGGACAACTACGGTGAGAATTACTTAGCCTCCAAACTTCAACAACACTTCCCAATGTTTAAATTTAGTTTATTTTAAAGAAAGTGGCGAATTATTTCCATAAGGATAAAACAAATAAATTGTTCTAGCAACTATATATTTGTTAAAGCATTTGGACACTTTGTCTCTAACATACCTCTTGGTTTGATGTTTTGTAATTGTTATTGTGTAGCTTTGGTGCCACAGTTGAACTACTTTGTTGAGCCCTTTAGAAAGAAGGAACTGTTACACAAGTCACATTGAACCTTGATGTTTAAAGAATCTGAAAGAGCACTGTCAAAGAATCAAAGCAAAGCAAACGATTAGTGATTTTGATTATGTATTAAAGATGTTTGCAAAACTTCAGAGAGGGAATACTATTTAATATTTCCTTACAAGACTGTATATAAATATATATTGTATTACGTATTTGAAGTATAAATATTACACTTTGTGGCAGGTTTATCGATATGCTGAAGAAGCTGGGTGTGCTGCGCTAGAATAACCAAGATTTGTCACAGCACTTACATATTGTTACTCTTTTTTTTTTTTTTTTTTTTGCACCCATTTGTGAATCGCTAAATGCTATTTTATTTGATTTATTTATTTTAAAAGTACATGCTTCACTTAACTGCATAGTTTACACAAAGATTGAAAAATGCTTAAAATGTATTCACTTTCAGGTCGTTCTAGATGTAGATGAGTAGGTTTGCATTAAATAATTTGCTCCGTAGAGGATCCTTTATCAGAATTAGAGTCCAAACGGCTGATAAAAGCACCACAGTAATCCACACGATTGCTTTAAACATATACTTTAAGTATTTTTTTGTGTTCTGAATAAATTCTTCTGCAAGCTCTGTAAATGTTGCCTAATCTTTCGATTTTTCCGAATGCCACCAGTTCCGTTTGTATAATAAATATACAGGTATGTATTATGTGATGCCCTGCGCTCATTTTCTTTTCTCTATTTCAGTGTTCAATGATGGCTCCACCAAAGAGTTGTTGAGTCTCACAGGAACAGTGCCAGTGAACTACCGAGGTATCAGAGCTTCTCTGTTCGTCAGGCCTGTTTAGCGATCCCGCTCTATCCAGATGAGTCATTTCTTTGTGTTGGACCCTTTTCTCTATTTAATGTATTCCTCTTCTATAGGTAATGTGTACAACATTCCCATCTGCCTGTGGCTTCTAGACACATATCCCTACAACCCTCCCATCTGTTTTGTCAAACCCACAAGTGCCATGATGATAAAAACAGGGAAACATGTTGATGCCAACGGAAAAATATACCTCCCTTACCTGCATGAATGGAAACCTGTGAGTACCTTTTTCTTCCTTTTTATCTTTTATGTTTAATTTAGGAAGACGTGAGCCTACTATTTTTTTTTTTTTTTTTTAGCCCCAGTCTGAATTGTCAGGATTGATCCAGGTGATGATTGTAGTGTTTGGAGAGGAACCACCCGTTTTCTCCCGGCCCACCGCTCAGGCAACTTACCCATCATTCCCAGCAGCAGGCCCACCTAACAGTAAGTGTAGACTTAGGTTTGAATGGTGTGTGACCTAAAAGATGAGTTTTAAGATTTATGTAACGTGTGTAAGTTTGAATTTAGGAATTGGCAGTAATCATATAATTCTCTGTTTTTTGCAGCTTCTTACATGCCGAGCACACCAGGGTTGCCTTATGGTCAAGGTCACTCTGCCAATCCAGGGTAAGTGCTTTCAGTGTGCCAGTCAACTGATTTCTATATATATATATATATATATATATATATATATATATATATATATATATATATATATATATATATATATATATATATATATATATAGGTGTTACTATTATTGGTTCATAATTTGGTTTTGGGAGTCCCCAAAAAAGGTTGACATGCATGCAAAAAATACTTTCATTGTCTTATAATATGCTTTTATTTTTACCTTACTTGCTCGACAACTCCTAAAGCATTCGCACAACTATTGTTTTTTTACAAACCTACTTTTCGTGGTGCTAATCTGCAGCGATTGGTCCGATTGGCTTCATTTTCATTTCATCATGCCTGTAGTAACTACTGCTTTGTTTACAGCGTCATCGAGGAAACGGCTATTTTACCTCTCCAAAAGTTGCACCTAGTGGCAAAGAATGACTTTTTTTTTTTATTCAGACAAACCAAAGACCAACAAGTGGTCGGGCAATATGCTAATGTCTCATGTTGACGTCAACATGAAACCTTTTCAGATTTGTTTTAAAAACGACTCGTTTCAATGATTCAGAGTTGACTGTCTATTCATTAAAGAATCCTTAAAACATATTGAAAAATTACAGCAAGTACAGCATCGGTTAGCCACCTTTGAAAGGTAGTGTGTTTCACAGACATCTGTCACGGATTAAACTTGTCACATGCATTAAGACTGCAAAATACATAGGTTTTATGTGGTTTTAAATCCAGTGCATATCTGATATCTAGTCACCTGACCTGTGTCTAAACACTTGTATCCAATTCTCCTTATTGCAAAATAGCTCATCATAGTTGTTCTTTTGTCCGAGCGTTTAATACTGTAGCACTTTGATAACAACAAGCAGTTGAGAAATGTCAAGCATGCATTTTTCTGCAAAGCACATTTATTTTTTTATGCCAAGCTGCATACTGTAAATCAAAATACACACAGGCAAAAGCACCATAAGTTACTAACAGACTCGTGAAAATTGCAATACACTCGTAGCAAGTTTTGTGCACACATGAAACAATGTGAAGGATGTGTGAAGGAATTTATTATTTAGCTGAATTAGCAAACTCCTGCATAATACATGGTTTGAGTTATTCTCCAGAAGAGAATAGCAGGAAAAGAACAAACATGTCTTTCATTCTCAATATATTTTCTTTTTAATAGATGTACACTGATGCATCTGGCTAAACCAGAATATAATCAGGCTAGATCTAGTTTGAAATTACATGTTTGTGTGCGTGTTAATTTTTTTTCTTTCTGTCTGTCTGCCAGTGGATTTCAGGGCTACCCTTATCCTGCAGTAGGCTCTGGATACCCCACTACCTCAGGCTCCTCTCTCTACACGCCAGCGTCTTCTGTCACTACAGTGGGTGAGCAAGCATCTTACCTCTTACTAAATTAACAGTGAAATCAAAAGATACTTAAAAATCATTCATTTTTAAACTTGCATTACTCAAAAACAAGAACACTACTGCTCAAAAGATTGGGTTCATTAAGTTTATACATTTATCAAAGATATATTGAATTGATAGCAATAAAGGCTTTTATTATGACACAGAAGTTGAACACTTCAAGTAAATGCTTTTATTTTAGACTTTCTCTTTATCAGAGAACGTGAAGAAATAGTTCCAGATAAATATTAAACAGCACGGCTGATTTCAGCTGTAAAAGAAATGAAATTCTTTAGAAGAAAATCAGCATTTTAGGATCATTTCTGAGGGATCATGTGACCGAGAAGACTTTAGTAATCCTGAAATTTCACAATGGCTTTGCCATCAAAAGGATAAACACTGAAGAATTAACATATAAATATAAAAAAAAACAATTAATTGTAATAATATTGACAATATTACTGTTATTTCTGTATTATTGAGTGAATCGTTGAGCATTAGAGGTTTCTTTTAAAAACAAAACAAAAAAATCCCAAAAGCTGTACTTTCAATATACTTGCAAATAATGCTATCAAACAATTAATCGTATACAAAATAAATGTTTGTGTTTACATAATATATGTGCTGTGCATGTTTATTGTGAATATATAAATACACAAACATGCATGTGTATATTTCAGAAAAATGTGTATATATATGCAGATAAAACCTTTTCTTTTTGTGTGCGGTTCTTCGTGATTAATCACGTTTAATCGTGTAACAGCAAGCTTACAACATGAGTTTTTGGCTGTTTCAGGCCCCACCCGCGACGGAACCATCGGTGAAGACACAATCCGTGCATCTTTGGTGTCTGCGGTCAGTGACAAGCTGCGCAGGAGGATGAAAGAAGAGATGGATCGAGCGCAGGCAGAGCTGGATGCACTGAAAAGGACGGAGGAGGACCTAAAAAGAGGCCACCAGAAGCTGGAGGAGATGGTGACCAAACTAGACCTGGAGATGGTACATGAGACATTTTGTACATTTTGAAATGTACCTCGTTACCTTATACTAAATAATAATGTTCCTTCCATTGAATTGCAGGCTGATGTGGACAAAAACATTGATCTTCTTAAGCAGAAAGATGATGAGCTGACTACTGCGCTGGAAAAGATGGAGAACCAGTCTGAGAACAATGATATTGATGATGTGATTGTGCCCACCGCTCCTTTGTACAAGCAGATTCTGAACCTCTACGCCGAAGAAAACGCCATAGAAGACACAATCTTCTACTTGGGTGAAGCGTTGCGCAGAGATGTCATTGACTTGGATGTCTTTCTTAAGGTTAGTAACTTTTTTTTTACCATTGTTTAAGCTATAAAACAATATTTGAATATTCACTCTGAGTGTTGTGTTCTGGTGTTTGTCTGCAGCACGTGCGCCTTCTCTCCAGGAAACAGTTCCAACTGAGAGCCCTGATGCAGAAAGCCCGGAAAATAGCAGGCCTCAGTGACCTGTACTGACCTGCCCAAATAAATCATTCTCCTCTGCTTTTAGCTGTAACACACGTACTATATGGCAAAGACGCTACATTTTACTCAAGAACAGGAAGTCGGGGACCCTGCAAGTACAGAAAGGTAACTAATATACCCAGGACCAAAATATTCACGTTTACATTCATATCATTATTAAAGACAACAAGTGCTTTGAATATATCTTTATTATGTAAAAAAATGAAGTGACCTTTGAGGTGCTCGGGGAGCAAAACAATGGAAGGAAATCAAACATTTGCAGGAGATTTTTTTGCTCAGCTATGGAGTTTAGCACAATCTTATTAAAAAAACAGCAACCTTTGCACTTTTTGTAACTTGTGCCTCATATTCTTCTAAAGCTTTTTTTATTAAATAGGGTAAAGGGAAAGAAGTTATACTCTACATTAATGTCTTATTTTTATATCGTTTAACCTTCTAATATGCACCTGTATTGAATAATTATCTTAAAATCAGCATTTTGTTTTGTTTTTCGTTAAATCATTTTTTTTTTAACATCTCAGAATGTGATTATATTGTTATGCTTTATCATTGTCATTGTTCACTATCTAAGGAACCTTTGCAGTCCTTGTGATTTATACATGTGTTGTCAATCATAACAGTCTTATTAACACTTCTTATGCAGTCAGTTTATAAGAATTGAACGTATATCTGTTCGAGATGTAATGCATAAGCCCACAAAGCATGAACAATTTCTTGGCAAAGATACTTGTTAGATTGCTGGTTTAATCATGGATGAAGTATTTTGCTTACAATCAAGGGAAACAAGGGAATAACAAAACGATTGTGCATCTGTTGGAAGGGTATTTAAAAGTGAAAATCTGAAATAAAGTCAAAAAAACCTCTTAAATCTGGGTCTGCTTATCTAAATGCCTTACACTGCCACAACTGCTTTAGGATTTAAAAAATGTGAAATCTTTTTCATTTAATTCAATTTTTTTTTTCTTTCTCAAATTCGTTATTACAAACTGCATATAATACTTGATACTCACTGAAGGGAGAAAAGAAAAAAAAATTAACAAGAGACAAACTAAAATTTTCCATTTGGTGGTGCATTGCAAAATATAATAAGGGCTGCTATCTGACTGGGGTTGCCAAATTTGCTGGTTTTCTATGAAAATAGGCTACTTTTAAACCTTTGCCGGTGGTTGATTTTATTTTAGTCACTTAATAGGTTAAATGTCTGTATGCCTGTATTGAAATATTTTATTCTGTACGTTTTATATTCTACCAATGATAAAACTATACCGAATGATTACACAGTAAAGAGATTTTTGTAAAGGAGGTGCACTGGTAGGGATTTCCATTTCCATGGTAACAGTTTGACTGGTCTCTACTGGATTGCTGCTAGTTATTAAAAAAGTATGACATCCATTCTACAGACACGTCTGTTGAAATTCCTACCTGTTAGGAATACCTTGGAAGTTTTAATTTCAGATTGTAATCTGTAAATAGTTCATTTTCGAACAGTATTAAAATAAAAGATTACCTCCCCCACCAAATGAATTTGTTCACCATCTGTCAAGACATTATAAATAAAAACAGATTAATTACACACAAGTTGAAGGTGTGTGTGTGTGTGTGTAATGCATGACCGACAGAAAAAAATATGCGGAATGTTTTTGTATTAAGGATAGTTTAATTGGTCGGTTTTTGACATGCAGATTAGCACCCCGCCATCCATTCATGTTTAAATTTCACGTTTAATTCAGTGTCACTCTTTTGAAATTTACTAGTAATTTCTGTGAAAATCACCGATTTTCCAAGCTTTTTTTATTTGAGTTACAGTGATTTTTAAATTTGATTCAATTGCCCGATGCTCTAAACTCAACGAACTTCATATTTGTACGATATTTTTTTGGCTTGATTCAAACCCAAGCCTCTAATCGCTATTGACGACGAGGCTTTATACCTTTCAATAAAGAGTGTGTCCCGTTACCACATGACCGATAAATGTTTATCATCCTCTTCACGTGAATGTTTTGAGCTGTGACGTGTGACCTCGCATATTTATCTTTTGCCCCTTTCTTTCCTCTTAAGACTTGCGTGCATAGAGTCTGCACCCCAGACTGTCCCTGTTCGACCATCTGAAATTTCATTTCACAGATGATGGGCTTCAGCCTCTAATCCAGCAGCTGTGAAGGAGGGTAGGACCGGTCAACTGTTTCAACTCTAATCAGCTTTTATTGCACACGAGAGAAAGAAACAGCCTGCCGCCGCTGGAACCTGTGCTTTTCTCGATTCTGGTTTGGGTTGAGGGGGGACGGGAGATGTGTGGAGGCTGGATGTGATGTTAAATCTAATTCAATCATTGCTGCTAGGCAGTGATGTGTCAGCAGGTGGAGATGTTAGAGCTAATAGGCCTGTCATAGTTGCTAACCTCAATCACTAACCTTCATAACAGCCTGTGCTCCTTTCAACCCCACCTTTTCGCAATCTCGCTCGAAATTCTAATATTTCTTTTTCTCGATTGCTCGAGGTGCTACTGCACTGACCGATAACCTTCTTGTGTCCTTTTTGAACCGAACAGATTACAACCCTTCTCAGTGTCTTTTATCTGGAAGGTGTCGAAAGTCACGTTTGATTTAGCGTACCATGTATTTGATGTAGTGTCTCAGATCAGGACCGTAAACACTCAACAAAACGCTCGTAAAAAAGCACAGAGCCTACAAATATTTTTATGGGGCTTAATGTGTCACCTTGGCGTTGTCGATTTTTACTGGCCTCTGCGTGTGAGACGGAGGAAACTGGAGAAAGTGTTTATTGGCTGTCAGGTCATTGCCGTTGCTCTCAGCTGGAGTGGCCGTCGTAGCCTGCAGTGACAAGACAAAGCCGAGACATTGATGGTCTCTCCGGCGGAAGCCCCATTGTATGGGAATGTTACAGGTTTTGTTCTTTCTGACAGCCTGTTGACCTTAGTTTAAGAAAGATCTCTGGGTGAAACCCAGGGCACAAGGGTTTGACTGAACTGACCGGTGTCGATGCCCAAAGGATCTAGTGAGAGCCTCAGGATTTAAAATCCACCCTCCAAATAATGAAAGACTGTTCAGAAAGCCAGTGATTAGCTCATACTAGTGTTTGAAGGTCATATTTACTATTTTCGAATTTCTGGTTTTCTCAGTTTCAGTCTTACAGACAGGGTGCGTTACTATTTTAAATGAGATGTACTTCATTTACTGGACATTTTGGTAACACTTAGGGTCTCTTAATTGCTAATTGGAATGCATATAATAGACTATTAATCCTTTATTAGTTGTAATTAAGCACATATTAATCCCTTATTTTACATAACTTCATTCTACTTCCCCAATCCTACCCAATACCTAAACTTAATGACTACCTTACTCGCTATTGATGAGCATCAAATTAGGAAAGTCATAGTTAATTAACAGGTGTGCTTATTCTAAAAAGTTATCGTACAATACATCCATTATTCTGGTTGCTTTTTATTTGATTGAAGAGTTGTTGGATATTATCCCAGCCTTATGGGCCACAGGCGAGAAATTGTCCTGCATGGATGGTCAGTTTCTCACATTTTATACAAAGTTTTGGCACGAAAACTCTAGATGGTGCAGTCCGATAGGTCTAACTCAATCTGAAATATATGACTGGTGTTTGCTGTATGTGGGCAGTGTTGGGGGTAACACATTACAAGTAGCGGAACTTACATAATCAGATTACTTAAATATGTTATTGTATTAAATATGTTAACACAAATGTATCCAACTTTTTTTTTTTTACCAATGTCTTTGCTGCTGACCTTTGATGATCCAGTTTAACCATACCAATAAGCAAAAAACATCTACAGATAAACTAACGATTGTGCTTCATTGTTTTTAATTGCAGAAGCACATTGAACCTTCTTCTCCTGTATTCTACTGTACAGACAAGAATTTACTTTTCCTTCAGCCTAAGGTTTATTCATTAAACTTATTATAAAAATAAACAATCAAGCCCTGCTCATATTTAAAAAGTAACGTAAATGTAATGGCATGCATTACTTTCCATAAAAAGAAACTAAGTAGCGTAATTATTTACTTTATTAAGCAATAAAGCAGTATTGTAAAAGTAACTTTCCCCAACATCGGGGGTTATTTCATGTATATGTGTGGCAGCAGTATTACTTACATGCTCACAGCAGCATGTTGTGGATGTACTGGCAGTAGCAAGTCTCATGTACATTACCATGTCAGTCCCGGGAATGGACATGACAGAAATAATCTCACCATTACAACGTATAAAACATTCGGACGAACGCTGCAACAATACTGATTTTCACTACAACAGTTACATTTGTTTGAAATATGGATAAATGAGTCTATAGTGTGAAAAAAACCCATAAAATGCTTACCCAGGTAATACGATTTGCAATAAAGTATGGTAAAAACAATGAAATGCTTAAGACCCACGCTTTACGAACAGGCAGGTAAAGGGTGGAGGAGTTGTGTTCTACGTGAAGTTAGGGGTTAACTATGTAGCTTGGGTTAATGTAAATGCATTGATTTGAAGGGACTACAATTGCAACGCAGCATTCTCTGTTAGCCACTGTGCAATTATTTAAGCAGTGCAGACTTAATTATCTCTACTTGCACCAGAGTCTCCTCCTAATTACTAACAATTTGTGCCTTATGTAGTAATTATTTACCCCAGAAACATCTCTCTCTAATTATAATTAAGGACGAGCAGTATATATTTATTCTCTCCTAAGCCTACTTTATGTAGTGGTATCTTAATGAGCTGTTGAAAAGGTTCTCTCTCTTGCGCTTTATTTCTGAATCGGAGCGATGTACCTTATGATAGATTCACGTACTGCTGCTTGGCAACCATCTGATTTGAGAAAGTAGGATTGTGTGACAACTTCTAATGAAAGTTTACCGCATTTCCTCCCACAAAGTGAAGCAGTCTAGAATGCAGATAGAAAAGGCGAGCAGGTAGAGTGCACGCTCATGAATATTTAAAAGGGGTGTTTGTAGTGTACGAGCAATATCTCATATGCTACTTTTAATGGAGAAATCTGTTTGCGTGTCATTGTAGGAGACACTCCATGCAGAACAAGAACAGCTAGAACCACTACAAGAGGAAAAAGAAAATAAATAAGCATTAGTTCACCCAAAACTGTTCATTTGTGTATTGTTAACAGGCCATCTTCAATAAACATAGAGACAATATAAAGAAACAAATCATCAAGACCATGGATTCTGGACTGGATTTTGGCAAGACGTGATTTAAAAGGTAAAAAGCATTGTGTGATAAATTAGTTTCTTACTACCACATATTTATATTATTGTATTATGATATATTTGATAACAAACTCATCTAGGCCTACATCTCGCATGGCCTGAGGGTGAGTACATTTTTAGTTGTTTTTTTACTTTATTATGAAATATTAATTTAGCATTATATCTTAAAGCTACAACCCGTAACTTTTTTTCACAATTTACAAAATGTATATATTCTTATATTATTATAATAAGAGTACTAATAAGCGAGTACACCATGAATCCATTTTCCAAACCGAGTTTTCGGCTTGTGCTGAATTACTACGGGTCACCAATAAGTGTTTATATTCATACTATTTAGACTGGATATAAATCTGCTCCTGCGGGGATATATTTAGCAAATATTTAAACAGAGAGAAGTATCTCCGGCTACATTGTCCTTCCACAAGACTCACAGTTAAAACATCCACCAATTTTACTTAAAGCTGAATACATACAGACGTGGACAAAATTGTTGGTACCCTTTGGTCAATGAAAGAAAAAGTCACAATGGTCACAGAAATAACTGTTATCTGACAAAAGTAATAATAAATAAAAATTCTATAAATGTTAACCAATGAAAGTCAGACATTGTTTTTCAACCATGCTTCAACAGAATTATTTAAAAAAATAAACTCACGAAACAGGCATGGACAAAAATGATGGTACCCCTAGAAAACACTGAAAATAATGTGACCAAAGGGACATGTTAATTCAAGGTGTGTCCACTAATTAGCATCACATGTGTCTACAACCTTGTAATCAGCCATTGGGCCTATATATATGGCTCCAGGTAATCACTGTGTTGTTTGGTGATATGGTGTGTACCACACTCGACATGGACCAGAGGAAGCAAAGGAAAGAGTTGTCTCAAGAGATCAGAAAGAAAATTATAGACAAGCATGTTAAAGGTAAAGGCTAAAAGACCATCTCCAAGCAACTAGATGTTCCTGTGACTACAGTTGCACATATTATTCAGAAGTTTAAGATCCATGGGACTGTAGCCAACCTCCTGGACGTGGCCGCAGGAGGAAAATTGATGACAAATCTAAGAGACGGATAATCCGAATGGTAACAAAAGAGCCTAGAAAGACTTCTTCTAAAGAGATTCAAGGTGAACTTCATGCTCAAGGAACATCAGTGTCAGATCGCACCATCCGTCGTTGTTTGAGCCAAAGTGGACTACATGGGAGACGACCAAGGAGGACACCATTGTTGAAAACACGAATCATAAAAAGCAAGACTGGAATATGCCAAACTACATGTTGACAAGCCACAAAGCTTCTGGGAGAATGTCCTGTGGACAGATGAGACAAAAATCGAAGTTTTTGCCAAGGCACATCAGCTGTATGTTCACAGATGAAAAAATGAAGCATATCAAGAAAAGAACACTGTCCCTACTGTGAAACATGGAGGAGGCTCTGTTATGTTCTGGGGCTGCTTTGCTGCGTCTGGCACAGGGTGTCTTGAATCTGTGCAGGGTACAATGAAATCTCAAGACTATCAAGGAATTCTAGAGAGAAATGTACTAGCCAGTGTCAGAAAGCTTGGTCTCAGTCGCAGGTCATGGGTCTTGCAACAGGACAATGACCCAAAACACACCGCTAAAAACACCCAAGAATGGCTAAGAGGAAAAAATTGGACTATTGTAAAGTGGCCTTCTATGAGCCCTGACCTCAATCCTATTGAGCATCTTTGGAAGGAGCTGAAACATGCAGTCTGGAAAAGGCACCCTTCAAACCGGACACAACTGGAGCAGTTTGCTCATGAGGAGTGGGCCAAAATACCTGCTGAGAGGTGCAGAAGTCTCATTGACAGTTACAGGAAGCGTTTGATTGCAGTGATTGCCTCAAAAGGTTGCGCAACAAAATATTAAGTTAGGGGTACCATCATTTTTGTCCAGGTCTGTTTCATGAGTTTATTTTTTTTTTAATAATTCTGTTGAAGCATGGTTGAAAAACAATGTCTGACTTTCATTGGTTAACATTTATAGAATTTTATTTATTATTACTTTTGTCAGATTAAAGTTATTTCTGTGACCATTGTGACTTTTTCTTTCATTGACCAAAGGGTACCAACAATTTTGTCCACGTCTGTATGCATCTTTATATTACAGGGCTTAAATTAAATGGAACTAATTTTTTTTTTATATACATGGGAAATAGTTGTCTTTTAGTTTTGTTTAGCTTTCTCAAACTAAATGTGCGGCTAAATGCGACCAAAACTTGAATAACAAAATATTGGCGGGTATTGCTCCTTTACTCTAATGCTCAGCATATCAGACAAAAAAAGTGCAGCTTGCGGTGAAGAGTGCCCTGTTTCTGAGGTGTCCTGAAGAGGGCATTGCAGCAGTGTCACAAGCTCAGCAGCACAGCCTGGTCCTGCACGACGAGTTACCAAACCCAGCTGCAGAAACGCGAGACGTAAAAATCCACTTCAGTTACTCAGTCGCTCTGATTTTCTTTCACAAGAGAAGTTTTGTACGCCTTTATTACATTTTTCCCGTGGACTTTGCAAAAACGACACAACTTCTAGTGAAAGTCACCTTAGCTGAGCTAAAGGTTAATCATCAGAATGGAAGGTGAATGAAACTAAAGAAGCAGAGCGGAACAGTGAAAGACAGAAAGAGTAGCTTTCTGTATAGTTTCCTCTTCATGCTGAAATTCATCTTTAATACAATCTGTGAGCTGTGTGATTTCCGAAATATGCATAGCGCAGAACATAATGCTAAATGTATTGCATTTGCAGAGGCAGAACTAATTTATCATTGCTTGGTAGTATAAATCTGTTTCTGTTGGGATATATTTAGCAAATATTTATAGAAGAACATTAACCTAATATCCTTCCTGTCATGCCCGTCATTTGATTGAGTGAGTGAGTCAATATGAAATGCAGAGGTCACTAATTCCATGCAAATATGACAAGATGGGAAGCATTCACACACCACTAAATGGACTTTTATTTACATTAATGAACCCGATGGTGGCAATTTCTAAAAACAAATTATGTTGAAGGACAGCCATCTGTAATTAAGAGGCACATTACAATGCAGCGCTTGTATCAACTTAAAGCTGCATTTCAGGACTCTCGCAGCTGTTTAAGGAATAGGATGTTACTTCAATCACATCATATTTCATCATTCAAAACATCAAAAGTATTCGATACGGCTCCTTTTCCGACTGCTTTAACTTCAGTTGGAAAAAGCACTAAACTAATCAAACTTCAAGCAGGCGCTTATTCACAGAGATGGAGCTTTAGTGTACACATCTCTTCCAGTCCTTTAATATATTTGATTTTCTTTGAGCGCCGAGCATGTCCAGCCTTCATTTTAGACTGAACGAAGAGACCTGCCCACCCTGCCATTTCTATTTCACCCTTTTTTATTTAAACCTCTGAATATTTTCAACGAATGGACTGGAGAACGATCCGATTCCACGGAAGTGGGGTAGTTTATGTAATGTTTTACCCCGAACAGACTTCCTATTGTGTGAGCCATTGCTAAATGACGAAAGAAAATGTTGATTGATTTAGCTGTCTGGTTATGGCTTTAGAGGCTTAGACGATGATTTAAATTAAATGGGGGAAGGGGATGCATTTAATTAATGGGAATTTGTGCTTGTAAAACCCCTGTTGTTTTGGGCTCTACAGGTCAACCGGTATAGACCTGCCATTCATTGCACTAAGTGTCTGTCTACGTGTGAGAGAGATATTTAAAGGTCAGCCTCATCTGCCTTTTCGCTACATCTCCAGCTCTCTGATAAAAAATAAAGGCAGATGGTCACAACCACATTTGACCTCTGATTTAATCACATCAGAGTGTCCTCTGCTACTTGGAGCGTCAGACTGCAGAAATATATTGCTGTAACAATCGCTAAAACATGAAATCACACGTGTGACATGATGTTTTGGAATAACCCAAAAAATGAAGTCTCAGTTCTGCATAGCTCTTATCCGTAGAGAGACAGATGCTTGTTTACAAGTCATACTCTCAACAAGAGAGTTAAAAGGGAAAGGATGGAGAAAGGGAGGGTGAGAGATGAGATGATAAGATACAACCTGGCCAGATGTTCTGAGTGACTTCAAAGTCTTTAAGAAGCTCTGAAGTAAGTTACCTGGGAATATATTGAAACAAGGCCAAAATCTCTGCGGCACCTGATTCTCAAAGAGCAGCTAGGAGTCACGTGACCAGGTCAAAGCCAAAGGGTGTTTAATCTATATATGTGTTTTGAAAGTAATAACAAAATGAAAATGTACAGATAATGTAAAAAAAAATTACTTTTTCCTTCATTTTCTATAGAGTTTGCGACCCTGTTGCAAAAAAAAAAAAAATTTACATTTTAAAACTTACTTTGTATGGTTTTGCAAATTTCTAGGAGTAAACATTAAATAGACATTAAAATAGACATTAAAAATCAATAAAACTGACTGAATGGTTAACACAGTCAACTTAATTTGTGTAAGCACTGAAATAATGTAATGAATTTATTTAGGCCTACTCCCTTAATGCTGTGGAAATTATATTTTAATGTATATATTGAGTTGCATGCAAAACATGAAACGTGAACATCTGATATGTAAGATGATGTACCCATATTTTTTGTAACGATTCAAAAGGTTATGTCACAATTATTGATTGTCGAATTATTTTAATTGTTAAATACAATCAAGAAGGTCAGGACCTCTGCTCTTTGACCCTTCAGTCATAGGTGGGGGATGGAATATTTACCCGATGTGTTTCAAAACTATCTGCTGCTAGATAAATATGTCTTGTAAAAATGGGATTCGTCATGCTCTCTATATATATATATATATATATATATATATATATATATATATATATATATATATATATATATATATATATATATATATATATATATATATATATATATAAATTCTCGAACTTCTTAATAATCACTGCAACGCATGCATCAAAATAAAGGAGTTTTATAATGTCTCATATGATGCAGTATTAGGACACTGATTATTCAGTCCACGCTCTTCAGCCTCTATGATGAGAAACGTGTGTTATGAGCGCGCGCGCGCACGCAGGCGCAGGCTGAGCATCACACGCACGCGCGCGCACACACACACACACACACACACACACACACACACACTGCTGTGAGATTATCAGAGCGCTCGGCAGCAGAGAGAGAAAGAGGGAGACGCGGAGGAGAGCAGCAGCCCCACCGATCCTCAAGCGAGAGAGAGAGGCAGCGTCTGGAGCAAGAGCTGGGCGGGGAAATAACTGCGGTACTGAAGAAATACTTCACTGCCGAACTGCAGCAGTTTGTCGGCATCGCAACTTCGTCCGTGTGAA
The DNA here is from genome assembly GCF_018831695.1 of Puntigrus tetrazona. Lineage (NCBI taxonomy): Eukaryota > Metazoa > Chordata > Actinopteri > Cypriniformes > Cyprinidae > Puntigrus > Puntigrus tetrazona. The sequence continues at coordinate 27,600,570 of NC_056705.1, read as the reverse complement.
GCAAAATGTCATCGTCGGGAAAAGACAACAGCTCCCAACATGCGAATTACGTGGGACCGTATCGCCTGGAAAAGACGCTCGGCAAAGGACAGACAGGTTGGTCCTTTTGTGTGCTTGAGATCGGGGATGGTGACACGCGCTATCGCCGCCGCTCGATCATGACTGCGTGTTATGTGCGCGTTTGCGTGCGTTGACATGTCATTGTGTAGAGAGGTTTCCCCCCGCAGATTAAGGACCTTAGCCTACTTTTCTGGCCATCCGGTGAGATCTTATCAGTTGCGGAATGCTTTTTTGGGTGGTACAAGTTGGCGAGCGTTTGTATTTTCGCTCTATAAACGGAACTTGTCTTCGCAGATGACAGTTTGGCTTTGCGGCTCCGCTTTGCTTCTGCCTAATGCCGTTAATCCCGATTTGTCAGACAACGGGATGTGGTTCCGCTTGCAGGTCCCACCGCTGAATCCATTTGCCTCGTACGAGGGCTTTGACATCAGGGTACAGGTGGCCCTCGGATGCTGCTGATGCTGATGCTGATGCTGCTGCTGATGATGGGACGGTTTTGCTGCATCCGTGGTGCACCATGTGTTCGACCTGATTCCCTCCGCAGTCTGGTGGTGCTGAAGTTTGAGAAATCAAGTCTTGATTTAGTTTTGCTGCAGGCCACTGAAAGGTTGTCGGTTAATTTGAGCTGTTGTAATGATCAATAATCATCTAGGCTTCATATGACCGCGTGATGAATGTCAAAGACTGTTCTTATGTTCATTTCTGCTTATTGCTGTGTGACATGGGAGTGTGGGAGAAGTATCGATCTAGCAGCAATTTTTTTGTGCTCGGTGTTCTGTGGCCAGTGGCTTCTTCTGGTGTGGCTTTGGTAGAGAACAGTTATTGAGTCGATATCTCTGGCCAGACGTATCCAAGTGCCTGCAGCTGTTATGCAACACATGAACTGCAACTGTTAAAGTATAGATTGACTGTATTTTGAAGAACACGGGGGCCAGAGTTTGTAGTCATGTCTTCAGGCGTTTCCCATTAAAAGTATCCAGTAAGTCTGCGCTCTGTACACTCATAGCACAGGCATATAGATGAATTATTGACAATTTATGATGTATTATTAGCTCATGAAATGGTAATTTCAGCTTTGTGGCTTTTCGTTTCGCTTGACATTTATATGATGTCCTTAACACGTTTACATTGAGTCAGTAGGATGACTGAATATACAGTGTTTATGAAGCAGCAGGCAAATCATTTGTGTACGGTGTTCTGTTACCACAGAGATTCTGAAGTAACCAAGGAGCCGTCAGATAAAAAAAAAAAAACTGAGAACTGTGGGGTTGGTGGATCTTTTTTTAAGTGCTATGGATACCAGGAAAGTTGCTACTTGTGTTTAAATTATAGTTGATAATACCTGAGTAAATCTTTTTTTGTGATTGATGTCAACTAGAATACATGTCAAGGGAGGGTGCCAAATGGGTGGGTGTTGTATATCTGTGAATGTAGAACTACGTTTAGCCCCTTAATTCAGTGTATACTCTGACAGAGATTCTTGCTTGTGAGAAAATGGGTCAAAAATATTGATGACTCACCTTGGACTCATGGTAGTCTCTACATTTTTGTCCAGTAAGAATCTCCATGACCACCTGCTTCTGCCTAGCAACAGCTGTTAGAAGATCACGGTTCACAGCTATAATGGAAACTAAAGGGCTTTAGCTAGACAAAAATGGTCGGACAATCAACCCCTTAATATGTTTTGCTCCAGCTTCCTATTTCAATTAGAAAATACATTGTCCCATGAAAATAGCCTGCAATCACCAATTCATTCCAATTAAAGTGATGGTTTGCTCAAAAATGACAATATTGTCATTATTTGCCCAGCCTCGTTTCGTTTCACAACTGTGCAAATTGCTTTCTTCCGTGGAACACAAAAAAGTTATTCTGAAAAATCTCTCAGTGGGTCTGTGAAATGGAAGTCACCAAAAATTTAAAACATCTTCTTTTGCGTTCCTCAAAAGAGAAAAAGTTATTTTAAGAATATTAAGAATTTTCATTTTTGCCTGAGTCACGCCGAGTTATGGTCAGATTCCTCAGTTAACCCAACAGTACGCAACCAGTGCTAACAATGTGTTTATATGACGTGATGACTGTAAGTACATGCATTGCTTGTTCAACAGTAGAGACGGCCCGCACTGTTCATTTGCGAATACGATGTTCTGTCGGCAATTAAACTATTGGCACCACTTCTTAAAATAAATCCTTTTGTAGCCCGTGGTTAGAAGAGCGGGCTGCTTCTGACTGGTAAGCGGAGGGTATTCCTGCTCGTTCTGCTGCCGTTGGCATGGCTGCTGAGAGAATGCTGCACAATAAACGCCGCTTCCCAGTGCTGCCGCTGCAGAGGAGAGCCCATATGTCATGAGAGAGACTCACACAGAGAAAGAGGAGCTTGGGGGAGGGGTAGGGATAGATGGGAAGGGGGGTGGGTTTGGGGATGAGGAAGAGAGAGAGAGAGAGAGAGAGTTCTCAGAGCTAAAGCGGGACCCCCATGGGAAACGGCAAAAAGGACGCTCTAGTTTAATTTACCCCCTCCCTCACCTCCCCAAATCAAAACGGATGTACGTGCCTGTATTTTTGCCTCCCCTGTTTCTTTGTGATGCCTCAGCCATCGCACGTAGCATCCTCGCCGCCCGAGTCAGTCGAAAGTAGGCAGAGGAAGATTACAGGAGATCACTGGCTGAGACAGATTGGACTGTGGCAGTGCTAGCGAAAAACAATAACGTTGCAACAATAACTGCTTTATGAGACTCACGCAGTTACTGTGTGTTTTCTTCCGCTAATTCGTTCTGTTCGTATCCCCACTACTCTACTTATACCCTCCTCTTCTCCTTCCCTCACTCTGGCAGGGAGTCCCAGAGGAGGCCTGTTAATGAAGCGGCGGAGTACCTGAATCACGCACACTGTCACGGTCAGAAACGGAGCCCTCTCGCTGGTTCAGGGTTAGATGGCTTGTACGGGCAGGCTCCATGCAGAGCTGTGTTAGAGCCCCAGGCCTCCGCTGCACTTCCAGCGTGGACATGGAGATAATCAAGCTATATATACACACTACCTCAGGGCCAGCGAGTGTCCGTTACTGCAGAGGCGCTGGTGCAAGGCGGATATGAAGCGCTGCTGGCAGAACCACATAAAGTGTGGTCATTTTGCTGCAGTGCACGTAGGGTTCATTTCAATCCAAGGTAGTGCTTCTGCATACAGTATATGGGACGCCATTGCTTCTTGTTGCTAGAATGTAGTGTAGAAAAGGAGATTTTTTGCACTAGAACTAATCTAACTGTTAACAGGACTAAACAGAAGTGTGAAAGTAATGTCTACCATTGTTGGAACAAACAGATAGTGTTGCCCTAAACTCAGTGTGTCTGTGCCAGACTTCTTGAGATGCTCAAACAGAGATATGTTTTTGAAATAACTCAGCCCACGAATGAGTTGTTTCAAATACTATGGAATTTACTATGGAATGTAAATTATGCAATTTGTTTTGAAATATTTACTAGTCATATGCGATTATTCTCCGGTTTTAAGGCATAGTAAACCCCAAAATTAATGTTATTATTGTTAGCTGACCTTCACGCCGTTCCAAACCTGTATATAGCTGACTTGCATATTTTAGTTTTAAAAAGCAGCGCATTAAATAAGGGGGAAAAGTTGTAGTTAATAGCGAATAAGTATTCCCTTATCTAAAGTTGTACCAGAAAGCCAAAGGTTATTTATTAAATGCCACATGTGTACTTTAAATACAGTGGTCTGTAATATCAGAATGGATCTGTATTATCTAATTGGTTTCTTTGATTAATGGAGTGAGGTTATTGTTTAAAATAATATAGTTAGGAGGGGAAAATTTAATTACGTTCTAAGAAACAACATCTTCATCGGCACAAAGAATGTTTTGTTTTTAGCCTGAAAAGCCTGTTTGAAATGTCAGCTGTTGACTGTCTTGCTGGGCTGACTTTGTGAACAATTTGTCAGTGTGTTTCTGTCTGAGGGGGTTGCAGTCTCCCAGACATATTCCAGCCTTCAGTTGGCTCTCATTTAGTAAGTGCTGGATAGCAGTGGTTGGTTGTCATGGCTGCGCCCCCTTCCCACAAGCCTTTTCTCACAATGGCCATGCTTTCCATCTTAGAGATCAGAGGCAGACAGCAACAGTCCTCGTAGCCCCTCTTTCCCACCCTTGATTTATGTAGATTACATTCAGTCTCTGCTATTAACACTGGAAGATGTACACAGAGGAATCTATGGAAGAATACGCAGCCTTTGCGTCATACGCGATAAATTAATCCTTCAGAAAAATGTTGAAGGAATGTGCGCAGGAATGATTGGTAAAGCAGTGCTGATTACGCTGATGGGCTCTTATGTGGGATTAGGTGTATTTCTCATTCAAGGATGGAGTGAACTGTCAACATTTTTTTCCTTACAATTAAACGCATATATTGTATATTTATTGATTTATTGCTCGTTCTTGTCACTCCGTCTTTACTCTGAATGCTTCCTTGGGCCTTGGAAACATTTCTGAGAGATTCCATGTTTTCCCTGCAAGTGTTCTGCGGTCAGGCGCAATGAGAAATATACGTTTAGATGTGTTAGTACTGTTATTGTGGATTATTGTATTTGTGAAATTGAGTTGAGAATGTAATGTATACGTAGACCAAAAACTAAAGCTAAGTATTTAACTGCTGAACACACGTGGCATTAAGCCATAGCCTTCAAGGCAGAACAGATGGGCCAAACTTCTAATCTGACAGATTTAAGTTAACATTATATGCCAATTAAGGTCCCACCTTTATATTAGGTGGCATTAACTACTACAGTATGTATTTAATTTATATAGTTGTTTATATAGTTGATACGATGTACTTATTGTGTACATACATGACTTTACATCATATTTTTGTATTTTGTAATTACATGAATAATTAAAGTGTTGACCTGTCCTTTACACCTTAACCCACCCTCAAAACATATCCATACTAAGTGTTTTTGAATACAGTATGGATTTTTTTTGACGTGAGTACATGCTAGTTAAGGCCACCTAGTGTACAGTGGGACCCCAATTAATAGTAACTTTAGGACCTAACTCTGTACTTATGTGTACATTTGTTACGATTGGGGTCAAATGTCCCTTAAGTGGATTTGGTATAATTTCAGACACAATTACTCTATGAAAAACAAACTGAATATTATAAAAGTATTGTAGCTATTTTTTAGCATTAAAAAAGCGGTATGTGTGTACAATACATTTTAATATTATTAATATTATTAATTATAATACATTTTACACGAAAGCAAAACGTGTGAAAAAGCTCTTTCAGAGAGAAAACTGCAAGCATTAGATAAAGGTGTTATCAGTGCCAAGATCATGGGTTCATTTCACAGCAAACTGAACATGCATAGATCGATAAAAAAGTGCACCTTATTTGCAATTAAGATTCTTAGGATAAATGACCCTAAACTAAGAAAAATATCATAGGTTGACCAATTTTCCATCAACTCAAGAATGAAAACGTAATGAAAGTGCTATTTTATCTTCTGTTTTATGCATTTCCTATTGCATTTGGTAGTTAGTAGTCCGTGGCAGGTGGTGTTGGGGGAGGGGCATTCACTTTCTAGAGAGCAATTGATTGGACTAAAAATCCGTGCAAGATGAGTCATCAATGTGATTTCCAGAATGTAAAGACTATAAACTTGAAATGGACATATTTACTGTAAGTGAATTTTGTCAATGTTTAGTAGTACACCAGTTAATGATCCCAAAGCGGACTCCACGCTATTAATGACAAGACTTATAGTGTGAGTCTGTTCTCAAAAGCAAGTTTCTCTTCTTTTTTTGGTGGTCATTTGTGCAGACAGAAATTAAGCTGTTTCGTTTACGCCGCTCACATTGTCTGTGGCATGGTGCTGTACATTGCATTGTGTAGTTTTAGTAGTCCCTTCCCCCTTCCCCACTGCAGAAAATTGCTCCCTAGTGCCTGATGCAGCTGTGAAGCCTTTTATCAGAGAAACACAGCAGAGACCCTTAACTCCTGGTGTTGTCCCTTCAATGTTCCTCTCTCTATCTCCATCACACCACCTCTGTCAGCAGCGTCTTCTACCTCTGCTGCCTTACAGTGAATGCCTGGTATCTGCTCTTTACACAACCTCTGAAGGTTTTAGCTTGAGGGCGTTGACAACCCCAAGGCTTGACGATCCCAACTCTCGTCTTGGGTAGTTCTAATGTGACTTGATTTGTGAATTCATCTAATCAGAAATGTGACAGCCAAGAGAAATAATTACACGAATGACAACCTTACTATAGACTGGTGTGTATATATGAGTATCTTGAAATGCTACCAGTACATCTGCAGTGACACGGGAGTCCAAACAGTGGGCAACCGCTCAACAGATGGACTAATTCTGGGTTTAATTAGGATAGACGTTTAGCCCGTAGCTCATCTAAAGCGCTCTGGTGCTTATGTGCGAGTTTAAGTCAAAACAGAGACTGCAAGCACAGATTAATGGGAATATACTGATAATACACAGAACAGGGAGAGAGAGGAAGCAGAAGGGGTGAAATAAGTAAAAGGTGCAGAAATAGATGTGTAGGGAGAGAGCAGTATGAGAGACAGTTTGAGTGGAATAGATTGTAGAGAACCGGAGATAAACATACAGAAAGAAACAACCAAAAAGCATTAATTCACTCTCATGTCATTTCAAACTAACACAAGATTTTTTTTTTTTAACCCTCTAGTGATTTCTGTCTCTTCATTGAAGGTCCATGTAACCAAAACTTTGTAAATGTTATTTGTATGAATCAGGCAGTTCAATCCTAGTCTTCTCAAAAGTCACAGTCACTTTATAGGCTGAACAGGTTAAATGTAGGCTTTTTTATTTGTATTTTTTTACATAAAACATTGATGAACGCTCATATATAAATCTCATCACATAAGGTCAACTGCAACTCAAAATGCATATTTGATGCATCGCATTACAACAGACCTCATTGGCTCTTTGCACATCAAACAAGCTTGTTAGAGCACATCAAATATGGTAAACAGAAGCTCAGTCTTGACCAGTGTTCAAGAGAGAATCACAACAGATCAAAATTTCATTCACTGATAATCTTCCACTCCAGTGAGCTGTTAACAGTTGTGTCTGGGTCATTGAGTCCAGAACCAGATGAGTCCAATTTGTGAACATTTTGTGAACTGGTTGTATAATTAATTAAAATGATCCAACTACCAAGGACGATTCATTCATGATACAAACATGGGCGCTTTCAGTAATTTATGATTTCCTTTGTTTTTTGTTTTGTTTTTTTAGCCTATTACTCTGTTATATTACATAGAAAATTGAAAACTGAAAAAATGCATTAGCATGAATCATCTTTATGATGCATTTTGTAGCCTGAGAGACCCAGCCTTCATTTACTATACTGTATATAAACATATTGAAAACAGTGTCCAGTATATTCTTTAGAAATGTACCATTTATATTCACTGAATGGCGCACGGGCGAGTAAACAATGACAGAATTCATTTTAGGTGAACAATTCCTTCAAAAAGCTGCAATTTTTGTATTACTGCAAAAAGATAGCACACGTTCAAGCACACTCACCAAAAGAACACGTCAAACTCGCCCAGTTACAAATGATTGAAGGCTAAACAAGCAATTTTATCACAAAGCACGCTGAAAATAAAAATTACAATACTGCGTTACAATACAAAATTATTCATTCATTATTTTCTTTGGGTGCCATTGTGCTTGTACTGTATGAATGAAATGAGGTGCCATGTCATTTTGTACGCATGATTGATTGGTAAAGAACCCACAAGGGGTGAATATCCTGTCCAGATGGTGGGGTTTGGTCAGGCTGTGTCATTAGTCAGGTGGTTGTTGATGCTTGATGGCCCATTTATTCGTAACCGAATGGTTTCAGCTTTCTTTTACTCGAGAGTAAATTAGAGGGGAGAACGTACATGTGAAAATGAACAGGGTTTGAGAGAATGTGTGTGTGTGCATCCAGCTTATAGACTACCTGTTTCACACTTACACTGAGTATTAATAGTGTGGCGGTACTACATCATTTCAGCCAATCACTGCCTGCGCAGCTCAAACCCAGCAATAGAATAGCTACACGCATCTTTTTCCTTCTGTCTAAGACAAGTTGAGGGTTTCTATGGAAACCGGGGGAGGCTCTGTGCAATTTTTATACATATGTTTTCTGGACGGCTGTGCCGCATGGTTCCTCGGCCTTGCCTGGAGGGTCCAGCTATTGATTGTAGCTTCTCTGCCTGAGCTATTAGAATGTGAATGAGGATCTCCCCCATCTCTTAATGTGTGCTGAATAATGCCTTTCAAGGCTGAATTTGAGCTTGGACCTTGTCTGATATTATCTGTAAGCTCATAATTTCACACATAATGGCTGGATCTTCACCGATGGGACTTTTCAATGGCCAAAGGTTCCTGTATAAGTGAACATACAGTTTAATCTCTGTGTGCATTTTCAAGCCTCAAGCGGTCGGGAGACCTGGAAGTCTTGCCTATGAAGTGTCCAGACACGTTCACACTTTGTCACACTGTAATTTTCATGTTCATCTGTCAAACTGTCATATCGGTGGTCTAATAATAGCTGTTTTGTTTTGCATGTAGCGGACCGTCTCATGGGAGCGCTGTGTTGAGATCACATGATCAGCCAAATATTATTTGCTTTATCTTGCTGACTGCTTGGTTATTATATGTTCGCTTAAGAAATTAATGAATCATGTCATTTATTCAATTCCTTGTGTTGCATAACAATTTGTATCTGTCATTCAGAAAGTTCATTCAGAAAGGAGAATGCTGTTGTGTCTTTCCAGTCCTGTATGACTTACTTCTGTTGAACATAAAAGAAGATATTTTGAGAAATGCTGCAGTGTGTGAAAGTTACTGTTTGGACCACATCCTTCAAAATATATGCTTTTATGTTACACAAAAGAGAGAGCATCAGGTTTTGAACGACATGAGAGTACGTGATAATGGAGTTTACATTTTTGGGAGAACTGAGCCTAAGACTAAAAAAAAACAATTTTGTATATCACTGCATAGGTCCAAGACTATTGATATTGGCCAGTGCAACATAAACCTAAAACAACTTGAGCGCACCTTTAAATAGACGAAAACCTAAAAGAAAAATGAGCACATTATTGCTACTGAGGAGGCTTTAGAAGCACCGAAATTAATGGCGAAAGTGTTTTCAGAGATTAAATTTAGAAATCAGTGGGAAATCAGAACAAAGGCTGCTTATTTTGACACCAACACAATACAGGGAGAGGGAGACAGAGAAAGATAGAAGAGTTATTTATAATGTAAGCGTTCCTCTCCAACATTTCTTTGAATGTTTCTCCGTGCAAACGCAGGTTACGCACGCTATTTTTCAGTGCTTTCATTAGTTTGCCTGTGGCACTGCCTCATTAATTCTCTGCCTTTCAATGTAGCTTGTGTTAATATAGTTGTAATGAAATATTCAGCCGTTTCTCCATGAGGAATGTATGAGGTTTGTTGCTCTACAGGGATCTATCACACACATAGTTCAGACAGCATAGCCATTTTCTACTATTATTACAAATTTGAATGTAGCTGTTAAATGGGTTTACAGGCATGTTTTGCACATGATCACTGCTGAGGTATGAGCATAAAACAAGCAAGATTCTGGGAAAATCTGCCAGCATGTGTTCTTGAGGACACTGGAGTCAAGCTTTGGTTGCCTCCACAGCCGAACTATCGTGAGATAGTGTCGATGTGTTACTACCACTGTAATTAATTACACTTTACAAGTGTTATGCGTGACACGGACACAGTAATATGTCACCAGACTTGCTTTATTTGAGCTATGAAAGCTAATGGCCTGCAATAATTTGTGCAATTGACAAGAAATTATTAATCCGTTTCCATTTCAAGTAGCCCTGCTCCTGTAGTGACTTTTCTCATGCTTGAATGAGCTTTGTGTTGTAAATGACATCATGTGACCAGCCCCTCATGTCCATATAACCTGGAAACAGCCAATGAGAGGTCCCGCTAACTAGATAACTGTGTCAACATAAATCATTGTTATTGATATATCCTGGCACATCATAGGCCCGGCATACAGTTCAGATACTCTTTTTTTGTCCCATTTACCCCCATTAGACGCTAACATAATCCATTCATGGAGTAACTAGAAGTACACCCATATTACAATCACACACACACACACATGCACGCGAAGGAAATTGGTCATTCTGCATCTGTTTTCAAATATGTTAAAAACACTGCAAGAGATAGCAGCGCACCGCCTCGGGCTACATCGGGGTTGTGATCTCTCCACCATGTCAAGACCCCTCACACCCCGTAGGATACACACAGATGGCCTCACAACTGCTTGTGCGCCGGTCTCGTGTCCGCGCATGCGATTCTCCGCAGCTTTTAGCCTCTGCGCAGGATTTTGATCAAGTGGCATAATCAGATTAGGGAGGTGGGGAGAGGGTGCACAGACATTATTTTCACTTTGACTGCAATGATGACAGGTACTGCCACAGGCATGTTGAGAGAGAGACAGTTTGGTTGCGAGCTAATTCCTCTGTCTGTGTGTGCGTGTGTGTGTGTGTGTGTGTGTGTGCGTGCGTGCGCGCACCGGGGTCTTTCTAATTTAGTTGTGCTCTGGACTGAGGCGGCTCAAGGAGTGAGGCTGTGTTACTGCATTACAGCACAGCAACTGTTGCCAGACGTGTCTCTGTGGAGATGGTGCGGCACACATGCTGAGCACATCTGGCTTGGGTGAGTGCTGCCTGGTTCAGCATGGCAACAGCATCACACAGCCCTGCAGACCGTCACAAGGAGGGGTCAGGGCCTGCTCTGAGCTCAGATTGTACCCTTCACACTGAATGCCGATCTGCTGCCTCTTCTGTATTCATTTTTGAGTTGAGAGTCAAGAGGCGATTGATATGCTGATCTAATTTAGGCCATTACTGTTTTGTTTTATCGTCGACACTGACTTATTAAACAATGAATTGTTTATTATTAATAACCTGTATAATTGATGACAGTTGTGATTACTTTGGGGCATAGTGTTTCTCCTTATTGTCTGCTGTGAGTGTCGCTGATATGTAGTTTCATAAGGGTGTGCATCTCTGGCCTGTGTTTGAATGCAAGTGCATTATTGCTTTTTTGCGTGGTTTTATATTACCCATATTACGCTTGTGCAGTCCAGTATTATTTTCTCCCTGCATTAGCCGCAGAGTGCTTTATGAGAGATATTATTTTCAGCTGTACGGTTTATGCTGAGGAAGAAAAACCCTTTATTTCGGTACATTACATGTGGGCATCTTCCTCTGCTTTCAGCCCCGTCACTATGGTTACAGCAGTGTTTGACTATATATGTGTGTGTGTGTGTGTGTGTGTGTGTGTGCATGTTTTGATTTTATATGTTTAATGGATTGGGATTTTCAGCAAATAGCAGAAATAAAATAGCATTTTAAACAGAGAAAATTACATTTACAGTTCCTAATACTGACTGATTGCTTGTCCGTGATGTATACGGATAATGGAGTCTTTCTCAGCTTCACTTGCACAAGAAAATTTCTGTTGGAATATTTTGATTATGCATGCCTCATGTAGCTAACCTATGGCAATAATCTTATTTTTTTGTTTTATTTAGCAAGGGCACATCGAAATAATCAAAAGTGACACTTTATGATGTTACAAAAGATTTCCATTTCGCATAAATTCTGTTCTTTTGAACTTTCTATTCATCAGAGAATCCTAAAAAAAAGTGTTGTGTTTTCCACAAAAATAATAAGCAACGCAACTGATTTTAACGTTGACAGAAATGTTTTTAAGCACCAAATCATAATTATAGAATGATGTCTTACCCAATTTTTTTTATCTGCACATGACGTCTGAATATGCTCAGAAACATCACATTAGGAAACAGATTATTGTAGCGAACATTAACAATGTACATACTTTAACATTAATGACCTAAAAATATTGAAATACAGGGCAAGGATGAGCACATCCTGTATTTTCACATGTAGATATTCTGATTTCATGTCTACAGGAATATTCCAATAGTGTCCAACTTGAAAATGAAAGGCATGTAAACGTGGTCAATCGTAGATTGCAATTACATTGATGCAGATTTAAAGTATTAGGTATGTTTGGTTGGGTAGCTGGCAGAAAGCAGGTCATGTTGCCCCACTGTGTAACCGGCTGACCAGATGAGGGGGTTTGGGGATTAGTCAGGCCCCCCACAGCTGCAGCCACAGCCTTGAGTAGAACAGATGGCCGTCTGCATGTTAAGGCAGTCACCCCCACCACCACAACACACATGCACAAACATACAACATATGACAGAGACATCGTTGTGACATTGTGCTATGCACAACTATTATCTCCATTATTCATGTTGCGTGATTATGTAATGATTTGATTGTACATCGTGGTGTTGACTGATCCCCGGCCGGCACTTGGAGACACTCAGCAGACGCTCTGAGCTGGGCAGTGTCACTTTGCCTGTGGCTCAATGCCAAACAGATTCAAGGGCGTCATACTCCTTTGCTGGATGTGGTGAGGGGTCAGATTCACTCGCACCTTTGACGCGTTTGCTTTGAAACATGCAGAACTTGAAATACAAAAGAGTTGTTTTGTGTGTACCGTTTCTGTAGCTCATTATGATCATTTTGTTGTTCAAAATAGGCTGTTTAAAAATGAGAGCAAGGGCACGTGAATTGAATTGTTGATATTATTTCATAATTTAGCTGTTTGTGTTTAGCAAATCAGGTACAGGACGTACTGGATGTTCTGTAATGATGAGAGCATAATGAAATATTATTCGTTACCTTTCGCCAATGAATTGCATGTATATGCCGTGCATATTTCAGAAATGGCCTGCGGTGTTGAAACTGAACTGGTGGTATGAATCTGACCTCTCTCGCTGAGCAAGCAGCACATCACCAGCACTTGATGGATGATTGGCCATATTTCCAGAATAATCAAAGACTAACGAGGTAACAATCGCGCATTACGTCATTTTTTTGGATGACATCCCAGATTTCCGAAGACCCCTGTGTAAAAGCACTCCCACCCCCCAGCTTTCCATCTCCCTCTTTGTCTGTTTCTCGTTCTCCCTCCATCTTTCTCCCAGCGCTTCCTTTGTGTTTGGCTGGAGAGCATGCCTGCTGGAGGGGGTCTATGACTCATAGTAGAGCAGGACTGTATTTTTAGCACTGATTCACCCCTTGCCATGGTGCTTCCTGTGAGGAATATGAAAACCCATGAAGCGCATTTTTCGTATCTCCATTATCAAGCATCATTTAACAGGTGCTAGCCGCACATTTACAGAACGCAGAGGGGGAGCATGGGAATAAATTTTAGGAAGCTTGAACTTTTTACATCTCGGGACGGTTTTAGAAACAACTTTGCAATTCATTCCATCTATTTTTGCCATTGCAGTGAGGAGGAACCGAAAAAGGAAGCCGATGTTGTGACATAAACGACTTGCTTTTTGACCCTTTCACTTTTGATGTGGTTTGGCTCTCGTTCTTTACTCTCTCTTACTCTCTCTATTTCCTTCTTTCATTGTTCGGCTAAACTCGGTTTTGGATTAAAGCCGATTAGCATAGGCTCTGATTGCGGCGTGCTGTGCCGCCTTCCCCCATCTTTCTTTGTGCTGCCGTCTTGCACCTCCCAAAATAGTGTGGAAAAAATGCAGCGTAAGTAGATTTAGCAAAAAAATGGGGCAAATTTTATGCATGGATATGCAACAATCAACACAATCTGGACAATGATGAAGCTGCTGTTTTTAGCCATTAGGAGTTTTTACCACCTGCTGTACACCCAGCGAGGCCCTCCTCTGACTGTCAGCCCCTGGAGCGAGAGTGGCCTCAATTTAAGCAAATGGAGAGCCAGAAGTACCATTGATGTTTAATTCCCCTTGTGGCCGGTCAGTCATAATTTGCTTATGGTGGATTTCCACAAAGCTTTTTGTACGAATATACTCTAAATACAAAGTAGAGTATGCTTGAATTGCTCTCTTGTCAAAGAGCTATAGACATTTCACAAAACATATTAAAACACTAGGCCCTACACAAACTGGAAAGCAGCGATTTTTTTTTCTTATGCTAATTAGACAATATGGTAAATATTCTTATTCTAATTAGACAATATGGTAAATATGTAAATAATAAAAAAGCACTTTTAGTAAATGCTTGCACTTATGAAAACGAAGTATGCTTAATTGTACTAAATGTGTTATAGTGTGCTTCAGATGCTAATAGTGTATTTCTAAAAAAAAAAAACTAATTAAAACCCCCCCAAAAAAACAATAACTGTACTTTGCAGAAAATGTATTCCTGAAATTAAGGGCCACTTTTTGGAACTTGTTTACTTGAGTTAAGCTCCGTACACACCAAGGATAACTATAAAGATAACAATAAAGATAACGATATTAGGGTCCACACCAGCGGACAATATCGTCTGTTTATTCTAAAGCCCAATGATTACTTCTGCATCAAACCTATGTCGTAGCCTACGCAGAGCGCACAGGCCTAGACTGTACCCTACGCCGTACCTGACGTGCACCTCTTCACAGATTGCGCTCTGATTGGTCTGCTAGAAGCCCTCGCTCCATAAGTACTTAAGTTTTGTCTGTTTTTATGAGCACTATAATATATTTCAATGTTAAACCTTATATAAAATAAAACAAAGCAAAGAACAAGTTTCTGGTCATTTATTATACTACGTAGCATTATGCATTAGTAGTTGATACAATGCTGATATGAAAAGAATGTCATCTTCTCCTTTTCTGTTGTTGTCTTCCTTTTGTAGTTTTAAATAACGATTTAAATACTTATTTGCCGCTGTCGCAGCTATACGCTTCTTCTACAAGCAGTTTTTTTCCTTGGCTTTTGCCGTGGTACTGCGGGTTTTTAGCAATAACATGCCTGTGACGCTGCAGACTAGTGGTCCGCGTGTGTAATGCAGGTCGATACGGACGACAACGCAGAAGTATAAATTATAACTGACACGTAACCTTTACGCCGTAGGTCCAATGCATAGTATAAATCAGCCTTGTTTAAATAGAAATTCCATTAAACATCGCATTTATCATACAGTTAAAGCAAATGAAATAGCATGCAGTTATTGTAAATATGTTCTTTTAAAGTATATTATTTTTGATTGCATGTCAACATTAACTTTTGGCTGTATGTTAAGTTAGCATTTTTAATCAGTACATTTACATTCTATAATAAAGCTACATCATTTTTTAAACTATAGGCTTTAGTTGAACTAATACTACCATGAGATATAATTCTGTACTGTTTTGTTGAAATGAATATTTTTATGTTTGATTCTCTGTTGCCTTATGATAGATTCTTGCTTCAGCTTTCTTCTGTTATACACCTGCCTTGCAGATCAAAACTCATCCAAGCAAATGCAAAAGAAATGTAAAAAAACACTCTGAAGCGACGCCTCTGAGAAAGAAAAGAAGACAGGACGCCCCAGAGTGAGAGCTTGCTGAAGAATGAGCGTTCTTTACAAATATCATTCATGGTCGTATGTTAACGCCTCTGTCAGTGTCTGTGAAGAATAAAGCCATTTCATGGTGAATGCGTGGCTATGGCAGGAATAAGGAGGGAGACTGTCAGGATTCATTGATTTTCAAGAGAGTGAAAAACATCAACAACAGGCTTATCACAAAGCCATTTAGCCCTGACTATGAGAGACTGAGCTGGAGAGAGACGTTGGATCGCAGGGCATATTTCCTCAGACGGGGAGGGGGTTGTGCTATTATAGCATTAGCTTAAAGAAACTTCTAGTGATTGAACATGTCTTAAAAATGGGAATGAAATTCATTTACTGCTTAAAAAAAAAAAAAAACTTCTAAAAAGCCATTTTGGCCCTTCTACTCGGGCTAGTCAATTAAGACGCACTGAATTGATTATGTGCCCTGCAGGTTAATAATAGTGGGTTTTAGCTTGGCAGACGTATGAAAATGAAAATGGAAAAGTAAAATCTAAATACTTAAAATTGTGCCTTTAGGGACTAGTAGATTTTTGGCCGATATTAGGCGGTATCTTGATCAAAAGACCCGCGAATATGGATTTTTTTTTTCTTTTTCTGAAGCTTATGGACTTAACCCACTGGTGTCTGCCGCACCAGGGAATCAGGAACACGGCGCTGTCTGTGGCTTTGTCTGTGGATATCCAGTAAGAGTATTAGCGTCGGACTTCTTGCGGCTTGTGCAGTCGTAATATTTTTTTCACATCTGCCTCCATGAACCGCCGTTTCCTCTGCGAATCCCCTAGGTTCGTATTATAGATGGGGGGTGGTAGCTCAGATATGCAGTGCGAGGAAACGTACCAGCGTGGCATGCATTTATTGGCACACCACAGTAGCTGCGTTTCATTCATCTCTAATGTATGATGTCATAGAGCTTCTCAACGCTGCCATTGGCTTGACACTTTTCACATGTGTAATGATTACAGCAGTGCGGTAACAATGGAAGCCTGTTCGTGAAGTGTGATCCCTTATACAAAGTGTACCATCACTCCCAGTATAATAGTAGTGCTGTTCAAACCCTGTGATGCTCGGAGCTCATGCGCTGACACATTGAAAAGTGTGTGTTGTGTGAGATGTGGGATGCTGCTTTTGTAATACTTTGTATGCTTTGACATTTCGTGTTTCCAGCCCTTCAATCTCACTTTCGTTGCTGTAGATCAGTGGTTCTCAAACAATCGATGGCCCGTAGAGGATTTCTAGCGGTCTGTTGAGTTGACTGGCTGATTCACACTCATAATAATAAATGCATATAAAGGGTAAAGTGTTTCTGTTGTTTCACTGCTATACCGTATCTGACGATTTTAAGGTGCAGTTGTATCGGTGAAATCTTTGCTAACTTTTGAGGTTAAGAAACGCTGCTCACATAAAAGTCACTTAGGTTTCAAACCAAGCAGGTTTCATTTGGTCAACTTAACCATCTTAAAAATCCTTCACCCTCATGCAAAATACTCGTTTGTGTCAATGAATCCAAAGTTTTGTCTGATTTTCGTATCAGCAGCTATTGAGCTTGCTACTTAACATTCAAACACTCAGTCAGAAACCCTCCACCTTCCCCAGTTCCACCATTTTTTGCATTATTATGATAGGACAGTTATTAGACGGGAAGCGAAGTGGGAGAGAGATAGGGATCTGGAAAGGTCTGTGAACCTGGGCTCAAACTCGAGATGTCAGCACGCTGCCCGTGAGGCTGTTGGCGCTGACAGGATACTCTTGTTTTAATCTAAACCAAAATGTATGTTCACCAAGATCAAAAGCATCAGGTGTGTGGGGACTTTCTGAAGTGGGGACTCGCTCTAAGCTGAAGGGGAAATACGAATGTCATACAGCAAAGGTTTTGTATATCTGATATCTAATATATTCTAAAATGAACAAATTTACCCAGTCAACTTGCCAGAGGTGAACATGGCCCTTTTGCAGTTCCTTTTGTAAGTAACTTACCAATGGAAATTGTTGACACTTAAATACTAATATAGTATAGTTTTATAGTTTTGCTAATGTAGTTTTTAAAGCACCAGAGGGCTCTTGAAACAGCCAACATTAGACACTTAATCTTGTCTAAGCACCAGTCAAAACATCGAAAGTGATTAACATTTGACGCCACGCTAGATGTTCAGCAGTCTTTGATCCCGGCTTGCACACAGTCACCCATTCCCAAATGCAAGGTCAACGGAGACCCCATGGCTCCATGCACACAGGAAACTGCTGACTGCACAAGAGGAAGTATTTAACACTCTGCCACCCCCCATAAGGCCTGGGACACAATCAGGAACGGTGAAATTACTTTTCTGCTGATGCCTATCCACTCTTTCATGTTGATAAGTACTCTGAGATTTTCTTAATTATTTTCCCTTTTTCATTTTCTTTGCCAAATGCAGACACCCATGAAATAATTGCTGGATGAGTTTTTCTTTTCCTTTTTTTCTGTTATCAGATCCTGTGCTGTAAGGACCCCCCAAAAAAACAACAAGAAAAACCTAGAATATTAAAATTTCATAAAGCTTTGTCAAAGGCTTTGCCTTTCAATATTTCAGGCAATATTTTGGTTATTTGGTGTCAATTTTATCCGGACACTGCAGACAAAAATAATATGTTTTATTCGATTATTATTGAGTTTAGAAATCTAATATTAATGACAGTTCATTATTGTTTTTATTTATTTCTTTTTTTGACGCAGTAGAACACAGTCATTCCGATAATTCAATTTAGCATATTCATGCATATATGGTGTTGAAGAAAAGAAACCTCAGGCCTTGGATCAATAGCAACTGTTCCTGGCATGGAGCCATGTGTTGTTATGAGCAGTGGCTTGTATTGTTTTGTAGGTTGTGTTTCAGGGCTGACTCCCCTGCCACACTTGTCCATTGCTTCACTTTCCACAGACAAAAGAAGGCTGGACCTCTCCGCTCTCAATAGAGCAAATTGATCTTCTAGAGAAAAGAATACAGAGCGATTTCAAAACAAACCCTCCCCCTTTAGCACTTTCACCTCTCGCTATATCACTGGGAGGACATTGCGGCTGCTCTGCTGTAAGGTTTCAGCTTATCAAGTGTGTGGTTGTCTGTAAATATAAATGCCAGTGTGTTTGACTTTTGGCATAACCCCTCCCCTCCAGTCTGCCTCTGCAGCGAGCTCTGCCTCTCATTGACAAAATAAAGTCTTGCAAAAAGATTTCTTACTGACCCGTTGCTGCCTTTTGTATCAAGGTCCTCCAGCGGTCATTTACAGTTTTGTCTCTAGAGACTCATTTTTGATAATAAAAAAGCATTTTCTGTTAACTACTGCCTCCGCTTTCACACAGTCACCTGAGGTAGTAAATGCTGCACAATGGCAAGCATTATTATAAGAATTATACAGGATCTTCAAGTCGGTGCCCCAGCATGGTGATGTTTTTTTAAGTATCGCACACGTAATAGTAATTGATATCTTTAGCGTTTAGCTCTCAAACAGCTAATAATGTGCTGCTAATGTTACTCAAACCGTGTTCCTGCTTGCCATCTCAGACTGCTACCGTCTACAAAATTGACATCCTTAGAATCACTTTGATAATGATATGAAAAGCCCACTCGGCAAGTTGACATTGGTTACATGTTTGTAATGGTGGGAAACGGCTTTTTTTAAAAAGCATTTTTGAGACTGTAAGGAAGGAAATGCTCAGCGGTGACTCATGACTTTGGAAAATGGCTCATCATTTATGAAGTCTATGTGCAAACTCATGTGCGGTTGAAAAAAATGTCAGATTGACATGTGATAAACGTTGAACAAAAACGTGATTTTCACCACAGGGGTCTTTATGAAAATGACAAAATTGGCTGTAATTTCAATTGGATATAGTTCAGTATTGGATAGTCTATATAATAATATAAAAAAATGTCCTCATCAGCGGTTTTGAGTGGGTAAGATAAGTCCTTTAGAATTGGGCTGCTCTCTCTCTGTTCATATTCATTCACGCTCAATTGTGTCTTCTCACGGCTTGGACCTTTTCTGTTTCCATTCCATTTATCCCATTAAATTAGGTTAGAGAATATTTCGGTCCCATTGATAGATTGAGCCAGATTGAAAGTCTTGAGGATATTTTCCTCTTATTTTGACATCCTTATAGGAGTTCACTTTCTCTGTCATTATTTGAGTAATGGCTCAGTCTCCTGTAGTAAAGAAGATTTGTTTCCCCTCGCACTGGTCTAGTGTCCCGTCCAGAGCACACTCAGGCGCACATGTCGGTGGGTGTTGTGCCAATCCCAGCGCCATTCTCCGTGAAGCATGTCTGACGAGATGACCGTGCCATGAGATGTAAAGGTCACACGAACCGAGCGCTCTGTTATTCTGCTCCTTCATCCCTCTGTGTCTCTGTCCGTCCTCTTTTCTTTTTCTCTAGGCCTCTTGGGTATTTGTCATATAGTGTTCTGTAGATATAATTTGGTGTGATTGTGGAGGATTACAAAGGGCCAAAAGAGGATTTCGTTGCTCTGCGGTTTTATTGCTGTAATGAGCCGAGGACCTGAACTGTCTGTCTGAGTCCATCTGAGTGGCTCTGCAGACACATGCGGCCTCCGATCTTCCAGAGTTTGCAGAGAAAGACCATGAGCCACTTAATAAGAGTAAAGCCCCATTCTTGCAGTAATAAAAGGAACCTTCGTGCCATCACTGACGCACATTGAGTCCCCAGATGACTTTCCCAAAGCGTTGTTGGCAAAAGATTAGACCCATTTTCTTTCTTCAAAGGATCCCCAAAGAATATTTTCTGCTTTGTCTCATATGTAAGTGATCCTCTATCTATCTATCTATCTATCTATCTATCTATCTATCTATCTATCTATCTATCTATCTATCTATCTATCTATCTATCTATCTATCTATCTATCTATCTATCTATCTTTCCATCTGTTTATCTATCATTCTATATATCGTTCTAGCATGCTGTGATCTGTCTATTGTTCTATCTATCATTCTGTTTATCTATCTATCTATCTATCTATCTATCTATCTATCTATCTGTCTGTCTGTCTGTCTGTCTGTCTGTCTGTCTGTCTGTCTGTCTGTCTATCTATCTATCTATCTTTCCATCTGTTTATCTATCATTCTATATATCGTTCTTGCATGCTGTGATCTGTCTATTGTTCTATCTATCATTCTGTTTATCTATCTGTCTGTCTGTCTGTCTGTCTGTCTGTCTGTCTGTCTGTCTATCTATCTATCTATCTATCTATCTATCTATTGGAGAACTGGTCCTCAACTGAGCCTGATTTCTCGCAATGTTTTTTTCACGGATGGGGTTCCTTGCCGCTGTTGCCTCTGGCTTGCTTAGTTGGGGACACTTAATTTCTAGTGATTATTGTCGATTTGATTACACAGATCGTCTCTGCATTTAATAAAAATTAAGTGCTAATCTTGCCTAACCACTCTATGATCCTATTTGATACTGTTCAGTGTTTTAACACAATCTGTATTGTTAAAAGCCTTATATAAATAAAAGTGGTTGATTGATAGAGTTCTAAATATCTTAATATATGAGTAGAGTTATATAGAGTAATAGAGTTCTATATATTTAAATATATATTAATATATTAATTTATATAAGTTGGTAAAGCAGTTTGTTTTAAATTGTTTCCCATTATTATAGTTTTTTTGTATTGCATTATTACTGTTTAGAATCATTAACATTTGTCTTGTAATCAACGTGTTTCCACTATAATGGATTCTTCATCTTTTTTTTTGATGCAGTGCCACTTTGTAATTTGGCCAAAACATCTTTTTTGGCTAGAATTTATTAAGACACCCACCTTTTTTAACCATCTTTGTTTTGTTTCAGGATTGCACTCATAACACCTTAAAATGGTGACTGTAACATTCATCAGTTGCATAAAGAGATATTATTGTTATAAAGTTTGAGATATTGAAATAATAATTACAAAAAAATGTCTAGTGTATTCAATTAATTGTGAACCTTTACTAATAGCTTTCTAAATATGCTACTTTATACAGTTATTTTTGATTTAGTTTTCCTCAATTGCTCTGGCACATTTGTCGAAACATTTTCTTAACATCTTAACATTCTCCAAACTGTGAGTGAAAATGTCACAACTGTTTGCTGGAACTTCAGAACTTTATTGCAAAATGTAGTTACTGTTCGTGCTCATTCAAGTATTTTTGTCATCAGGGACAAAACTGATTACAGAGATCGTCTCTGCATTTAATAACAAATTGTTCAATCTTGTCATTATACAGCCCTATCGTTTTATTCTTCTACTTTATACTGTTCAGTGCTTTGATACAATCTGTGTTGTTAAAAGCGCTATATAAATAAAAATTGATTGTGTGAGCCATGCTGGTCAAAATGTTTAGTTGTTTTTTTTACCATGACAGTCAATCATGGAAATTAAGATTTTATATAAAAAGTCTGATTCTTGTTGAGAAAAGTCAATAGTACATAGAAAAAGTGTATGAACATTTGTATTCAGGCAGTAGATTTATTTTTGTACGAATGTATAACGCATGGTAGGGATTGTGATGTCCACAGTCTACATATATATGCTCTCAAACCTGATTGGTTAAATGTTTGATTTAAATTTTATTGCAATTAGAGGTCATTTGCCAATTTAGAATTTTAGAACTGAATGGATCGTTTTAAATGTGATGAAAAATGCTTGAGAAGTTTGACAAAAAATCGTGACTTTTAAAATACGGTTCCATTATTAATGAATAACTACACAAGAACACAAGAGTAACACAATATTAGCACTCTAGTAACTACTACTAACTAACAAGAAACTCTGAGTAATGAATTAGTAACTAACAGTACTTTGTCTAATGTGGTAGTTCACTATTAGCTAATCAGTGACTATTATTTTTTCATACCTCCCCAATAACTACTAAGAATTACCATGTACCGGTTCATAATTAATAAGAATAATGCATAATGTACAATAAATTCTAAAGTGAAGGTCATGGTAACCCAATTGTAATGACTCAAGTATTACCAAATAGTTAATGCTAATTATTTGGATCAGTATCCTAAAGTGAAGATTACGATAATTCACTAGTAATGACTGAAATCTTTGTGAACCTTTGCAGTTTTTGTAAAGTATTGAATAGTAGTTATTCATGTGTCACTACATCCTTCTAAAGGAAATACTAATTTTTGGATCAGTATTCCAAATTGAAGATTGTAATAACTCTCTAGTTTGTGATAAGTCTTTGTAAACTGAGTTATGATGATTTTCACTTTAGAATACTGATCCAAGTAATTAGTAGGTCTTTTAGAAGGATTTGGTAATACTTGAGACTAGACTAGTGGCTCACCTCTTAATTTTGGAATTAAGTATTAATTATGCATAATTCACATTAATTATGAACCTGTATTTAGTAGTTCTCCAGGATATATGAAAAACAGTAGTTTTTGATTAGCCAATTGTGAAATACCAGTACTTAGTGCAATTACTTACTAAACTGTTAATCTGGGTTTCTTGTTAGGTAATAATAGTTATTACAATGTTAATAGTACATTAGTCATTTGTTCCTGTGCAGTTATTCATTAATGATGGATCAGTATTCTTAAGTGGTACCAAAAAAATCATTTAAAACTGTAAAACAAATGAAACGGCAGATGATTTAAAGGTGTTAGCATGACAACTGGAAGGTTTCTTGCTGAATGTAAGATCAGGTAGTGTAATAATACATTTCATTTATAGTATTTTAACAGCATTTATTTGAAATAAAATTCAATACGATTTAGCATTAATACTAGTACATTTGAGAAGGGTCACACAGTATAGAAATATTGCACTTTTTTTTCTCACCTGTTTCTTTCTCACCTTTTTTCCAACCCTTTTTCCAGAGGAAAGATATGTTATCTGTCAGGAATGTTGGGATAGATGTTTGAAATGCTTATTAAAATGATGACATTTAGAATAATCTCACGACTTTCGGCATAGTTTGCTTTATGGAGATTACCATGCTGAGGAGCCCATCCTGTGCCTGCATTTGAGTTCTCTGCAGCAGAGGTGGATGTGATATTTTTTGGGCTTGCCTTTGTTTGTGGGGTTTGCTTGGCGGAGGGGAGGGGATCAAAATGGATTAAGCCCCCCTTCTCTCCCTCTGCCATGCTTCTGCTTTCCATATTTGAGCTCCAATATGTAGAGCAATGAGGACTTAACCCCTACCATCTCACCGCCTCCTCTTTGCTCTTGATGTAATCCAAAGAGAATTTTTTTGCATTTTCCTGAGAGAACTGCATACGATGGAACAGTCTGTCCACCTCAGTCTTCCACATACTCGCGCTCACCTCATTATATGTGTGTGTGTTATGAGTTTAGTCATGCAGTATGCATGAGGCTTGTCTTTAGGGCCCAGACGATCGCATATGTATGCAGTGTTTGTTGTCATTAGACTCGTGTTTCGCCAAATAGGTTTGCATTGGCATTCCACTGCAATGCAATCGGTGTGTTTTGCTTACGCAGGGGAAACAGTGCCTTGGCCTCTGTAGCCACTAAACACAAGGGTATCCTCTGTCATGTGCGCTGGATACTTCTATGTTTTCTAATAAAACATAAAACGGGAGCAGAGCACAGCTGCAGAATGACCTTATGTAATAATGCATCTTTGAAATTGACATCTTCATTTGTGGTGTCCCTAAAAATTCATTATTGACTAACTTTCACAATGTTTTATGTGGTGGTCCAGTAGTGCACAACAATGAAATCTCCACAACTCAACGAAAACAAGCCACGACACAAAAACAAAAACACAGAAGCGCTCAATTACCTAGAAAATCATTACATGCTTAAACATTAGTAATTTCAATGAATACAATTCTTAAAGTAGTCAAACCTATTCATTAGAAGAGGGTATCCTGCTACTTTTGTCAACAAAGTGTGTGTTTGCCTATATAGAGCCGTCAAACAAGTAGTCCCATCCAAATAAAATATTTTATTGACGTAATACATGTGTGTGTGCTGTGTATAGCTGTTAAGGTGGCTCTATATAAATACACACACATATATAATTATATATTATATAAATATACACATGTAGAATATTTAGCCAAAAATATATGCTGTTGTATTTGTGTGTACTGTGTGTCTCTGACTTCAGTACTTGTCTTTCTCTCACACAAACATACTACTTCTAATTCCAAAAGACTTGAAATTTACTTTCCAAATAATACAGAATGCTTTTGTTTATTGGTTTTTATGGCACTGGGGAGCCAGAGATGTCATTGTTTCTAAATGGAAAGTGTGGCCAGCACAAACTGTACCTTTTCATATTGTGATATTACGAAACAGATGTTATCATTTTTAGGTAAGTTATTATTTTAATAAGTTATGATTTTGGCTGCTGTAGCTGTGAACCCATTGTAAATTTCATTGGTCTTGTGGCTATGGGGTAAAAATCACGCCTGTATATATGCTGTATGCTTTAAGTAGTGTGACTGATTGTGGCTGTGCTTAATAAATCAGATAGGCACCAGTGTTTCAGCGCTAAAGCTTTGTAAAGCTAAAAAAAAATTTTCCTCAGCTGAGCAGTGTGGTGGTGTAGCTCGACTGCGTTGCGCAGAGAACAAGTGAGAGGTTGTCTGAGTGGGCTGCACAGACAGGAAGACACGCAATCCCAGACCTTCTCCTCCTCCTCCTACTCCTGATGCAGTCTGGTTCGCTCCGTACCTCTGCGGCTGCACATCGTTAAGCATCACTCATGAATCGATTCCCTCTTCTGAGTGGGAGGAACTCAAGCATAGTTTACATCTGAGGCACCGTGATGTCTCAGAGGCATTTATGCAAATGTTCAAACGCGAGCATCCTATTGGACTGCAGTCTATGATTTTAGCATTGCTCGCGGTTACTTCATGCGAAGGTCCTGAGTGAGGACCGACGCGCAGCGTGTCGTGAAAACATCACCGACTCCAAAATGGGCAGTTATCCTGTTTGCCGTCCCACTTGCGCCGTGCGAATATTCTTCGCCGGACTAACAAATGGCAAGTGGGCGCACAAAACGTGGCCCTTTTTCACCCGAGCGACCGACCCGTAGAAATCACAAGCGAATCACGTAGCAGCCGCAAGCATGGAGGCGGATGGGGAAAACAGCTGAAGTAATCAATGATGGAGAAGCAGGGAGACGAATGAGAGAGGTTAGCGGTGGAATGCGAGACATGGGATGAATAATTTGTGCGCGAGCTGGGAGGGGGTTGCCTGTGCTGATTATACCTCTGTGATCCTGATAGGCCGTCTGACGAGAGGGGTCCGCCTGCCTTCATTATCTCCCACAGCAGGGAGAACTGTGATTGGAGCAGAGAGCCACGCTGAGCCCGAGAGAAGGGCTGCTGTGCGATAGACGCTCTCTGAAATCTCCAACCTGTGACCTTACACTGACCTTAACCACCTCAGTAACTGAGGCACTGTAGCTCTCTGCACAATCCTAGTGGGCTGCCTATTTAGGAAGCAGTTTAAAAGCATTACAGGTGCTCTCCAGGTGTGGCGTTTACCAAAGTTACCAAACCAGTATTCTTGTGAAATTTCGGTGTCTTATTATTTGTTTTAGAAATCATTCTAATATGCTGATTTAGTACTGAGAAACATTTTATTGTTACTGTTAAAAATGGTGAAAATTTTGCACAAATTTCTCAGGGAATTTTTTCACCAAGATGAATAGAAAATTCAGGTAACACTTTAGAATAGGTAACACTTGTTAAATATTAACTACAAATTTTCCCTCAATACATTCTTAATTTGCCGCTTAGTAAGGTAGTTGTTAAGTTTAGGTATTGGATATTGGATAAGATTATGGATTTAGAATAAGGCATCAATATGTGCTTAATTACCACTAATAAATGACTAATATTCTAGTAATATGCATGCTATTAAGCAACTAATAGATATAACCATAAAATAAAGTGTTACCGAAAATTTTAAAGATCAGCATTTTTTTTAAATAATGTTTTTATTCTCACCTCAAAATAATTCAATGCAGTTTTGCAGAAATAAAAGCTTGATAGATTGTGGACAACTTGATCATGAATAAATTTGAGAAAAGAGTTTATACAAATAAAAATAGCCTGTACTGATTTTATATACTCAACTTTTGTACTCAAAAATCCACATTCGACTCATATAATAATCATGAAGAGCGGTACTTTAGTTCAAAGAGTTTTTGTTTTGGGAAGGGCTAACCTGAAGACAGCAGAAATACAAGAAATGAAACCAGGTATAACCAGAAATACCAACCAAAATGCAGTGTTGCTCCTCACTGGTCACATCTGTTTGGCAAAAAGAGAAATTGTAGTCTACTATGCACCACTATACACCATCATTCTATGTGTGTTATGTTTTAAAATATCTCAAGTAAGCTTTATACTAAATTAGCCCTGAGAAGTTTGGTAAATCTTACTGGTGCTTGTTTAGACTCAGCTTGAGTTTTGACAAATGTACATTTTCTGGTTTCATGCAACTGACATGCATTAGAATTCCAAACCACAAACACAGCTGGAATTTCATTTGAAAAGCAGTAATTGCTCTCTGATTGTTCTTAACGTGATTTCATAATTTTAATCTACTAGCTAACTATATGCATAAGCAAATATGCATAAGCACCATATGAAAAGTTGCCGTGTTGCATCCGAAACTTAAATGTCAAGTTATGTGGTTTGGTACGTTGAAGACTCTTGATGTGTTGTTGATTATCATCAGCACACATTTGTGGCCGTGAAGAAGTGAAGGCCAGGGGAGAGAAGGGAGACAGGGAAGTGATGGCGCTTCATGTCGCCCGGAATGCAATATGTTCCACCTGAATGCTTCTTTCCACGGCTACATCATTTATCTGACTGCGAGGTCTCTGTGTTTGGAGAACGGGCTCCGGTGAGGGATGGAAATGCTACCGTGAACGGACAGAAACACTTCCCCTCGCATGTATTCATAATTTCCGCCTATTAAGTCGCTTTCGCCGCCTGCGTTGCTGTCGTGCATCTGCTTCTCGGTTGATTCCTGAGAAGTTTTGTGGCATGTAGCTGCATTTTGAGGTCAATAGAAAGATGTGTGTGTGTGTGTGTGTGTGTGCGCGCGTGTGCTGTTGTGTAATCACACTTTAAATGTGGGTTGAAGAAATACTATATTTGCATTTCCTGAAGGAAATAGCTGTGCGTGCAAGGGAACAAAAGAACAAAAGTTTTAGGTCACTTTGCTTTTAGGCTTTGGATCTGCGTAAATGAAATGTCAGTCAGCTGCGCTCAACACATGATCACCGTGCTGTGCAAGGGTGCCTATGAATGGTTAAATATATGCAAGGAAAAGTAGAACGTTTACAGTTTAGTATGCAAATGGTTGTGAGAATAAGGTCAGTTGAAGGATTTTTTTTTCTGTATAACTTACAAATAGATGCTAAATGTCGAATGGAAATCGACAATTTTTGATTTGCTTTTGCTTAAAGGAATGCTCTTTTAGTTGATTTGTCATTGTCACAACATTTGTAATCAGTCAGGATTCAGTATGCAACCATTAAGATTACATCATTACATGGTCTTTCCTTTTTTAAACCAGAATATTCTATTAAATATCATATGATGTGATTTCAAGTTTTCCTTTCTCTTTGGGGTGTAACAAGTTCTTAGTGTATACATAAGATCCCTAAAGTTGCAAAGACTAAAGACTTTTCTACATTGCAGAGTGGTTTCATTTTCATAACACTACCCAAATGTGTACCCAAAGAAAGGGGGCGGAGTTATTATTCTCGCTGTAGTGTTGCTGTGGGCGCCATGTTCTGGAGACGCTGGGAAATCAGTGGTTACATCGTTTTCACAGCACTGTTCCAGAACAGTACAACACAAATATTAGAGTGAGTTCAGTGCATTTACAGAGGACTTCTTTCTAAAACCTGCAAGGAGTCGTTCTCTGATCACAAATGCAGACGTTGTGTCATGTTTATGAGGCGCGATGCAGCGCGACACGTAAGTCATTATAATGAGGAATTATATCCCACTGGATGCAACAAGTGCCTTGTTTGTAATGTGTTTTATTGTTGTGGTGTCATAGCGCCGGGACACAGCATCACGTCACGGTAAGGGGCATAACATTTCCCCCACTTGCTTGTGGCATCCGGCTGATCACTGTGCACTGGATAGCTGGCCAGTCAGAGCACACCTTGCTTTTTTAAAATAAAACAATATTTTTTGAAAATTAAAACACATAAACACATTGCATTACACCAAATACACAAAATAATGTTTTAGCAACATCATATGACCCCTTTAATGGGAGATATAACATGATATTTTAAGCTTAACAAAATTTTGTGTAAGGTTTACAAAAACTATCAAATTACTACTACAGCACCTTTTAAATTATTACTGTAATTCTATAGTAAAGTACAGTATTGTATTGTTGCCTTGCAAACACTAACAGAACATGCTACAATTATTGACTGTTAAACTCCATTCAGATCGGATATTACATGATTGTTTGGTGGGACTCTTAGAAACAGAACAAAAATGTTTTTTTTATTTATTTATTTTGAATAAGCTTTTACTTGTTAGTTTTTATTAGAATTTTTGAATCTTCTATGTTTTTGTTGTATTTCTTAATAAAATGCTAGCTAAATGTGTGTGTGTATGTGTATATGTATGTATAGCTTTCATTCATATTTTAATAGCTGTTTTAGTACTTATAGGAACTTATAGTTGTTGAGGAAATATTTCTCATTTTAACTTTTTATTTAAGAATTGTGTATTATATTATATTATATATTATATTTATTATTATATTATTATATACAACAGTATAATATCAATATATTTTATTTCATCTTTACTTCAATTCAGAATTACTTTTAATAGATTAAGTTTTAGTTAATAACAACATTGGACACTAAATTCAGGTGTATATGGGGCCTGAAACATTTTTCCATTTCAACTTCATTCTAAATTAAATTAATTTTGGACATGGCAGTAGGGCATACAAAAGAAAAACTAAAATAAAATATGCAAATCGGAAAGCGTAAGATAATAATAGACCTGGAAGAAAACCGTTAACTTGTCCCTTCCAAGATGAGCTGGAGGAGATTTTAAATGCTTTTTTTAGCGTCTGTGAATTCAGAATTGCGTAGCTGTCCGTGGTCCTGATTCTGAATGGATTCATCTGACTGCATCCCCTGCACATGCATTTACATCTTTATAAATCAAAATTTGTTGTAACACAGCTACCAACACGATGCATGTAGAATTTGCCAGCCGAAACGTTTTTTTTATTTCATTTTAACTCTCTGCTGGTTGACTAAATTGATTTGCTCTATTCCTTTTCCCGTGGAGGGTTGTGATGCATTCTTAGCATGGGAATACTGACTGTAAAGTAGCTTAACACATGCTTTCTCACCAGTGTTTTTCCTCTCTAATCATGTGACTAATGTATGTGTTCAGCTGTGGTCAGATGTTGTGCATCATGCTAATAGGGGATGAGGTGTAAAAGCCCCACAGGAGACATGCCAGAGAGGTCTTCACTTAAAAGCTAATCAAACTGTCATTATCACACCTCCTGAGAAGGGCCATGCGAGAGAGCCAGTGTGCGTGGGATTCACAAATCCTATCTCCAATGCTGCCTTTCAAATTTTACTTTTCAAAGCTGATATTTGCAGCCAACTCCTATTGTGTTAAACTCCACTGGATTACATGGAGGCCGGGCACCGTGTAGAGTTGTAAGACACTGTCAGAGGACAATATCTGCACACACACACACACACACACACACACCCCAACGCAGAGGACCACGCAATCACATTTGCCCTGAAGGTGTAATTTGTCTTGTGCCGTCAGTCTCCCAGGAGATGGTGGAGTTTATGTAGATTATTGCCTAAAAGTGGGTTAAGATGAATGCCACCACCATGGACCGATACAAACACCATTACTGTCCTCTGATAGCGACTGCAAAGAGGATTTGGTGCTGATAAATCAGGCCACGGATATTTGTATGTGTGAATACTGCTCACATTTTGAAGGTCGGGTGAGAAAATAATGAAATGTGCGTGAAGATTAGAAAGTCTGATAGTAAAATGCATGACATCAACCATTTTTTTTTTTTGACGAGAGAAGCATTTGTCGTGAAAGTCATGAAACGCCCTTCACAGAAATCCACTATTGACTGCGTACGCCCACGAACATGCATCCTGTTATCAGATTTGTTTTTTCCCTCTTAGAATTTGACAGTGTAAGGAAATATAAGGGAAACGCTGTACAGAAATGACAGGCGTTTGGAGGAGGAACATTCTGCATGTGATGATAAGATGTAACGGAGAACGCTTGCAGTTGAGAGAAACGTGTCTCTGACCTTTCACTAACTTGTCAGGTCTCGTCCATCCTCGCTGTCTCCCATCACAACACTGCACATCACAGTTTAACAGGCATAAGAACACACACACAGATGCACTCTCCTTACTGTGCTAATAGAGAGATATCAAAACAGAAAACAGTACAGAGGACCTTCTTGTGATTTCTTGAGATTTCACTTCTACACTGGGTGACTGGATGCGTCACATTGCAATGTGACAAGCAGTTCACTCTTATTATAATCACCTGAGCTGTTTATACTGGCGCACCAGTTCTTGTTGTGATGGAACTTCAGTTATAGTTTCTATTTTTGATTCTCTGCATATCTACTCCAACCTCGTTTTTCTCTCTTCAGTCTGATTATATTTCTTTATTTTTATTTTGGCTTATAAACCGCACTGCTTAATATATGAATTACCTTTGGCACGATTAAGTGTTCTTCTTTTTTAAGTTATTTAGACAAAAACATATGGACATAATAAATTGATTGTTTGATTTATTATGTGTTTCAGTAACCTGACATTGGCTGTTACACCAAAGTGTGCAAGTATGTTTTCTGATCTCTGGCCTAGAAATTGGAATCACTGTTTGTTTCTGATTACGAAACATTGCATCTTTTTTTTTTTTCTTTTATAATGGCCCTGCACAGTGCTTACTTTATTACCTGCATTTTGCTGTTTTGGAAACCAAATATTCACATATTTCACTGTCTAGTTTCACTTCTGGTTAATTGGTTAGTTGTAGGTGACCATTCTTCAGTGTTAGACCATTCTTTAGCTGTTGTGCTGCGGTGGGTTCCCTCCAGTGTTGAGACTGTGAATGATGATGAATGATGTTTGCATTTTGTAGGTTAATGTAGAATGTACATGGGACGTTTGAGATGAGCTCGTGTATTTGAGTGTAACTCATCCCAGTGAAACCAGTATGAGGGAGGAGTCATGCTTGTGAGTGATATTTTCGTTAAAGGAGACTGATCGCAGCGGGATTATACAGAGCAGCTTTACTCCAAATGTTTTGAATTTTGTGGACTTCTCCTCCCAGTCTCTCTCCTTTTCTCTCAGTGTGTCCCAGATCATCTCTAAGCTCTCCACTTCAAAGCCTTCAAACACGGCAGAGCTTTACAGCCAATAAGGTTTCTTTTCAGTGTGACAAAATGGGGCACAGTGTCGCCATTTCCCTTGAGAGTGGATGGATGGAGAGAGAGAGAGAGAATAAGACAATCAGAGAGGAAACCCTGGAATTTCTGTCTCTCTCTTGAGCTCTGCTTTTCCCGCCAGCCCTCACTTTAGAGGATTGAAGTCATCTGTCTCCATTAGGGGGTCATGGAAATATGAGACCTGCAGGGGTGGCCCTTCTCTAGAGCAAAGTGTGGACATCATAAGAAGTACTCATCAATTTGTTCTTTCTGTCCACTTCCTTTAGGATGGTGGAGGATTGATTCAACTTCCAAAAAATACATGTAGAAAAAAAAATACATCTCTAGATGTACACATAATGTATTTTTTTTTTTATTGTATATAAACATTATATAAGGCTTACTACGTATATATATATATATATATATATATATATATATATATATATATATATATATATATATATATATATATATATATATATATATATATATCTTACTACGTATATCATTATTACACATAATGAATCATACATGTCCACACCATCAGCTTTGTATTGTTAAAATAATTTAAAAATAAATCTATTATCATACCCGGAGAAGGACAAAAATAGCTTGAAAAGTGAATTTGCGATCAGGCTTTATTGGACAGAAGCAGTGTCTGTACAGTAGTGTGTGTGAGAGAGAGTCTTACTGTAATGGTCTGTGTGTCATTCATTCCATTTAGCCTCCACTCTCTTCTCACACGCTACAGCACAATAACATTATTATTGATCATTCTGCTGATGGGTGAGAAGATGGAGCCCTTTCACACACACACACACACACACACACACCCCACCCCGCACACACAGACACACACACAACTCTTCTCAATCCCTTACATCACTCTGTCTACATCCCTTAAGCATTTTTTGTCACACAGTTTTATCTTTCCTCTCACTTCCTTTCTCTCCCTTTGTCCCTTGGCTGTAGTAAGAAGACAAAGGGCTGCTTATATCACCAGACTGATGTTCAGACTTCATCTGTGCTCCGAGCACTCACAGTAATTAGTAAGGTGGCAGTGTTATATAAAAGGTCCAGTGAAGAAGTACAGGGACTGAGTCCTACACACACACACACACACACACACACACACACACACACACACAATCTCCATCATGGTGACTATCCATTGACTTTCATGGTTTTTTAGTCCACCTAAAAATGTCAATTCTATCATCTCATCCTTAAGCTGCTCTAAACCTGTATGCATTTCTTTCTTCTGCTGAACACAAAAGTAGATATTTTGAGGAATGTTGGTATCCAAATGTTTTCGGGTCCTGTTCTTCAAAATAGCATAATCTGTATTTCTCAAAAAAAAAATGAGTACGAGTATGCATTAAAACCCTCTCTTTGCTCAAGCCTGTTTGAATTTGTGCATTTTAATCAACACATTATTTAGTACATTTTAACATTGCAATAAAAATGAAATATCGTTGATCCTTCTTTTTTTCTGTGTTTTAACATACATCAACATGAATCAAGTTGAATGCGAGCTTAAGGTCTTAAAGGAAAAGTGTAGTAAACGTAACCAGAGAGAAGTCTGTAGTTTCCATTTTATAATATCTAAAACTTCAAATTGTTCATCATTGAAATATATGCATGCATAAATGGTTTACAATAAGATTGATGTCACGCATTTAGAAAACAGACAGACAGTGAATTTCCATTTCGTGCCGGCTTTAAGCTGTTTTCCGTCTCAGTGTTGGTGATTTGAGGTTTCACCCACCCACACACACGTACATCATCCCTGTGTGGTGTTTTGTTTCTGGACGGGTGTGGTGGGCTGCTGGAGGTGCATTGTGACAGGCAATAGCAAGGTGAAGTCACCCGCACACACACTCTGGCCAGCTTCCAGAATGTTCTGACAGACTGACTGCAGGCGAAGCCTCTGCTTAACACATTCATAGAGGAGGGGGGATGAGAAAAAAAAAAACGAGAAGGTATGGAAAAACGGAGAGGCAGTTTTTATGTGCGTGCGTTCATTTGAAAAGTTTCCCTTGTCTTTTTCCGTTTTAATTTTCTCTGTCTTTCTTTTGTTGACAGCATGTGTCTGGCCATGAGGTCCTCACACAGATTCTCTCCACTTGGCTGCGTGCCCATCTGCTGTGCTGCGTGTGGGTGTCTGTGGTGTGTGGATGCGGTGCAGGGCACTGTCAGGTGGCACCAGGTGTTGCTTGGCCTTGCTTCACTGCACGCGGGGCCGCCTCCCACATAACTGACACACACACCCTACACCCATCCCTGACTACATATTGATGTGCTGTTTAATGCGAACTAAACAATTGTGACGATATGTACAGATTCTGGAAAAAAGTCGTTTTTATTTATCGTGATATTGTTATTAATGCATATTAATAAATGCAACCTTAATGAGTGTAAAAGACTTTAAGCAACGTTTTCGAAATCTTTCTGACCCCGAACTTGGACGTTGATGATGCTCTGCAAAGTGCCTGCGAAGCGAACTCTCAAAACACGCACACACAGGTCTCTCTTAGGCTTTTAGCTTGGTCAGTTTACAGTAAGTACAGGATGTAGGCTGTGTGGTAAACATTCTCGATAATTTGAGAGAGAGAGCGAGACATTAGTTCGCAGAGCTCATGCTCAGACACCACGTGTTTTAGTGAAGTTCATAGCGGACAATTCGGTGCTCAGTTAGTGTCACTGCAGTGTAAGCCCCGAATGCATTTCCCCTTTAAAAGTGAGTTTATTAGCTCTCATTCAGAGAATGATGGATGTTATTGGAGATAGAGTTACATCAGGCTTTAGAGCGCATGTGTTCGAATGTCTTCTCCTCTATATTTCTGCCTTGGGGCTACTCTCTCTGTCTTATTGTGAGTGGAGTCTATTTTAAGAATCGCTTTTCTTATTGGATGAGAGCTTTTATTAAGACAGTCTTCTCCGTGAGATGAAAGAGCAGAGTGGCTTCTGATATGAGTGTTTTGCAGAAGCCCACGCCTGTGTCTGCGCACGTTTGAGCACATGTGCCTGCGTAGGTGCGTGAGATTGTTTGGAACGGAGAATTAGTCCTGTGACAGAGTTGCTAGAGCTAGTGGGAGCTGCTGTGGGTTTGTCTATGTGTTTTGAATGAGAGAGAGAGAGACGGCCATCTATAAATAGCACCTGCTTTCTTTGCTTGTGTGCCGTGCTCTCTGCAGATGAGAGGAGGAAACTCCTGTATAATACCAGATAAAGAACAGACGATTACTTACAGTCTGGTCTACACAGAATCTGCGCCCAAAAGCCTTGCAGATTTCGCCGAATTTAAACTCCACACACTTTATGAAGTTCCACTTGCATGTTCATGCAGTTAAGGTGTTGTGCTGTGTAACTTTTTCCCTTTATATACGAAAAAAATAGAAACAATTTAAGCAATTCCTATTCCTAAAGAGTGTAAACGTTGCGACTCTAGCGCATTTCTGCAGCTAAAGTGGGAGCTTAGCTTAGCTCTGTTTGTCTGAAGAGTGCCAAGTGGAGGCATGGTATGGTAGGTGTGTTTGGGATACTAGATTTGAAATACATATGCAAAATATTTATGCAATTCAATCCTACTACTAGTGGTACCAAATTGCCCTACCTTACGAAATTAGCCATATGGCTAAAGCTAATGTTTTCAGATACTAGTACAAGTGTAGTATTCTAAGCCCTGATTTATTTCTGCACCATTGGCCTCATTAAAATATAATGATTGTTTCAAACAGGTCTGCTGGTTGATATTGGTTGAACAAACAATTAATCCCTCCCCAAACTCACGCTATTGGTCAGGCTAATGCTGCTGTTGCCGGGCTGGTCAGGGGGCTCATACTAAGTAACTTTGTATTAAGTTTTTTTCTACAAAGTCCGTTTTGAAATGTATACAATACCATTTAACACTTTGAGGTTAGAAAGATTTCTTTGAAAGAAAGCAGTATGCTTATTCCACGAGGATAAATTAAATAGCTACATTACATTAAATGGATGAAAAATAATAGGTAAGGCTTTGACATTGTTAAATTTTCATTATAGAATTCCGAAAAATATATCATGGTTTTCAGAAAAATATCAACATTGATAATAATAAGAAATGTTTATTGAGCACAAAATCAGCATATTTGAGTGATATTTGAAGGATCGTGTGACACTGAAGACTGGAGAGCAAGCTATTCCATCACAGGAATAAATTACATTTAAAAATATATTAAATTGTAATAATATTGTAAATTGTAAGATCATTTCACGACAGCATTGTATTTTTGTTATGCTGAACAGTTATTTTACATTTAAATAATATTTCACAATATTACTGTTTTTACTGTAGTTTTAATGAAATAAATGCAGCCTTTGTGAGCATAGGAGACTTATTTCAAAAACTTTCTAAAATCTTACAGACCTTAAACTTTTGAACGGCACTGTGTACATGTATATAGCGTGTGTCACGGTTAAAATACACAAAAAGCATTTCTGCATTTCAGTTTGACATTTCTCCTGTCTGAGTGGGTGCACGAAGAGGGGGGGATTTTCCTTTTAAATTTCAGTCTTTTCAGCTGCTTTTTCATCTTTCTCTATCTCTCATTTTCTGTTCAGATAGAGTGAAGATAATCAGGGGCAGAGAGGTTCATGGGAGCAAAGGGCATTTGGGTCATGTGGCAGTTTTTATGTATTTCTGTGTATTAGAAAGATGAGAAATGAGAACGAGGAAGAGAGGGAGAAGAGCGGAGGCATTTAGAGATGCTGCATTTATAATACATGACACACCGCCGTGGGCTAGTGGTACCTTGGCCCTATACAGTGTGTGTGTGTGTGTGTGTGTGTGTGTGTGTGTGTGTGTGTGTGTGTGTGTGTGCGTGTGTGCAGTGGGGGTATGTCTAGTAGTTCAAAGCCATAGTCTAGACTGGTAATACCGATACTGTGTGCACCATAAATGTTTATGTTACTGCAGCATGTAAAATCGGACAGATCATTTGCGGTAATATAAGATCATGATTACCTGCCCGCCGTGTGTTAGAGACGATCCGTGTAACTCACAGTTGCATGTGTCGCGTTAAATTGCTTTAGTCATTTTCAGTGTGTGTGTGTGAAGCGTGGAGTGAATCAGGGCTGTAAGTGAATCCTCCTAATCAAAGCTCTTCTCTTCGGTCTGTCTGTGTTGTATTGATCTCTGAGCTCTTGTATACGCCTCGTACTCAGGGTGGTTAAGCTCAGTCGACATGCAGCGCTGCATGTTATATCAATGAAATCCACAGAGCTACACACACGCACACACTCTGTTGTCATCTGTATCACTCTGTGTCACCACAGCTGCATTGTAAAGCATGCCCTTGGGGTCCATGGGGCTGCGACTAAATTACACGTGCCATCTGTGTGTGTGTGAGAGTATTTTACAGGGAAGCAAGGAACAGAAATAAATCAGGGTTTCCTAAAAGGTTTGGTTTTTATGACTTTTTTTTTTACCTTGAAATTGAGCCTAACATCATGTTAAACAATGTATTGCAATTTGAAATTAAAAAAATTAATTTTGCAACATAACACTGTGTTCTTTTTAGATGATTTTGTGATTTAGACTGCTTTTTAAAAATTTAAGTGTGCAACAAAGTAATGGTTCCTCAGTCTATGATAAGAGACGTTACAGTGAGTCCACGATTCTGGCATTATTAGGTCTAATTAGTTGATCAGTTAAACCTTTTAATTAAAGAGTATCAAGTGTATTTTTATTACATTATTGAGCAGGGGTGTGTTAAATTTACAATGTTACTAAATTACTGCTGCTTGTAATTTAGCAGCACAACTGTTTTCAGTATTGAATAGACATGTTTCTTGAGCAGCAAATCATTTTATTAGAACAACTTTTAATGGATCAATGGGACACTTAAGACTAGAGCACTGTATAACCATTTGAAAATAGACTTAAAATAAAATATACTTCAAAATGTATGATGTTATTAACTGTGGAAACACGACATAACAGTCAGTGAAAAGAGCCTATTGCATCTTTTCCCTTTTCCATTTCTTTCCTCGTGTCTGCAGCCTCACTCTTCAGACTGACCATGCTGTCTAATTGAACAGATAAAGGCATGTCGCTGTTGGAGGGAAATGAGGTGACTGCTTCATGCATTCATTCACAGATCTGTCAGTCACGCACCCCTCACAGCTTCCCCCTCGCTCCATCTCCCCCTCCCGCACCAGTGCGAGGGTCTGTCAGGGCGAGGGTTTAAGGTGGGTTTCTTAGCCTGTACGCTGCTGGAGAGCGACTGATAGCTGATAGCATCACTGCTAGCCTGTGGGAAAGAGCCGTTACTGCTGTGTGATACTGTGTGACACACACACACACACAAGGACACAAAGATTCATTTATTCTGCCTAGAGGTGGGAATGCGTAGGAATAGATATATCAGAAGATGAAATAATCCAACGGCTTTAATAATGCACTTCCACGTTATTTGGCATGTATTTAACCAAACAAATCGCACGATTTACAAATATATATATTTTACATATATTTTATTCCGGTGACAGTAAAGCTGAATTTTCCAGTCATTTCAGTGTCATGTGATTTTTCAGATGTCATTTTAATAGGCTGATTTGCTGCTCAATCAACATTCAACAATCGTCTGTGTTTGAAAACAGTTGTGATGCTTACTTTTTGTAGAACAGAAAGTCTTTGATGAACAGAAAGACAACAGCATTTATTTAAAATTAGGAATAATATAAATGTCTTTACTGTCACTTTTAATCAATTTAATAAGGAATAAAAGTATTAATTATTTTCAAAAAATTACTGACCCCATATAACTTATAACTAAAAAATGCACTATATTACTACATACAGTAGAATATTCATTACTATTTTTACTTCTCTGTACATGTGTTTAATAGGCATACATTTGATATATTGTATGTCTTAGTATCTGCCTAAGTGTAATGAAATGTTTGGCTGCTATATTGTATTTCTTTGAAAATTAAATGAGATCAGCGATATACAATGTATGACTATGTATTACATTGTGCACGCATTTATCTCTACGCAGATGTCTCTAGGACTTTTTCGTGAGAAGTGGAAGTTAGTTTTTGAGTTTCATCAGGCAGGACTTGTGGTAATGGGGAGTCTGTGCGTAAATGAATGAATTATTAAAGCTGATGATGTGAAGGAGCTTCTTTGAGTAATCTCAGCCAATCAGAGGAGAGCTGCTGTCTATTTGGGTCATGCCATTGTGCTATCAGCTGAAAGAGAAGTAGACAGAGAGGGAGGAAGAGAAAGAGAGACTGAAGGAAAGTAAAAGACGTGCAGGGTAGCATCTTTTAGTCAGCTTTATATTTAAGAGATACTTTACTGCTTTGAACCCATTTTGTGTGTAGCTCATTCCCATGCAGTCACCAGCTAAATATTTATCCTACTGAAAACATGAAAAATGTGAAATCTTGAGTCATATCCAAAAGCCCATCTTTCATCTCCAAGCCATCACAGTGATGAATTAATCATCAATAGCTTAAGTCAATCTACATTTCTCCATATTACTTAATCTCTCCCGTTCCCAGGTCAGTCAGTAATCTTGACGGTAAGGAGTTTGAATCTTAGATGAGACTCACTGACTCCTAATTAGCAGCTCTGTGAATCATATAGGAATCTCTCATGACAGGCTGAGCGCTAGGAAGGCGTACGGGTTCGAAATGAGAAGTTGACTTTCAACAAAGATCATTATCTGTGAGTTCTTGAACGGTTGTTAATTGTGATTCTCATTGATGTGCTGAACATCTGGGCTGCTGTCCAAGGACTGAAGGCATGTCAGTCACTTGAGTTCAAGCTGTCTCCTTCCATTTATCACCGTAGCGCAATCAATGATTAAGTGTTGAAGTCAGATCTATTCTTTTTTCCAGTTAAGTACATGAGATAAGTTATGAGAAGTGTCTATGAATAACTGACCAATGGCTTTTTTGGCTTCTTGTAGATTTATGGGGTCACAGATGGTCACACTTTATGTAATGACCGCATGCCAGTGATTTGGTTTTAATGGTTCCATAACCTGTTGTGAATTGGTTCACCTAAAGCATGAAATCTGTGACTTGGCTGAATGCATAACTGGTTGAAAATGTGGAAGTATTCAGTGCAGCCTGAGGATTCATGCTCACTGTGAACTGCAGCATTTGTGTTTAAATTTGATCGTTTTTTTGAATCGTATTTTCTGTACACTTTCACTCTTACACTCAAGTGAATAAATAAATGAATAGTTTCACAAATTCATTAAATTTTTGGTGGTCACACAAAATGTTTTACTACCCGAATTAACATTGTTGTACCTCGACACAATAAGGTACAATTATGGGATATCTTTAAGAGACAAACTGACCTTTACACAAAGTCATGAGCGTAAACAGGGCTCCTCTGATATAAATTGAATTGTTGTCCTCTTGCATGTTTAGTTTGTTAGTATAACCACATAATGATTTGGCACATATTAAGAAGCAGATACAGAATTAGATAATCTTAACAGCTCTGTGTAAATTCCTTTGTGTATTTCTGCACAGAACACATTTAGGTCATATGGATCAGGAACTGTAAAAAATAACAGACATGGCTGCATGCGTTCAGAATTGAACTGAAAAGATGAATCATCTGGAAACTTTACCATCCAGATCCCTCTTGCACAGTTTTATTTTGCATATCTGTGAACAGACAGCACTCTACCCCTTCATTTTTTCTCTCTGTTTTTTTAGAGTGCTGCCGCACAGAAAGTGCCCATGCCGGCGGCCAGCAGGGAATAAAACCTCTCAGTCAGTTTTTCGTTTTTTCGAGTGCTCTCACATATCACTTCTGTAGCCTGCCAGTACAGCAGCAGAGAGAGACGCACAGAAACAGGGAGGAGTGAAAAGAGACTATTTATTTTCTGAAGCCTCACGTACGGATTTCTGCGCTGATCCAAGTTATGCAGCACTGGAACAGAGTTATGGGGGTGGGAATCACCAGGGATCCCGTGAAAGATGCATTACATTCTGATTCTTGACTTTAGGGATGTGATTCACTAAGTATTGCAATATATCGTAACGCAATAAGACTTTTACGTGACACCGCTTGTAAACTGCGTGATCCTTATCCTGAAGGCTCTTCCTGTTAATGCTGTAAAACTAAAGTGAATTGATTTGAATACAGACAGGGCATTTTAATCTGTGCATTTGGGATACATTAAATTACGCTATATTTGGCAGCCCTTGCTTTTAAATAAAAGAAAAGTTTCATTATGCTGTGTAACAGATTTTATAACCAGTATGTAGAATGTGTAGCTTCTTGGCTTCAGTATATATTGATTTGATATAGTTACGAAATTACACAATATAATACAATATTGATTTTGTCCCCACTTGCGCTGAGTTATATGCATGATTTCATCTACTGACCAGCTGCTGTTTTTAAACTGCAGGCATTACGTTAGTCTG
This sequence comes from Puntigrus tetrazona, assembly GCF_018831695.1. NCBI lineage: Eukaryota > Metazoa > Chordata > Actinopteri > Cypriniformes > Cyprinidae > Puntigrus > Puntigrus tetrazona. Next base: position 27,559,102 of record NC_056705.1, on the reverse strand, counting down.
AGCAAAAATGCAAAAAAGACCATGCTTTGCAGAAAGGTTACATTTTAACTTCACATGTGATAAACATAATGTAAGACTGCTTTTAAATGTGATGTTTTTTTTTCCCCTGGCACCCTATTATTTAGAACTGACAGTCATTTTCTGTGGACTCTGTACTTGAGTGATTGAACATATATTGATGCAATTTAGTTGGAGTGCTTTGCTCAAGGGCACTAAGGCAGCTTGGGCCTATCGGCGGTCCATTTCCCAAACCACTTAGCCTCACAGTTACTCTCTGACTTTACATGTCTTTGCTGCGGGGGATGTAGTATTTGCAACCGTTTCAGTGTCATCCCAAGATGAAAGAACAGGAAATTCGTGCATACGTGGTCACAGCTCAGTGCGATTGCGTTCTGTTCGTGCATGCTTTATTTTCCAACAGATAGTTTATTAATATGAATGAGGGAATGTAATTATTGTGCCATTAAACAATGATCAGTTGTACTGGGACAGTTTTGTTTAATTTAATTTACTTGTTTAAAATGCGTTTAGTAGCACCATGTGTAACACTGTAGAAATACCTCAGAAATTAATAAAATCCAAAGGTAAAATGAACGCACTTTGTACTATCCAGGCAAAAAAAGCCAGTTTCATCCTCCATGCTGGGTTTTGGATCTCCCTGCGAGCCCCTCGGGAATGATGCCCGGTCTCCTGAGACGGCCCCCGTGAGCCTCTGAGCTTGTCTCAGTTCTGGGCCTCTATGATGGATGCTTTGGCCCACTTCAGGGATCCTCGAGGAGGGGTCCTCGCTCGGAGCATAGAGAGTAATGAGGTGTTCCAGACTTTGACCGCTTACATAAGAACAGAAGCCCAGAATTCCCCTCACAGCAGGAGTACAGTAGGAACGTCCTTTACTGTACATGGGAAATTCTCATAACTAATATTCCAGAGCTGCAAGGCCTCGGGCATCTCTCCCGCTCTTTTTCTATACAGGAGGGTTGACTTTGTTGTTTTAAAAACAACTGACATACAAGTGGACAACCTTTTGAGAGAGATTTAAACAGCCTTCGGTGATAATGTTTCGTGGTGGTATTTAAATGTAGGTAGGCCGTTTCTGAGAGGCTAGCGATAGCAAGGCAGCTTTGAAAGCAGTATAGTCACTTTGCAAAGCCACACCCCCTCCAAAAAACATGAACATGAACAGAGGCCTCAGAATGCGCTGAAGATACATAATGTCTGTGTGAAAATGGTGCACAGGGACATTAATGATAATGGATTAATAAAGTAAAATCTCCAGCTGCATTTTATTATGTTATCGTGGGCATGTTTACCTGGGTATTCATGTCCACTTCAGTGTGTTTATATGTTTTGTGTGTGTGTGTGTGTTGGTATTTTGGGTTTGCCGGCTGAGATGTCTGACAGGTTCTCAGTTGGGGGGAGACAGAGACCTAACAGCCTCAGGATGACCTATTACTGCGAACAGTGCAGTCCTGCTGGAGGGGAACCTTGTTACATCTCAAGCAAAACCTCAGCACATCTTATTCAGTGCTGACTTTACTATTACACACCTATTATGTTGTAGTCACAGTACGACCCCCAAGACAACGTATAATTGCATTTGACAATGTTCGCAGCCTAAAATTGCTGGTTAAAACCTCACCATACATCATGCATCTGCGTTTTGCTCACAGTCTCACTATTCTTGTTAATCTAAATAGTCCTATTTTATTGATCATGTTGTGTTTCCAGATTCATATTTTCATATTTCAGTTATTAGTTCCTTGTAATATGCATTTTGTGAGCTCAGTATGTGTACCAGACGTGTTTTTTTAATCAAATCAATCACAATGGCCCACTCACTCGATGTGTTTAATGGATGCAGTGGACAGAAGCTAAATGTTCAACTTCAGGATCTGCTTGGAGTTAATGGGGATTTTCTGGCTAGATAAAGCATGAAGTATTGAGCGTATGTACGGCGATGGCCAGTTGGTTGCATATGAATTTGTTGTGCAGGTGTAATTGGCATTGATACGAATGACTGCCCCATGAATTCTCAATACAGCTGCCACTTACTTACGCTCTGTCTCTTTCCCACCTTCTGTCTTGTGCTGATTTCCTCTTAAACTCATTATTAAATGTACAGACTACTTGGCTGCACTTTATTTTACAGTATGTGTATTAATATATACTTAAAGTGAACTTAGCGTATTTACCTGAGAAAGTACTGGAAATATAAGGTATGGTTCGGTTTAAGGGTAGGTTTGAGGTTAGTACCTAGTTATTTCCTAGTTATGGTAATTATCTGTAATAAGTTCCCAGCATGTACATAAAGAACAGGACTGTAAAATGAAGTGCTATCGACCCCTCTTTAGTTTAGTTTATATTATCAGTTATTATCAGCTTATTTATCAGTAAGTACTGTAAATAATATATTTTGCCATAACATTAGATTTTATGTCAGTGCCCTTACATAGAAAATTATATGAAAATACCATGGTATATATATGGCATGAAAATGAATATATATATATTGCACAATGTAAAAGAGCATGTTTTCCTCAATTAAATGCCATTACAAGGAGCCTTGCAATTACTCTTTTCCCCATCAATAAAGCTACTGACATTGTTGAAGCTACTGAAAGCATTTCTAATTTGAATAGATCTGTCATAAAGTTAGCAAATCTACGGTTTGAGGCTTAATGACAATAGGAATGTCTCCTGCTAATGGCACCCTGGTCAGCACTCGTCTGAGAGGTATACAGTTGGGCTAATGTATTGTAAAATAGCACCTCTTTGGTGTAATAGCTTCAAACACAAGCTTACGTGCGTGATGATATGAATATCTCTTCACAAACCTACAGTATCTCCACTCAGATGCCTTGAAAAATCCACAGCGTCTTTTTGAATTGCAAAATGTGTTTATTTGTAAATGCATGCTCGTGTGGATGTACATTTTTGGTATTTCGCAATCCGAGGACAGCTGTTTGGAGATAATTAGAAGGGTAAATGAAGAATGTTGAGTCTTTCTCTAATTTAAGACCCCATTGGATGTGGAGATCAGAGGAAACAGGCACGATGGGAAGTCTGTGGAGGATACTGAGCATTGGCAGTCTGCCGGTCACGTTCAACCCATAGGATACTACAGCTCTGTCTGTCTAGAAAATACATTGACATTATCTTCTCTGTTAATGTAGTCCTTAAATATTTAAAGGCGCTATAAACGAGTCATTATATCAGTCGACTCGGATGCCCTCGGTTTCAATTAACTTGACTGGCACTGGTTTGACTAGTCTCTTAGCCATGCGGTTCCTGCAGGCATGAAGGTAGGTATGAAGCTGACTCAGCGCCGTTTGCTAAGTAATTAATGGTGTGGTATGGAAAAGGAAGGTATAGCTGGAAAAAAAAATGGGAGCGTGTGGAAATGCGCATTCAATGGAAATTAAGGTTGTGGCCTAATTCCATTCTGAATTTGTTTTCTTTTACAGTCGTTACAGCTTTTTGATGCGTTGAGGGTCATTATCAGGGCGTAATATAGGACGCTATCCTCTCAGACAAACACACACAAAAAAAACATGTTTTTTTTATGCATTTCAAAGCATGATCCGTCTGTGTCAGGGCACAGTCTCTGCTTCCTCCTCTCTCTTCCTCTTCTTCAGATGCCAGGACTCTTTCGCTCTTTCTCTAATCACATGGCTGAGGAGGAAAAAACTGGAGCATGCTCCCTCCTGTGGCTTAATTAGTTTTTAAGTTGAGGAAGCAGGTTGAGCAGTGTGTGTGTGTGTGTGCTTGTATGTGTGTGCGCTGTGTGTGTGTGTGTGTGTGTGTGTGTGTGTGTGTGTGTGTGTTATATAAAAGGCTCGTAATTAAAGAGGAGATGTGCAGTTCTTCAGGACCTCTGGGAAAAGTCTGCATGATGGCGGAATTGCAGACAAACACACTGCAATGTTGCTGTAAATTACAAATGGCCATATATTGTAAGAAATCTTGGAATAGTGCTGGAGTTTCAAGATTATGTGCAGTGTTTGCCAAATTTTGCACAGGCAGTGAAAATGTAAAAACGCACATTTGTCAGAAAAGTTCCCTTATAAGAAAGTAATGTGGTGCTACCATGGTACAGTGTACATACATATCGGGCTGCAGTGTGGTATTATACTACTATACCAAAGTATTCATTTAGGGTCAATGTATATGGTTCTCTGTTTATTAGAGTATTCAGTATATTTTTGAATATTATTTATTTGTGTAATGGCAAAGTTAAATTCAGAAATCATTCTAATATAGCTGATATGGGGATGGGGGAACAAAAAAACATTATTAATGTCAATGTTAAAAACTTTGAAGCTTAATATTTCTGTGAAAACAGTAATACATATTTCAGGATTCTTTGCTGAATATTATTTGAAATAGATGAATGGGTGCATGTTTTACAGAATGTAGAAAAATATTCAATAAACTGATGATTTATATGTGCAGTCAAGACAATCAGCTTGTAGTATTCTTAAAATAAATATTTTGGTGCATAACATTATTGCCAAGACTCTCCGCTGCACCATGTTTTCTTTGAAAACTTTAATTGTATTTTTTTAAATTCATATATATTCAGGGACTAAAGTCCAAAAATCAGTGTGGTTCTTGCCCACTTGTCTTTTTAATATTCTTCCTCATAAGGATTCAGTGTTTGAAATGAGAAGTAACTGTTTGTTTACTCAGGGTCCCCTTCATATCTCAGATGCATCTCACACTAACTTCCCTCATTTGGTCTCTCTCACTTTCTTCTCTCTTCCCCATGGGACTTGTCCTGCTTTCCAGTCCTTCCCTCTCCATTCATCATCTGCTGTGTGATAGGGGGAGTGAACCTCCTTTAATTAGCTGATTAATAATGAATGGGGCCGCTCAGTGTCTCCTTTTGCCCTGGTGGGGTGCTGCTATGTTGGAGAAGATGAAGCGGATACAAGTCTTCGTCAGGCGGCCTCTAACGGGTGGATGTCAGACTTCTAGATTTTCTTTGAGATGTATTTTTTTTTCTTAGTAAGATAAGTGATTGGCTCTTTAAAAACAAGTCAGTGCTCCCGTTATGATGTTGATGCTATTCACTTGATCGGCAGTAATATAAAAATGCTAATAGAATGCAAATGTAGTTTGATTTTTGTTTTTTTGTTTTTAGCAACGTGTTTTTTTCTTGTCAAGTCTTCTGTCACGCTTCGCTGAATATGCCATTTTTTGATTGCTCTGTTATTACAAATACAGGAGACTGAGTCTGATTTGTGTTATCGTTTAGACAGTTTTGCGGTTTACAAATCCTGAAAACATTCATCATTTTACAAAATCACTGTGACATTACTTGTAACGTACAATAATGGTAATTTCTTGTCATTGTAGCTAAAAGGAATGTAGAGCCCTATTACACTATGATAAAAGTAGACTGGGATTTCTCACCAAACCTGTATCTTTCTGTGGAACATACTGTGAAAGAAGATATTAGTTTAATCAAATAGCTTTGATGATAATTGTCTTAATATGGAAAAAGAACAGACATTTCTCAAAGTATATTATTTGGCATTTCACTGAAGAACTAAAGTCAGGTTTGGGAGTAAATGATGACAGAATTTACATTTTTGAGTGAACTGTCCTCAGCTGCCTCAAATTAGTTATTGAGACAGTGATTTGAATTCGATAATCAAATTAGTCTTAAAAAATCTTTCCAATAAATATTCAGATGATATAATAAAGCAATAATAAAACTTCAGAAAGCTAATATATAATGCACAGGAAAAAAACGACCAGTGCATTTCTCAGATTTCCCTCGTTCCTGTTTTACACAAGAGGGAATTTAGGATGAACCTACTTGAACTTGGGTGACTTGAAGAAGTTGAAGATCATGAAACTTCCAGTTTATTTATCCGCCCGGAGGCCACACTCCTCTTAAAACAGCGCTCAGGGTCTTGCTCTGTCAGCATTCATTGACATTTCTCCACACAGTCTCTACTTAATAGGAACAGACGCCTCTACTTGAGCGAGAGACTTTGTTCTGACTATTTTTTTCCCCCACTATCTCTGTCCCCTCCCTCGCATCTTTTCTTACTCAATCTCTCTCAGTCTCTTTCTTTGCCATTCCACTCTTTGTTTTAAGTGACTCTTTATTTGAGTCCCTAAGTGAGAAATGAGAATCACAGAGAAACCCCAGAACACAGAGGTATTAACTCTGTAACCCCCGTAACCTCGTGCCCTTACACTCCTGCTGAACTAATCTACTGCCACCCACTCACACACTCACATACACACATCCCAAAGGGACTGGCAAAAGGTTAAGAATACAAGGAAAAATAAGACACCGGAGTGTGAACAGAAGACGTGAGAGAGAGAGGGCTGGTCTTGGTACATGTCTGTCTGTTTTTGCCGTCTCAGTGGAATACTCAATACGTGAATGTGCTGTGTAACAGGCTTCTCCGTCCTCATCTTTCCCCTCTTGCGATGCTGTGTGAATACTCATGACTCTAAAAGGCATCTCTATAAGATTACTTTCCCCCTTTCCGTTCTACTTCTGCGCGCTAGTACCGGAGCGCACCTTTGCAGGCCCTGATTGATAAACGATGCAGGAGAGGAGGAAAGCAGAGGTCGTGTCACTGGTCTGATGGGGTCTGTAAACGCTGGCCTCATGCCCAGGCGCAGATCTGAGACTGCAGCAAAAAAAATATGCTGCACAGCATCTGTTGGGCTGCTTGCATTGTAGGGATTTTTTCATGTGCCTATAAAGACTGATAAACAGTTGTACCGTTTTTAAAAGATTACTCTCCACTCTAGAGAGCACTGTGGCAGGATCAATGGTTCTTCTTTGAAAATGTGCAACTCGGTGTATAAGCTTAATTGGTAACACTTTAGAAAAGGGAACACTTTCTCTCTATTTACTACGAGTTCGATAATTTTTCACTCAATAAATTCATATCTCGCTGCATATTAATAGTGAGTAGGTAGTTGTTTATTTACTGTAGGTTTTTGGTAGGATTAGGGATGTAGACTAATGTGGACCCCTGGAAAAAAGGTTGGGAACCACTGATCTAGATAAACACTGTAAAAAAATACTGTTGATATTGATTACAGTATTTCATTATTTTATAGAGCTAACGTTAATAAATTAGAGTCTCTTACCTCGTTGCGTATTATCATTTATTTGTACGAATTAAGCACTTATTAATGCAAATGTTAGACTTGTGTTCCCTTGCCCTGTGTTTTGCTCCCCATGTGTATGCCCATTGATGTTCTCGTTTTGTTATTAGTTAATAATAATTTGTTATGAGTTTCATTGAGTTCCAGGTGTGTGTCTGTTAATTGACTAGTTCTAGTTGTAAGGAGAGCAATAGCAGTGCTGATAGCCTATACATGACCTTACTCTATATCCCTAATCCTACCCAATAGCTAAAGATAACAACTAACTATCAATAAGAAGCACATAAGGAATTTACTGATGAAAAGTCGTAGTTAATAGTGAATAGGTGTTCCCTATTCTAAAGTGTTCTCAAAAGTCTACTACTACTACTACTACTACTACTACTAATAATAATAATAATAATTGTTTACTATTTTACATTCTGCACATTTATAACATTGTGATGCCTGATTTAGCTTTTAAAACAACTGATTAAAATTTTTTCTTTTTCTTTTTAAGAAACAAATATATATTGGTAAATTAGTTTGCTTTTCTTTTTTTGTCTCAGTTCCTCCCTGATAAATTACCATAAATTTAGATTAATCTAAATAATATGAACTCTATTGAAAAGTGTTCCCACTTGTACCTTTTATTTAGATGGCACTTAATTAACTCCTTGAAACACTTTCAAGACAGATTTAAACCTATTTGCATGATAAATGCATTAGCTAAATTATATGTAAAACACAAATCTTTGTTGCTGCTGTTCATCCTCCTCTGCTGAGGTGATGTCAGTCGCAGGGTTCCAAATCTCGTCTGAGAAGTAACAAAGACAGTTAATCAATAGCCCATTGGCTGTAACCGCTTCAGTGGGATGGCATGATTGGCTGAGTTCGAGGGAGGAGGAGTGACATCGAGCTGTCATAACAGTAAATAAGAAAGACGAGCAGAGCGGGTCAATAGCTCTTCAGCGGAAATAAGTGAATGACGTTAATAACCCCCTCGCAGTCCTCAATCACCATACACAAATGCGCATAATTATTTTAATGGTATGTCACATGTCATAAAAGAAGCCTGCATCAGTAAATTAAAAAAAATCATATGTTCATATTTTGGAAATTTTTGCAAAAAGGAAACTTCTGCCATTTTACTGTTATATTTTCAATTGTTTAGAATGTTAAATGTCTGTTTTTGTCAATACAGTGAACGTCAATAGGGCCAATGCCTTTTTTTTATGAACAAAACATTCAAAACTACTTATTTTTTGTTCTCTAGGAGGATTTCGTACAGGAACGACAAGGTGATAATAAATTATGACAGAATTTCTTTGGGTGAATTATCCTTTTCATGACATACAGATGCTAGTCTTTGTAGGACTGCAGTCATACATAATCAGCGGCAGTATTGTTTTCATCGCAGTGCCTTTTGTATAAAAACTGGACCGTGGCTTTCTCCTCAACCTTTCTCCTCTGTTGTCTTTATCCGAACCGTACCGACTCATTGTGGAGGCTGCTTTATCTGTAAAGAATAAAGAGGAGAGGGGATCAAAAGAAAGAACGTGAGATGAGCGGGAGTGTGAGAGAGCGAGCAGATGATGTGTTGAGAGGCAGAAATCCCCACGCATGACTGTTAATATACAGTAGGCAGTGGGGTAATGAGCGAGCCGTCACTGACGCAGCACTTGAATCAGCCAGTGCTTGAGAGAGATGTCAACAGCCTCCTACAATAGTGACCGCTATAATGCAACCCCCCACAAAACCACCCTAAACCCTCCCTTCTACCCCCCACAGCACTTCTGAATTGTGTTTTATGTGCTTTGGTAGGCCACTGCCAATTTAACAATTGGGTTTTGGGACTTGGCATTGGGTTTTGCTCTTAGGTTTGATTAGATTGGATTAGGGAAAGGATCAACGTAACATTTTTTTGTCCATTGTTTTATCCGTCAGCGCCTCCTGTCCAGTTCTCTGGGATGCCTTGGTCACTTTCACAGCCCACCAGGAGGCAGCACTAGCAGCTTAGCCTTTGAGGATTTATTTGGCTTCCCTCGGCTTTCATTAAGAGCAATAAACACATGTTTAATGCCGTTGGCACACAGCCCTTTTATTTGAATCGGACCCAAGATGCTCATGGAGCATGTGCTTCAGGGAGGGGCAGCTGGAGACATGTCTGCTGTCCAATCCTTCCCCCTTCCAGGGATCCTGTGTACAAGCTATGGGACTGGTTTTGGACGTGGGCCCGAAATAAGTCCATTGATTTATTTTGGCCTGTAGGGGAGAAAATGAAAATGCTTGACAGAAAATTGAGTGACTGTCTATTAAGCATTTTTGTGCTGTACTACGACTGTCCCATTCACCTCTGTACTTCTCACCTCACAGACCCATTTTGCATACGCACTTCTCATTTTGTTATCAAAAATATTTGCATAACTATCGAATTTTGCAAGAGTTGGCAACCTACACTGGCAGAGAAGGGGGTAATCACTGTTATGTGAACAATAAAGAGGAAAGTGTATGTTTTTCATCTGGATTTTCAAGTCGATCTACATTTTGAGCTAATCATTACTCAGTCACGCAGGTTTTTACATTAGGAGCCATAAGTACTATTAACCTGCAGGTGCACATCTCACAAACCCAAAGTACACTTCAGTTTTGATGCGAAAGCTTAGCTTATGTGTACAGTTGGAACACATAGCCTTTCAAAGTATGCTCCGTTTGATTGCGTGTACAAACTCAGGTGCTAAACAAATGCACACTGCTAAGTTTCATCCTTGTGTATCACCAATAAAATTTTTTTTTTAAAACAGCGAAACAGCTTTGGCTGTGAGGCAGTTGGCATGGGCAGTGTTGTCACTGTGAACACACTAATTAGTGTGAAAGAACCTGCAGGTGCATGCACACATATATGGTATGTGTGTACTATGCTGATGAAGAAATTTGCGTCATATGCGTTATATGCATTCCCTATAGCATACATAAAAACTGGAGTTGGCTAAAGAAACCACTAAAAGCTCTATGCATGCACATCAGCAGTGCCCGGGGTCTGTTTTGCTTTGGTTGTGATGTGAGTCTGAGCAAATGACAGTTCTGCTGAATGCGTTACTCTTGGCTTTCAAAGCAGAAGAAGTTATTGCTAAGATTAAGTGGCAACTCTTTACTATAGGGACCAATTCTCAGTATTAGGTAGTTGCTTATTAGCATGTATATTAATAAGATATTGACTGTTTCAAGGGTCCTAGGACAAGTTCACACTGCAACAGAATGCGGTTGTCCTTAATACGGTTACGTTCACACACAGTTTGGTTATTTACGGGTGTGACAACCAAACTCACACCTGTACATTTTCATCTAGATCCTAAACAATTTTGTGGCACTTTATGGCAAAAAAAGGTTGCTGACTGTATTAGTGTCATTCCATACAGGCCACATGAAAACACTAACTTTGCGTTTTCATCCCTTAAAGGGATAGTTTACGTTCAGTTGTTCTCCACTGACTTGCATTATGTTTTTTTTCCATGCTATGGAAATCAATGGACCAGCAACTAAAGGTAAACTATCCTTTTAGGAAAATGGGGGCTGAGTTGACATTCACTACGTGGTATTCAACATTATTCCACATTAAGCTTAACTTGTATCGAACTCAGACGTTTTTGCTACTGAAACTGGAACCCTTGCTCTGTATTGTAATTCTCTCCTGATTAACCGTAAAATGTTATATTTTTAACAGGGTTAAAGTTGCTTGTAGTGTTTATTTTTTTGTAGGCAGCTTTGTTTAAATATGTCTGCTAATTGAATCTGTGTTAGTGTTCTGACACTGTTGACATTCACTTCATTTTGCCCCTTTACCACCTTCATGGTGGGTCGACATTCGGGTCATAATCGCTACTGGCTGCTCAGAGTACAGCATGACGGATGCGACTGGGAGGGAGTGGGCTTCAGTCTGTATGCCTAAGGGGACTTCTTTAGAAATCCTGTGCGTTTGCAATTAGCAGATAGCATCCGAGATTGTTTCAGTGACGCTTGATAAATGCAACAATCTACATTACATGCTCACAAATAAGAGTCACATAGGAGAAGGAGAGCGATCCCTTGCTTATTGAATGCCTCGTGGGGATAGTTCCCTTGTGTCTCACACTTTTCCCAATATCCCAAACGGACTACTATTTAAAGTAACTTTTCACTACTAATATAACCAACTTGATTTCCATACTTTATGTATATATGATTCATATTCAGATTTTAGGATCATCAATCATGCTTTTGACAGGCACAGATGGCACACTGAGAAATTTCCAAATGGCTTTAACAGCCAGTCACCTGGAAAACACACACACACACACACACACACACACACACACACACACACATCAAGCCCCCCACACACACACATTTGGGGACTTTTTATTGACTTCTATTTTTTTATACTGAGGAAATAAGCAGGAAATCTCCCATTACTCCAGTCTAGTGTCATATGATCCTTTTTTGTGGAAACTGTGAAATATTTTAGCATTATTTGATGGTTCATATGTTCAAAAGATTTTATTTGAAATGTATATATAATTTATAGGAATGAAAAAGAGAGAAAAGTTTTATGTGAAGTGTATGGTGTTACATTTTCTCTGCTGCGAGTATCTAAGCAACAGAGATACTTCTTTCACATTTAATGCAAAATTGCTCCCAACTGGAAGCGTTCTGATTTTTCAGACCCAAACAATTTTACAAATTTAATTTTTACCTTTGCCACAACAAATCTATATAAATGAAACTCTCATGTCCTTCCCAAGTGTGACAGCGAGGAGTATTACTTCCATTTTTCCTGCCAATCACTTGTAGGAATCTTTGCACAATCATTTACAGTTGTGACCAACTGAGGTTAAACTAAATTTTGTAGGTTTGAGTATCTGAGTGTCTGTCAGCAGGTTCCAGGTGATAAGCGCTCTAAAAAAAGAGACCTATGTATGATCTGGACCGCTGGAACCCGCACGAACAGTTAGTGATTTGAAATGCAAAGTGACTCATTTATCTCCATCCAGCTGCTCAGTGGAGCCTCAGTTGCAAATGCTAAAAACAGCCTTTAAATAAAAGCAGAGCGCTGGTATTTACAAGACTGAAGGAAGAGCAGTGGTGAAAGTGTGGGTGGTGATCTCAAGACCACCGTTCCCCACAGGCAGAAGCTATAAAAGCACTAATTGAAGGATTTTTTACAGTGCAAACAGTGACGGAGATGAGGAAAATAAAATAAACATAAAAGATGATGCCTGACTCCTAGGGTTTATGAGCTTCTGGCTTAGAGCAGTTTGTGTTATTGTTTTCAGTGGTAAGCTCTCATCACCGCTGAAGACACTCCTGCTGACCTGCTCTAAACAGCCTGTCAGAGAACACAAGCGCTCATCGGATCCCTGCGTTTCACACCTGCCCTGCATCACTGTCAGACACTTTTGACTGGCTACGTTTGGAGTCAGCATTCATTGGGTGAATGGGGATGTGGAGGGTCAGTGGTTTGAAATATTAGCATGTATGTTATTGCGAACAGTTATTTGTAGGGCTGCAAAACGATGAATCGTGATTAAACGCATTCATACATTACATGTGTGTGTGTTCTGTGCATATTTATTATGTATATCTAAATACACACACATTTGTATATATTTAAAAAAAATATTTGTGCAAATATATTTATATGTCAATAGTGCACTGATTTATTTTTCAGTTTGTTCTATTTTTTGGTATATGTTGTGGTTTATTTTCTTTTCTTTTTTGTATAATTGTTCTTGCTGAACAATTTTAATGATCCAGTGAGCTTGTAAATACCACTGTCAATTCTGTTTTTTTGTAGGTCAGTGAATTAATGCATGGAACAGCAATACAATATTGAATATCACTCAATGGTCTCTTAGAATCTCTTTGAGAACTAGTTCCAAATGAACCAAACTGTACATCGGTGGATGTACATGAAAAGTGTTTGCATTTGAAATGTGGGTTTTAGTGGCCACTTTAAAGAACAAATAATGCTCTCAAACATGTTTTTATCAAATTATTAATGGTGAATGTAGGTCATTGTTGTTTTTCATGCGTCGACAGTCAACTTACAGACTATTGACAAAGTGTGGTTAACATTCGGATTGACTTTTATAAGCCACTCACGTATATAATACCTGCATCAGCAACATGCATAATAAATAAGCATAAGTAACCTTTTCCATTTAGCCTCAAACTGACTCCATTTGTTTCAGTCATTGTATAATTATGGAGTTTTTCTGCTGGAGCCCTGATGCTGCTACATTAATCAAAAATAGATCTGAGTGGGACTACAGGGCCTTGGCAAGAGCCGTGGTTTTCTATTGTGTGCTCAACTTTAGTGCCAAATCTCATGCTACATGCTCTTTGATAAGAAAAGAAAAGAGTCCTGGCAAAATAAATGGATCTCAATGCCTAACATGGGATTTCTTTTTTGTAGTAGAGACACACAGTAGTTAATAAGAAACTTTACTGCATCTTTGTGTGGTTGAACGTTGTCATTATAGTGAAGGGAGAGAGTATGTGAGAAATAGGTATGCGACCCTTCTCTGTGTGTGTTTGCGTGTACAACAGAGAAGATCTGACACAGGGTTGTGGTTGATGGGAGAAGTCCTGGTGATTACTGATGCACGTTATTACTGAAGGTCACCAGCAGGCACTTCACTCTAACTGATGAACTCCCACTTATTGATCTGTTGAGGCCCTGCGGCGGGAGGATGAGGGAAGCCTCTGAGGACACACGCTGAGCCTCTGGGGATGCAGTTCCACTGTGCAACCACGAGAACATGATATCATGCTGCTTTGTGCGTGTTAGCGAATCAAAGTGTGCTTTTTCAGTTTACTGCTATGTAAGGAGTAAATAGATTATTTTGGATGATACTCTGGACGTATTATTCTGAATATGTTGACTTTTATTTAGTAGCATTTAAGGTACAGATGCTGTAAATTCAAAGGTTATTTTTGCTATATTTTCATTTATAGCCATAGAAGCTTTTAAATGCACATAATACTCTTTATAGTTGCTTCAGGTTGTTTAAATGTTCTGAAGGCTAAGAATAATAATGGTTCTTTTAAGAACTGTTACCTAATCGGTTATTTTTGCTTCAAAAACCCTCTATTGAAAGCATTATTTCTAAAGAGTATATTGCAGTTGTTCATATATGAATAAACGCTTTAATGCTAAATATAAACTTTTGGTGAGCTCAAGTACCACTTAAACTCAATCAACCCTGTTGTTATTTTTTGCGTTTTTGTTTCTGCTCTTCCCATTGCTTGCAGACATTTTATTCACACACGCCTCCTTCGCAACTTAGTAACCTAACATCTTTTTTGAGTTGTGTGTCAAGTGTTAGTTGAGAAATCTCTTATGGGCAAGTGTTGTTTTTCTCCGCAAATGACAAGAACACTTCTTGTTTACTTGCTCGAGAGACTCGAATGTCGTTGACTCATCCATGTTTATGTTTTTTTTTTTGCAAAGAACTCTGACTGAAGCGTGCTAGCCTAACTTTAGCCTAGCTTTGATTAGTTGTGCTCTTGTAAGTTTCCATGGTTTCCTTTGCAGCCGAGAGAGTTTCGCTTTAATGATTAGAGAGATTGATCATTTTTCTTGGAATTAATAGAAATTTGGAGTGCTTTTTGACATGAGAGCTCCAGCGTTTTCAGATGAAATCATTTTGACTTATAATTGGCAACCCAGAAAGACTCCAGTCTGTTCCCACCGATCCTGTTTGCTTGTGTAATCTATGTAAAAAATACAGCATGCAGTTGCCTCCCACAAAAACAGGCTTTAATGTAAATTCTACTAGTCAACATTAATAATTACAATTACTTATATAATACGTAATCTACATTCTGGACACTGGTGTAAAAGCTTCCTATTCTAGTGACAAAGTAAGCATCTTTACATCAGGTTTGACGTTTCTTTCTTAGTTTTTAGGCAAAAGCACGATCCTTTTGAATGCAAGAATTTGCCTTCCTAGAAAGTTCTCTTGGTGACTCACCTCACAATTGCATTAGCCGCCGTATGGCATTTTACACATGTCAGTGTGTTCATCTCAGCGCAAGGCAATTACGGCAAGATGAAATATTCATTGGGTCCCCGGACACTCTCCTCTGCGCCTTCGAGCCCGGCGTGAGAGTGTAGATTGCATCTGCGTTGCGTCCTCTCCTGTGATACAACATCAATGACACGTCGTGAAAGTGGCGCGAGATGCCATTCGGACTTTAACGACATACATATAAAAGAGATCCAGGGACCTGTCAGGTCTTTATATCCCCTCTGCCCCCTGGGTAAACCTTCAGGGAAATCAACAGTTTGATATGCAGAGGCATGCTGAAAAATGTATGGGGGTGATAACGGCATGGACGGACGTGGCATTTAGCCAAATATGCTTGCTGATATATATACGTGCCCGTGTCAACCTTTGAGCATAGTGACAGTCTTTTATCGTCGATATGACAAAAAGCCATTGAGGGGGATCCAACGCTGATCTGGCCTTGTTTGTGTTTATGTATGTTCTCTGACATTTACTTTGTGACATGAAAAGTGCCCCTGGGTGTCACATTATGGATACCGGGGGGCTTAAGCGGGAGAATTCTCATTTTGCCGAAATGAAACTCACGCTGGGACCAGCCTTTTATCATCTAAGTGCTTTTTGGTTGATGTACTTTTTATGCTTGTTGACAGAATTTCTTTTCTCTCTTCTCTCTTTTTTCCTTTCGCTCCAGGCCTCGTGAAGCTGGGAATCCACTGTGTCACATGTCAGAAAGTTGCCATAAAAATTGTAAACCGGGAGAAACTCAGCGAGTCTGTGTTGATGAAGGTAAGAATGGGTTGTTCTTTCAGCGTACTGCATAAGATGACTAAAGTAAAGCAGTCTGTCGCTCTGCATTGAACTGTAATGGAACTGAAAGTTGTGAATATGGCTGTTCGTACCAAATCTGTCAGTTACATTTACACTGTAATGGGTGAGTCTGAATACTTAAATATATTTAGGTTACTCACAAAGCTTATTCTATATGTTTATTTTTGTGTCAGCTCTTTCTGCAAGTGAAAGTTAGTACCATTTCTGTCCTAATTATGCCGAGGTGCTTGCTATACAGCAACAAAACATGAAAGAGCCTTTTGAGTATGAACAGGCAGCTGTCACTGTGCTGCTGAACTGCTGTCAGGGGATTGTTTGAGTATATGAAAGGATTACCCACAATTCTTTTCCCCGTCTTCAGTAGTTGCCTAATGGTTCACAGCAGCACACTACCACTGTTAGACTGGACATTGATTAGTAGGAGATCAGTTAAGGTTATCTCTAATTGTTCATTATCCGGTTTAAATCATGCACAGTGAGTGTTGCTGTCAGCTCTTTATCTCTGATACTCTAATTGGGTATGTATTTTGCTGAAAGTGACACGTTTGTGACATCTTACACGGCTCATGATATGTAAAGCTCCTTCCATATGTTTATTCAAAGTCAAATATTGGGGAGAAATTCACTAAGAATTAACCGCATTCATAAATAAGATTATTATCAAAGATTCTGGAAATTTGGTTTGTTTACTCTGTTCACATATTTAATGCAATTTGAGACAAGGAAAGTTTGTAAATGGATACAGCCTTGCTGATTGGCTCATGCCAGGGCCGATATAAAATCTTTAAAAAAATAAATTATGCAGCTGTAATGCGGTGCATTTTGAACAATGCGTTTTGGTTGGAAAAACAGTGGCATAATATGCAATGTATTATTGTGTTCATAGTTTTCAGTGCATTCTTACCGATGCTTTCAAAGTCATCTTTGGAATTTGTTCGCAATTTAGAAAACATTTCTAGAGAGCAGTTGGATGTTCCCCGGATATAATTTTTGTGTTTCCATATAGAGCATATATTACAGCTATGGTTGTAAGGATGTTTTCTGGGGGAAAAAAGATAAGTACTGATAAAAAGACTTTTTTAGCCGTCACAATTTGGCAATATGGCAGTCACATACCTATGTGTTAGTAACATTATCTGAAAGTCAGCAGATGTTCTTTGCTTTATAGAGTGAATAATTGAGTCTGTCAAACTGCTACTGTGGTATTAATTTGAAAAAGAAAATGACAAGATGGGCTAAAGAAGCTGCTGATGTTGCCAATTTGCTTTATAAATTCAGTGAGCTTTAACATAAAAGTCACCTCAACTTTTGACCCAGTCAACGTAATTTCCTCTCAGTGTCCATTCAGCATCATATGGATTTCATTAAATGGTTAATGGCTCATTAACTCCTGGTGGATTGTGGGGCAGTACTAATTTAGATGAGCTGATTGGTTCCTCATTGTAATTGGATGTGAGAGTGGGCTATACAGTCATCCGGTCCACATGCCGTCCCCAGACCCCCCTGCTCGCTTATAGTGTTTGGACTGCGGGGGAAATTGCTTCTCAGCAGGAAATAGACCTAAGCCTTATGGGAGTCTGATTGTGGATGCACGCTTTTGTGTGTCTCATTGTCTTACTTTACTTTCCTCACCAGGCTGTATAATTTAGAAAACAAACGGGTGCTGTCGGATCCCAACATAGAGTTGGAGTAAAGCCGCCTCCATGACTGATAGTTAGTCGTGTTTCTCTGAAGGTCACCCTGTAACCCGTTCTATTGTATCTCCTGCTTATTTTAGCTTCTCACAGGGGCTGTTGTCATGGCAACTTGACATGATTGGCTTGGGGAGGAGGTAGGGGGAGAAAATTATATGCTTATAGTAAAAAACAGCTTCAGATGTTGCACGCCTCCGTCAAAGTAGCTGAGATTTCGTGAACGACGGAGGCAAAAGAGCGAGACTGCAACCTGCTGTTTTTTTACGCATCAGAGTACCAAAGTCATGACTAATCTTCTCTATGGTGTAATTTCCCATGATTCCACATTGATTTATCCCATTTAAAACTTCAGTGCAGTTCATCTCATTGGATAGTCTCCCCCTCATTGGATGCTGTGTTTCTCCTGGAGTACCCTCCTCACCACGGTCTTGACAGAATAAATAAACAATAATGACTTTATTAGCATAATTTTAGACAGTCAACGGGAGGTCACCTGTCACTCTGTTGTTTTCCTCCTTCTTCTCTTTCCTCAGCCTCCAGCGAACCCCACGTTGGTTGGCATTTGCATAGCGTGGAGCCGGTGTGCAGCTGTCAGTGTGTGGAAGAGCATGCATGGCTGTATGTAAAAAAGCAGGGGGGTTCGGCTACTTCCTGTCAGCGTGTGCGCTTGCTGGGACACGGTATACGAAAGAATATGCATGTGTGCAATCAGAGCCCAGGGTGAGCGCGTCAGGTTTTATTTGTGTGTGCAGCATGTCTAAAGTTAGGTGTGCAGTATGCAGTGTGTGTGTGTGTGTTCATGTCTACTCCCTGGGAGAGGCGGTGTTGTGTGTTAGGTCGTGGCACGCACAAAACAGAAGCCTGGCATTTGAGAACATGCTCCTCGCAGAGAACTCCACGGCCCCTGCCTGGCCCTTCCTGAACTAATGAAGTCGTCTCTGACATTTTCAGACATGAAAAGAAAAGCTCTCTGACTTACTTTGCGGTCACACTAATGAGGGTTATGTCAGGAGGTGACCTCGGCCTACTTTGCCTCAGAGGATGTGCTACAGATGCCTCACAGCAACGTTTTTTTTTTATCCAGGGGAAAGATGTGTTTGTATGTGTGTGCTTTCATTGTATTGCATAAAATTATAGGTGATGTTTTGAAGTGCATGAAAAGAACTTTTTCTTGCCGTGTGACAGCCACTTTCTGTTTGTGTGCACTCAGACAACTGTATATCAGAAGTTTAAACTAATATGGTTTATAAAGCTGATGATTCCAGTGTGATAGACGTGATGATCAAGACCAAACAGATGTTTTTAGCAGAGCATGAGCTGTAAAGGCACAGTCCTATTCTGAAAAAGGGGGCGGGGACAGGGGCTCATTTGCATTTAAAGATACATGCTTGAAAACAGCATATTTCTTCTACCACTCTTTCTGCTTCCAAAATTATATGATCCGTGGGGTATTTTGAGCTGGAACTTTATAGACACGTTCTGGGGACACCCGAGACTCATATTACATATTGTAAAATAGGGCATCGTAGGTCTCCTTTAAAACACTGGAAAAGCTTTTCATTGTGTTTCCTCTCCAGTCCCATTTTAATGATGTTGTGGAAAAGCTGTTTTAAAATGCTAAATAGTGTGCTTATCGTTCAGTTCCCCTTGAGGCAGGCTACTCAAAACTATTTATGACAAACCATGCATTAAACATCATTCCCTCCTAATGAATGACTGCCTCTTGACACTGCAGGGTGGATCCCAGTAAACATTTCAGAAAGGTATCACTCTTTGGTCTAATCAAGTCTTGGGTGGTTAATGGTAAATGGCCCAAGGGATGGTGGGTGTGAAAGTTTCTCTCAGCGTGCGGTGTCAAATCCAGACGGGTCCTGAGGGGAAAGCTAACATTTCTGAAACCAAGCCCAGCGTTACCCAGGAGACTGGCTGCTGAGGAGAAGGAGGGACATGTCGCACCCCTGCAGTTAAGAGATAACTCAAGCTGTGGATAGGTGCCAGTGCACACACTATATTACAAAGTGAAGGTGGAAGATAACCTTAACTATATATTTTAACTAACCTTAATTTAAAGGAGAATAATTTTTACACTTCTATCAACAAGATACTGTATTGAAAAACATATTACAAATCCATCCATCCTTCAACACCACTGTTCCTAAACTTTATAACAGTGTTCTGCAGAAAAAGTGAAATTTCATCCATTCAGATATAAGTCTCACTTATTTACAGTCTGTTTTTTTTTAAAGATGTTTTTCTGATGTACTGTCCAGACAGTCAAAACTAACAGTTGATGCATTTACTTGACATTTTTTTCCTCACAGCTTTTCTTTTCAAACTGAAAGAGCAAAATGGCTCAAATTTATTACCGGTATCCCTTGAAAAAATAAACATAATGAGTGCTGTTGTTGTTTTCATATATGTGCAATGCTTATGCAGTACTGTATATGTATTTAACATAAAAAAAGAGTTTTGTGGTCCTTTTTTGCTGCCCTCTGTTAAGTATGGAAGTATTAGTACTGTATAAACGTTTTTTCCTTGCAGTTGCAAGTTCACACCTCACATTTCTCACATCTCACAATTTTTCTCAGAGTTGTGCAAGACAAATTCGAAATTATGACTCTTCTTGCAGTTGCAAGTAATAAAGTCAGAATATAAGGATATAAACTCGCAATTGCTAGCTATGCAGCCAGAATTGCAAGATAAAAGCAATAGTGAGTCAGAATTACAAATTTGTTGTTTTTTATTTATATTGTGACTTATATTGTGCAGTTGTGAATTCACACATGCAATTCTGCAAAAAAAGTGTCAGAATTGTGAGTTTGTATCATGCAATTATGAGAAAAAAGGAAAGTGAGATAAAAAGTTGCCTTTTAATTTTATTTTTTTTCCCCCCTTATTGTGTTTTTTTGTATTATACTGAGGTTTTGAAAGCCTATGTAAAACACATTCTTACTAGTGCTTTCATCATCGTTTTTGCAACTTTGACAAACTGAACATTAGAAAACGCCGATAACAAATCAGTGGAATTAGAGAATAATTTAAAAAAAGCATAAAATAATGACGTAAATTTCTCAGGTTCAGTGCAGAACCATTTCAAATGTGCTATTGTGGGGCTATTTTGTCATATGTACCAAAGCTCACACTGGTCCCAAGGCCACCAGACCATCCTTATGCTTGAGCTTTGAGAGACTTCATTTCTAACCTCTCCTGGTCTTCAGAGTTGTATTAGATCTTGCTGACCTGAAGTGCTTTTAGTGTTTGTGTGGTGCTGACGCTCGGGCTGAGCGAGATATGGAGTCAGCTCTTCACACCGATGCTCCGGAAGAGCTGATGAACTGTGACGCCCTACACAGAGATGCAGCTCCGCATCTGGGTATGACTTATCCTGCTCTGCCCCCCGTGGTGTTCGCTCCATCCATGATCTCTCAGTCAAATGAACCACTGCCTCTCTAATGGTGCTGCACTGAAGTGATTTAAGATGGTGTTTGTTTAATCCACATTCATGGGCGCTTTAGTCTGGGAAAAGAGAGATAGATGAAGGTCTTAATGATGTGATCACTGAGGCAGTAAGGCGGTGACAAGGCACAGTGCAGAGATCTCAAAGCAGAATTCAATTCATGTTTGCTTGAGCTCTAAGGATTTTTTTAGTGTTTGGGGTTTGAATTGATTGTGTAAAGGGCATTTCTTTGCTCTGATTAAATGTAAATATATTTGTATTAAGGCTGTCAATCAGTTCAACATTTGAATCAATTTAATTACTTTCTTTGTGTGTTACCCTAGTTAATCATAATCATTTATTTGTTTTTCGTTTTAAATTAAATTAATATTTTTTTCAGCAAGAAACATGTTCAGTTGATTAAAGATATAAAGATATTGTAAATATTGCAGATGTAAAGATATTTATAGTGCAAAATATTGATATACCTTTATATCCATCAAAGAATTCAGAAAAAATGGTTTCCTAGAAGTATAAATGCTTTTAATATTGATAGCAGGAAACGCTTTGAGCTCAATCAGCATATTCAGAAATTATTATTTCTGAAGGATAATGTGGCGCCGAAAATTAGGTTTTGCCATAACAGTAATAAATTACTTTTGAAAATATATTTAAACGGAAAACATTAATTCACAATATTACTGTCTTTACTGTATTTCTGATCAAATACTGTAAATGCAGCCTTAGCATAAAAGACTTGAAAAAACAAAATATATATATATATATAGTCAGTTGCTTTTGTCCTTGTGGTGATAGAGAAAGTCAAAAACAGGCAGGAAGAGAATATAGCAGGGAGGGAATAAAAGATGAAATTTGGCAGCATTGGAGGCAGAGTGAATGGCTGATGAATGATGGCTGACCCTAATCCTGTTATCCTGCCATTGATGACAGCAGTGTCATTTTCTCTCTATACGTTTCTCTCTCTTCTCCTCTAAATGATTATGGATCATGCATCTTCTCCCTCGCTCTACGGTAGATTGTTGTGCTTGTGAGGGAGACGTTTCCCTCATTGCATGCAGAGAGAGGGACACAAAACAAATAAATGGCTGTCACACGCTTGCCTTCAGCCCGGTGCATCTTCATCTAATTTGCATATATAACTCTTTGAAGATGCCAAGCTGATTTGATAAGGTTTCGATTTAATTGATGACACAAACGAGCCCTGTATTGTAACTATGTTAAGTTACAATGCCTCTCTGCTGTTCACTTCAGTACACATGAAGTGCTAAAATCTTCTGTCTCTGCGTGATCTGATTTTTTAAAACAAATGACCATAGTGTATCATGCATTTCAGTTCATGGCACTGATTACATTTGAATATATGAGTAGCTGTATTATTATGTTCATATATAATTCAGCTATACCTGTAGCTACCCTACAGTGTTAAAGGAATAGTTCACCCAAATATGAAAATATGCTGAAAATGTACTCACCCTCGGGTCATCCGAAATGTAAATGAGTTTGTTTCTTCATCTGGACACATTTGAAGAAATCTAGCATTACATTACTTGTTCACCAGTGGAGCATTCCATCTTGTGAAAAGCTGTGTTTATATAAAAAAAATCAAAGTTAAGTTAAGTTTCTAATGTGATATAATACTCCTACACTACAGTAAATTCGATCTTTCTTCTGTTGTATGTGCTCTTCCTTCTCAAATGATTAATGTGCAACTTTGACCAGAAGTCTCAGCACTCCTTTGGAGGTTTTCTTGCTTGAGTGACCAGATATGTAGTTATTTTGTTCAGTTCGCAGCATGGTGGGGACGATCTTGAGTGCTGTTCCTCTGGTTCACTGTAAAGGTCACGGAGCTGTTCAAAACAGAGGAGTTTTGTTGCAGCTGGTCATTTACTACTGCAACAAATGGAGATTTGATTTACACTTGGAACTCTGCAATTAATTTGATTCACATCAGCGATGAATAAACGTATGTTTCTATGAAGATATGCGGTTTAAATCAATGTTTAAATCAAGGTTTTTCCAGTTCAAGATGAACTATTTGAATTTGTGACATGTTAATTAACATACAGTGTTTTTTTCAGAAGGACAGATTCTCAAAACATGTATTTATATATATATATATATATATATATATATATATATATATATATATATATATATATATATATATATATATATATATATATATATATATATATATATATATATATATATATATTAATGCCATTTTTGTGTGTTTTATATGCTTAGGCTCTATGTGCTTTTTATCTATATTAAGCCTTTAAGACATATCGGAGTGAGAAATGGGTACAGGTTGTTGATTACTTTTCTTTATTATTATGTTTTAATGCACAGTAATTAGAGGAACGATCCATCTGTCCTTAAGAACCTTATTCAAGGTTATAATAGTAATAGAGCAGTAGCGTTGATATTGAAAAATATATGTTTTATGAGTCACTCCTACTCAGTGTTGAAAAGGCAGCATTTGTTTTTTTAATGCTTGATTGTTAGTGAGTACAGAATGTTAGGGATATCTGACCAGACAAGGTTAGGGTATTAAACTGAATAAACGAATCAACATAAAATAACATGTTGTTTTTGAGTCTTAGTCATATTATTACAGACTTAGATTAAATAAAGGTGCTTCACAATGCCATAGAAAAACCTTTTTTTTTAATCTAATTGGTTCCATAAAGAACCTTTAACATCTGAGGAACCTTTCTTTTTCTCAAAACGTTCTTTGTGGTGAAAGAAGGTTTTTTAGATTATAAAAAGGAGACGTTCTTTAAAGAAACACTGACTCAACAGTTCTTTCTGGAGCCAATATGTCATAGCTATGAATAACCTTTTAAGAACCTTTATTTTTAAGAGCGCAGGTAAGAAGAAATAGAGACATAGATTAGTAACATTAACAAATCTGTTGTCTGAGATCACTGTCAGTGGTCAATTATTTATCATATGTGTTCATTATAGAAATATATTTGCTACATATAGTACAATGTAACATTGTAATCAAGCTATTTGTAAACAGTTTCTATGGGTTGTGTGGGTGGTGATTAATTTTGGTCTCTGAGTTTCAGAACTGAAGTTCATCATCGTTAAAGGTTTTCCCTCCTTTTGTCCATTCAGAAACTGAATATTCAGCTCTATAACACAATGTCACTTCTTTTATCTAGTCTTATGTAAGAAAGATCTAAAAAAATCTTAATTGCTGTAAAAGTGTCAGAGCATAATAAAGCTTTTAAGTGCACTGTGTTTCAAAAGTTTGGAGTTGAAAAAGTCTCAAAACAGTAATTATAAAAAATATTCATTTTGTGAAAATGTTTTACAATTTAAAATAATATATATATTTTTTCAATTTTAATATTTTTACTTTTTTTCCCCATGGTGCAAAAGCTACTTTCAGTGTCAGATGATCATTCATAAATAATTTAAGAAATATTTAACAATAGAAACAATATTGTATATTGCTTTAAATAATAAATTGCATATAAGGGACCGTTTAAGAATGAATATATAAGTGCAATGCTTATTAAGTATAATATATCAACTTTATGGCACATGTTTACTGTTTCAGTCGTGTTTTTCCATGAGCTTATTTCCCGCTGTCTGATACTCGGTGGACTGATCATTTGATCAAATGGAGAAGGCCCTGAGGAATCAGGAGGGAGAAGATAAAGGAACGGCGTTACCTTTTCATTTGGTCCCTTGAGTGACCTTTAACCTTCTTTCCTTCCTTGCCAAAGTCATTATGGCTGCACTGAGACAGGAGCAGTAGAGAAAATGTCCATTATGTGAGATTTATAACTGTGGTCCATGTCCACTGCTGCCTACAATGACAGATAAATCAATTGACGTGGACACCTGTGTTCCATGATTATGATTGCACAGACGCCCCGAGAGGATATGAAGGTGAAAGATGTCTTTGTGACGTTAACTAGCAGATCTGTCTATTTAAAAAATGGCTTCACACCTGTCTACATAAAAACTGCTTTTAGTTTTATAGCCTAATAACAGATTGCTGACCTTTCTTAAAAGGTTACCGTTTGAGGAAAGGAAAGTTTGAGGGGTCTGTTCTTAGGACTTAAGAAGGATCTGAGAAGTGATTATAAATCAGCCTGGTTTATGAATTAATTAAATGCCATAATGTAATAATAATTCATTTGTTGAAACACAATATTGTTACTTAGAATAGGGTGCACACATTCACTATTAAGTAAGACATTTCCCTCAAACTGCTAATTTGCTGCTTTTTAGTAGTTAGTAACTAATTGTTAGGTTTAGATATGGGGTAGGGTTAAGAGATCTAAAATATGGTCATATAGAGTAAGTGTTAATATGCAAGCTAATAAGCAACTAGTTAGCAGTGGGAGTTGGTTCTTAAAATAAACCTTAATTTACCTTGTAAATTAACACCATTAATCATTTTTGTTAACAGAAGGATGACGTGGCAAAACTTTACATTAGTTCATTAGTTCATTGGTTCATTAGTTAACAACATTAACTCAGAATGAACATGAATGAGCATTTATTAATCTTAATTAATGTTAATTTCATAATTTACTAATGCATTATTAAAATCACAAGTTGTTTGTTAACATTAGTTAATGCAATGTGAATTAACACGAATAAACAATGAACAACTGTATTTTCATTAACTAACAATAACAAATGCACTGTCCGTTGTTCATTCTTGTTAGTTAATACATTAACTGATGTTAATAAATGGCCCCTTATTGTTACCAATGATTTAAAATGTAAATATTTAATAAAACAAAAATGTTTGAGCTAGAAACTAAATGAAATAAAAAAAATCGAAGTACTAAAATTATAAAAAAATTAATTAAAATAAACAGAAATACGAAAATAAAATCACAAAACACTTCATAATTACTAAAACTACAATAAAAAAACAGAAGATATAAAAACAAAAGCTAATTGTAATTTTTTGATGCTCTTGACCTTCAAACTGCCATTTTATGCAGCCACATACATTTATTTCACACTGTAGCCAAACAAAACAAAGCTCTAAAAATCGAATGATTTTGCCCGAAAAGTGGAGCGTAATGCACCCCCCACTACCCAGTTATAATAGTTGCTATTCCCCTGGCGAATAGTATAGAGTTTCTAACACATTGTATCATGGGTAAGCTATGATTTATGGGATATCTAAGCACTACTTCAGCACCTCAGATTCTTTGAGCCAGAATGGAGTCAGTGGGCAGTTTTTCCTTCATACAATAAATCTGTACTTGACCACACAGCACAAAACTGTAACTAGTAATGCGCCATTGAACTATTGATTTAAATACAGAATGTGAGGCTGTGATTGGTGTACGAGATCAAGCTGTCTCTCAAGAATGAGTGAGTGATGCAAAAGAAAGATCATAATTACTTTTCTCCAGGAGCAGGGGAGTCTTTTAGTGTGTGTGTCCCTGCTCACGGAGGGGTGAATGTAATGGCTTCTGTCATAAATCTATATCCACAGAACTGGGCTCAGGTTTAACGTTGCCATATCTGCAAGAGTACACACTTTTTCTTGTTTCTCTCATCAGTGCACAATTGAAGGCTTTCCACCCTATATGTAATCTCATACATCAATATCCAAATGAAAAGAAAGCGAGGACTTAACATATTGCTTGTACCACTCTTTTGCTGTCTTGGGAAATGGCTGCGTTCTTCCCTAGCTAGTTGTTCTCTAAAAAACAATCTAA
Source organism: Puntigrus tetrazona (assembly GCF_018831695.1). Classification (NCBI taxonomy): domain Eukaryota; kingdom Metazoa; phylum Chordata; class Actinopteri; order Cypriniformes; family Cyprinidae; genus Puntigrus; species Puntigrus tetrazona. The sequence goes on along the minus strand of NC_056705.1, from coordinate 27,532,239 downwards.
AGCTAGAGGGTCAAAAGCAGCACAATGAGATGCCGAGAGTGTATTCTTGAGTTTATAGAGAAGAGCCTCTCCGGACAGAAGTTTTTGATCAATTAAAACACATTCCTTTCGTATTTAAATCAATGTTTTTCACATTTCTTCCTCACTGAGCCCAGGGCAACTAATTTCTGGAAGGTCAAAAGGCATCAAAGCAGTTGTTTATTGAGGCTAGGCGCTCTTAAAGCTCCCAATATTCCTATGCAAATGTGCATGCATAAATTTGAATTCATGACAAGCAGTGTTTCTTGTTTTGACATTGGCCTGTAAGATATAATTTGCAAAGTTTACTTAAGGGAAACAACAACATTGCAACCAGCAGAATGCGCATGGAGGTGATGTTTACTGTTTAGCTCAACTAAAGCCACGGTTTATGAAATTCTCCCGGGAGACTCTGCATTGACGGGAACTCTATCAGAAAGTCATCTTCGGTGGACCCGGCGAACGGTTCCTCCCTGTAGATCCTCCAGCCCATCATCCTAAAGTCTGCCTCACTGCACTCTATTTCCAAATCCAATTTCTCGATAGCAGACATGCTAATCACACGCTTCTAAAATGGGTTTCCTGAAGCAATTTAGGGGTGAAATTCAACCTTTTCAGTTATAAATATTCAGACGCTGTTATGTTTATGTGGCCTTAGAGCAAGTTGTGTTTTATTTCGAACGCATCGTGTGTGGCTTTCAGGGAGCGGAACATTGGGAGACCAAGCACTGTGTGTGTGTGTGTGTGTCACGGGTTAAGCAGGGGATTGGCTGCGAACAGAACGAGGCTTTGTAGCGGACGGAGAGCCGCAGTTATCTGCTCGGTCCAGACGAAGGACAGAGCAAGACCAACAGGAATGCGTGCAGAAACATTTTGCTTGTTCACACTTAAGTTCGAAATCTGTGGCTGAGATCTCTTGGATGTCAGCAGTGCTGGTTTAGTAGGTCACTCAGGTGTCTCTTTAGACTGGAAGTGTTTGGAAGGATGGGATGAGGTGTGTGACACAGCCCTGCTTACAGTTACTGTTATACTGTACCTCTGCTTTCATACAACAGAAAATCAAGATCTCTGGAACATCCAGATGTAATTTATTTTAAAGTTGCATTAAACAAAAAAAACCTGTGTCTGGGTTTTATATATATATATATATATATATATATATATATATATATATATATATATATATATATAAATAAAATTAGTGTTCCCCAACATTCATTGCTTACCGACATTCTACAAAATATCTATATTTTCTGCAGGATAATTTTTGGGTGAACTATCCCTTAAATGTAACATAGCATTCTGTGTGAACTGTTGCTGTAAACAATAGCTGTGTTTCTGTCCATTTTATTAATAATAAAACAAACAAACCAAAAATGTTGTGGTGTGAATGTACAAATGCACTGATTTAATGTTTTTCCATTGTTCCTTACTCAATGAAATATTGATGTGAGTATCCACCTGATGTGAGTATAAATTATTTTATGACCAAACTCTGGCAGACAGGGCAAAAGAGGTAGTAGCAGGGCTTCATTAAAGGGATAGTTCACTCAAAAATGAAAACAATTTATTCTTGTCGTTAATTTATTATGTCGTTCCAAACCCATAAAACTTTTGTTCATCTTCGGGAACACAAATTAAGGTATTTTGATTAGACCAAAGTAGAGTAAATCGTTGAATTGAGGCGATAGTGTTTTTTATCATTTTGTCCTCTTGTATCCTGATTAATTAATAGAGACTTATTTTCAATACTTACACAATACGTATGACCTCAACATACTTTACCACAGTTTGTGATTGGTAAAGTAATTGTGATGTTTACATTGCACAGCCAGTTCCATATGAATGGCTTTTCTGACATAGTAAATTTGCTCAGTAGCTCATATCTGTGCAATCATCAACATAAAAGAGCCTTGCCAGAGTCATGATTACCTGGTTTGGATAATACTTAAACCACTTTCAGCACCACTCAACTGGACATTTCACTTCCAAAGTGTCACAAAACATTCAAGAACCAAATATAATATCATTCTGCAGAAACGTCCCCACAGGCACATGTTTTTTTCCAAAGAACCTTGTTGTGAAATAATCATTATATTTGAAATGTGGTCCTGTTAGTGGCAAAGAATCTCCACCTTTAATTATGCATTTCATTGTCCTCTTTCCCTGTGGTTCTGCTTTCCACTGAGCTTTCAGTCATTTGCCATCCAGCCGTTTTCAGACCTGCTCACACCTGATGGATCTGATTGGAGCCACAGCTGCTGGTTGGTTGTGTAGATGGATTGGCTATCACCGAGGGATGGCAATTGTGTTTAATATCCACCGATATCCTGTACGGTGTGTCTCTGGAGGTATTAGCTAAGCCATGATATGCCTCCCAGCGCTCCTCGTCTAAGCCTTCAGTGAGACGTTAAGGTCTGCTGCTTTAACCCCCTCCTCCCCCCTCGTGCTCAAGTGTCTGTTTCCACATGTGTTTGAGTTAATTAGTTACAAAGCCACAGCAGGTCCCAGGAGGACCGCCGCTACTGAACAGCCTCCATCTTTATTAAAGAAGCGCAACTTGAGTGCTTTCCTTCTGCTTTTCTGTTTTTTATGGGTTTCCTCATCTGCTGCTCTTCCATTGCTTTGATTGGGAAGTTGGTGTGCTGTGAGAGAGCTCAAGGAATTAAGATGGATTGGAGGAAAGGGCCATCAATGATGAATAGATCAGGGAACTGGCAGAAGGAGAGGTGATGGTGTGTCACGTGTAAAGTTGCTCTCACTCTGACAGCAATTAAACCCTGGAGGTCAGCGAGTGTCTGTGCTCTTGGTTGATTATAGGTGTTCCTGCATGACTGCTGTATCCAAATGATTTAGGTGGTGCATCATGACCTGCATTTTCATGGACAGTCTCTGCACACACTGGCTCCTAATGCATCGAGTGAGCATTTGAACCTTCTGTAACACTTTTTATAAAACCTAAAAATATTAAAGTTTATTTTAAATGGTAATTTTATTCTATTCCATTCTGTTCATTTGGATCCCATGATCATTGGGTTATAATTTATAAGGCTAAATATAGCAAACTTTTACTTACTGAATCAATAGTGAGACATAAAAGGTCAGATTTATTGGCCAATACCAATATTTCCTCATTTCTAGAAATCGCCAAATCACATTTACAACGAATGACTTCCAGTTGCTTTGCCACTGCAAATTACTTTCGCCCCTTAACTCTGCTTGAAATTGTTGGTGAATGCCTGTTTATGTGTGGGTAAGAATGACTGGATGTGTGTGTGTGCCAGGGCTGCTCAGCTAGTGGGCACTGGAGAGTTTGGACAGCAGAGCTCTGGAGACAAGAGGCAAACACCTCCCCCTCCATCTCATCATCACTTCATGAGCTCTTCACGCACACACTGTTGCAAATTGCCAAGAAAACACATTGTTGCAAAGCCACACATAACATATAACCAAACCTTTCAGCACAACAAACAGACAGCTGTGTGGTTAAATGTGCTGTTATTGGGTAAAATCTGATGCCTCTCCAGTACATTGGAGTTGTGTCCCAGTCCCAGCTGTGAGAACATGAGTTCTGCCTGCCTTCATTCATTTGCCGTGTGTTGTGTGACCATCCGCACAAGTGCAGTTTTATTAGCATGCATCAACACACCATCTGCAACCTGAAATCACACAATAATTGAGCATAATAAATGATGTTAAATCCATTAACAAAGGCAGAGGTTGAAAGTTGTTTGTTTAGGAGGTGTTGAATTATACACTGTTAAATATGCTGGTTTAAATTGTAATGTTCTTAATTAAATCTGCATTGCAAAAGGGGAAAAAAGTGCTCTGTGACACACACACATTTTCACACATTTCTTTTTCTCTTCCATTTGCTCTCTCAATATCCGGGATTAGTCATTCATTTTTCCCTCTCTGCTCAAAGCCAGTGGAGAAATCAAATCTCTTTCCTGTCTAAAGCCCTGCGTGTTATCAATTTGAACCAAATACATCAATGTCATTAATGTCATTGACTTTTGGCCATTTAACCTTGTAATTTTATGTCATACCCAAACTAAAATCTTTCTCTCTAGGGAAATTAATCACTTGATAATCACTTTTGTTGGCAAGAAATATGCTATTACAGTGGTGCTAATTGTTAAACATGGAAGCTCAATGAAAAAGGGCACTGAGGTGAGCCGGTCTCCTCTTTTATAATGAGGAATGATGCAGATCACTGCTTTGCTCCTATCTGTCCGTATAATCAGAAGTGTGTGTGTTGTGTGTGTGTGTGTGTGTGTGTGTATTTTTATTGGATCATTAAAATCATAACAAATATCTGGTTTGCTGTTGCTGTCTCAGTTTATTTGACTTGCTGTAAGTGTTAACTCTGTATTAGAGTTGGATTTAACTCATTTGGATTCAGACAGGATTACTGGGGTTTGTTGATAAGATGAAGTCTCCATTATTTTGTGATCACAAGTGCTGTTTGGCAGAGATATGATGTGCAGGTAAATGGTGTATGTTTGGATTTCCCTCCTCATGTCTGTGCCAGCACAGCTTTGCACCTGCTGATCGATGTGTGTGTGTGTGTGTGTGGGTCACATTTTACCTACATTAGCCAGATATCCCCATGAGCGTAGTAAAAACTGAAATATCCAACACTAATGAGGAAAGCAGATTACTGAACATATAATAAGTGTCTTAAAGAAAATTCTGTTATCATTGTATGATTTCAGAGTTTTCTAGCACCACTGTAATAGCATATTTCTTAACAGCAAAAGTGATTATCTAATGATCAATTACAGACAAATATTTCAGTTTGGGTATGACATACAGTTACAAGGTAAAATGTCCACAAGTCAGTGACATTTTAGCTAACTGAAGTTGAAATAAAATAAAACATAAATATTAGATGAAAAATTTCAAAAAAATAATTCACTTCTAGCACTTGGTGCACACTATATTGCTTAAAATTTGGTTAAATACAAAATTAATAATAGTTTTTTATATTGATGTGGTTTGGAATTTGTAAAATGTCCTTGGTAAAAATAAAATATAACCAGAATAATGAATAATATAAACAATATTTATTAAAAGTAAATAATTATAAATGCATATTTGTTATATTATTGATAATATTAAAGTAATGCTAAAATAACACTGTGGGGTCTAAAAACATTCTTTACAGTATCTTCTTGTGTCTTCTGCAGAAGAACGGGTTTGGAATCACATTGCTATGTTGAATGTAATTATGAGGGTTTTGAAGTGAAACATATCATCAGCTCATTCAAAACAGTACAAATCAATGCAAACTAGAAAAACTAACATACTTACCCAACCAGTTCAAACACACACTTGAGCTCTGTCATTGTTCTTTATTTGTTGGGCTTGCTACTTATTCATTTAGAAAAGGTCATGTTATTCTGAGGGCTATCTTTGGAGGAATATATCCCGCCATTATCGTGTGACAAAGCAACTCTGACACGGGCCAAGAATGGCCTACGGGATAAACCTGATTGTACAGAGAGTCAATTCTATTTAATATGTAATCATTATGCATTTTTTTTGCCTTTTCGCTCACTGCAAGCACATATTAATTTTGGGTCTCGGCACAGAAGATGCTCCATAAGCAGTTTGTTTTTTCCAAATTGGCAAGGACACGTAATGCAGGTGCATGAGACTAGCGGTGGCAGCAGAGGGAATAATCAAAGGCTCTGCCAGGAGCAGAAACAAGCATCCTGCCCCTGAATGATTACAGTGATTGTGTAAACCCAATGAGAAAGATCATGTGCTGCGATAGATCAGGGAGAAGCTCTCTCTATATAGTTCACGAAAGCTCAAAGCCATCTGCTAAATAAAAGGGAAAAAAAACCAAACATCGAGAGAATGTGAGAACAAGAGAGAAATGTTGAGAGAAACTTGCCATGACAGGGATTGATATGTACGGCAGCCAGAGAGACACAGATTAAAGAAGGAAATATTTCATTATTTATTTAGCTTTTTTTGCTCTGTTGCAGAGGTCCAGGTGATAGACCTTTGAAGAACTGGGGCTTTGATGATGATAAATTGACATGTCTCTCTCTCTTTCTCTTTACTTGGGTCGGCCGTGTTCTGGTTTTGGAGTGACATAAGAGATGTGGGGAAGAAAGGCTGCAGCCACATGGTTAGAGAGATAGTGTTTGTAGGAACAGGGGGATTGAGCCCGAAAAAGACCTGTGTGTGTGTTTGTTCTTCTGCTCTTAGATCTGAGTCTGACTCCGGCTGTAATCGTATTGGATGTTTTTGATGGTGTTAATGTATCCCACCAGTCAAAAAGTCTGGAGTCACTTGACAGTTTATGTTTGTCATGATTTTACATTTTGCCCTCAAGTCTTGAAATTAGTTTTGCAGAGAAACAAACTGTGCCTGTGTATGGATTTCTGCACTACAATACCATTTCAATCTCTATTACATCCATCCATCTATTTTCCAAATGTAGCGTTGGGGAAAGATTTAGGGTATTATATCAACTAAAACTAGCAAGGATGCAAATAAGTAAATAAATATATACTTGAGATAAAATACGTTTAAATTGAAATAAAACATTTAAAAATAAGCAACCATTTTCATTGTTCGTTTTTGTCACTTGGTGTACTAAAATAACTAAAACTACAGAATGAAATTAATAAATACAAATGACAAAAACACAATCTTTAAAAACTTGAAAATAAAATAACCTTTAAATAAAAATAAACTTTATGGAAAATAAAAAATGGGAAAATATAAAAATAATGCAGACCAAATCTATAATTATATTAATGAATTAATGTTAATTAAAACTGTAATAGTATTTTGTTGATGCTAAAATAAAAACAAGGACCTGATGCAATACTGACGTTTGCATCTAAAATATGGCCTTTCAGTTCATAACACCTCTGTTCTATAATTGTTTTTGCTCCAAAGAGTATTGATTGGCTGTGTACAAATGAAAGGTGATTGGGTCTAATAGGATTGTGGCTCACTTGGACACTGTACAAGGTTGGTCTCCGAACAGGTGTATGATGGGAGACTTCATGCAGCGTTGACTTCAGCAATGCAACTTTCATTAGTGCGGGATTATCCTTATTATCCGTTCCCATATTCCCACCGATAATGAAGTCTAATTATTTCTGGTGCTCCCCCAAAGCAACAAGAGATGGATTTTCCCGCAGCAGCAGCAGCAGGAGTGTACACTCTCTAAAACAACACAACAACGCGTCAATGCACCGGTGAAGGACTATTCGCTAATTACCAACTCTCAATATCTAATGTGGGTCACTATGTGACAGCCGTGATGATGGATCACCATATCATGCTACTGTGTCTCTTTCTAAAGACTAATGCAATTAGAGTCCTGTCCACTTATAATTTATCTGAACTCTTCATCACAGGCGTCTTGTTACGAGGCCAGGCACTTGCACTACTGTGTTTCCACCATCCGCTGTCTTCTGTTTATTTTCTACTTGCCAAAAAGTGATTAATGGGTTAACCACTTAATGAAAGTGTTTGGATGCTAATTAGCCACGGCTAGGCAAGATAATACGACACAACATCATTCCGCTAGCACAGATTAAACAGAGGCTGTTATTGTCATTGTCTCCTTGTGTTTTACTCTGACCTTATGTTACTGTATGTAAAGCAGCATGAAACAATTCTAATCGGTTTTCTCTCTCTCTCTCTCTCTCTCTCTCTGTCTGTCTTTACAGGTGGAAAGAGAAATAGCTATTCTGAAGCTCATAGAGCACCCTCATGTTTTGAAGTTGCACGATGTCTATGAAAATAAGAAATATTTGTGAGTATACACCATTTTTGTTTATCCGCGTATCATGCATTGCATATGAGTGGCTGGTAAACTCTGATATCTGTGGATATGTGCCCGCGCTCCAGTGGCTGGGCTTAATGTAGTTTTCAATAATTGATAAAGGAGCCACCGTGGATGCAGCTGAGGAATTTGTTTTCTTAATATTCAGATGACACAGATTTATGGGCCGCATGCTCGTAAAGTATTTGCCTATGAACATTTTTACACACACAAATCAAGTACGAATCCATCCTTAATTTAAATAACGCTGACAGGTAATCGCATGAGAAAATCCTTTAATCGACTAATAAATCAGACGTCTGGTGTGTCAGTGAGTGTGTTTGCGTGTGTGTTCAAATGCGACTGCGTGTGAACGGGAGTCTGCGTGTATCTCATGAATACATGAATGCGTGAGTACAACATAAATGTGTTTGCCCATCAGAGGGGCCGATTGCAGGAAGACATTTCGCACACATTTACACATTCACTCAGACGCAGTGGAGTCCAACAGTCTGAGACTACATAGAGAATTTGGGGTGTTTTTGCTTATTTATCTGTCTATTTCCCATTTACAGCATGATGTGAACCGAATGTTTATTTTGTTTGATGTTTAATAGATTATTCAAATTGTTACATTGTCAGTAATTCTAATTGAAAGGATAGTTCACCCAAAATTTATTTAATTAATTACTCAGATCACACAAATTAAGATAAAATCCAATACCCTCCATAGACAGCCATGCCACTGAGGCATTCAGGGGCTAGAAAGATAGTGAGGACATTGATAAAATAGTCCATGTGACATCAGTCAATTTTATAAAGCTACAAAATAATTTTGTGCACAAAGAAAACAAAAATAATGACTTCATTCAACAATTTATTGTCTTCCCTGTCAGTCCTTGATACAAGTGATGCTGCTGACGCTGGAGTCAGCGTTCTGACATAGATGGTTTTGCACACGTAATGGTTTTTTTAGCTTCATCAAATTACGGTTGAATTAATGTCACATGGAGTATTTTAGTTTGGGCATGATAATTGATTTTCAAAGTTGCAATGCGTTCCAGGCTTTCTTACTTTCTGCTTTTCTTCCACAGATATTTGGTTCTAGAGCATGTGTCAGGTGGAGAGCTCTTTGACTACCTGGTAAAGAAGGGCAGGTTAACACCCAAAGAGGCCAGGAAGTTCTTCAGACAGATCATCTCAGCGCTGGACTTCTGTCACAGTCACTCTATATGGTAAGATTATTGGACTGTGTTAAAATCTCACTATGTTTTACAGGAAATCAAAAATCTTGGCGCAATCATTATTCCAGTTCAAAAAAGTCAAATGTGTTGGTTTTGTTGCCGCTAACAATTTTGTCTATTTTCATACATCATGTGCTGCAGCCATCAGCTCTTGTTGTCCGGCGTGTCTTACCGCTGTTATCTCATTTATTATTTATCGCGAAAACCACCTCAAGTGAGGCATTTTTCAGTCATTACTAAGCATTGTTGTGAATATGTAATAACATTATATTGAGATATTACTATTTTGCACATTTGCACAAGTTTCCAGCCACACACTCAGACTCACACACACTTTCTGGGTCAAAGATTGATAGCTCCCCTCCAGTGCAACTGCAGAAAAGTACCGTTTTTATCACAGAGTGTATCCTCAAGCCTTTTCTCTCCACGTTTTTGAGATATAAATGAAAAATGTGCTCAAATTTTCTCTATATGCTTTCTCACTGTCTTTTCTGACTATTCAGCCGAGAGGGTTTCAGTTAACCATGCAGCAGAAAATAATGAAGGTTTTTGCCTTCATATACAGTTCCCTACATTTTTAACTAGTTTTAAGTTGAAATACGGAAAAACCAAATCCTTCATCTTCACTGCAGTGTAGTTTCTCATTATCGAAACAATTATAGAAATGATTCAGTAATTATGAAGCTTAGTGGTAATGAGGTGACCTACCCCAAAAACACGAATAATAGGGACATTTTACAGAGGTATTTAAAAAGAATTCAGTTCAGTTTTGGTAATGAAAAAAGTAGAGCATTCTTGTTTGAACTTCTCTTGCTAATGGATCAAGGCAGAATAAGACTTGTTTAATTTATTTCATAAAAAAAAGAGGCAGCCAGAAGTTACACCAGGTTTTAATTTTGTTTTTTATTCATCCTTAATGTTTGGATTACCATTTTTTATTTGCCTTTAGATCTTTTGAAATGACGTACATTATTTAAAACGATATACATTATTTGTATTTTAAAGTGTTTTTTTTTTACTAAGCATGATGTGACAAGTTAACATTTCACAACTGATACAGAAGATTTGGTCAATTTTCTGATTTTCGTATTGTTTTCATATTGATTATTACATAGAAATCCTAATGGGTTTTCCTGTCAAGCTTTTATTTTGCGATAAAAATTACATGGTGTGGATTCTCAGATTTTACTTACAAATGATATAAATTAAAATGATTCCTTTTCAACAACCCGTTAGTATTACTCTACAGAACTTCATAAATTATACATCAGAACAATGACACACTAGACAGTTGGACGGCAGCCTGTGTTTTCTAAATGTACTTTCATTTAAAAGTACATCAACTTTTCACAACTTAAAGAGCTATCGCTAATGCTAATAATGTTTCTGTTTGAATTCTCACGACCATATCCTCTTCATATGCTAATATACTAATGCACCGAAGGGGCAGCCATTAGCACAATATTTGCATCTGTTTACCATGCGTTTCAGCAGGCGCACAGCCTAATGAAGAATGCCGCATGCTTCCAGCACAGCTCAACTAGCTGATGGATGGTTTGAAGGCCTTTCTCGATAGGTGATGGAAAGCACTGAATAAACAGCATAGCAGGGAGGCATCACTTGTTCTCTGCTCTGCTCGTTCGCAGCCATTTTCCTCTCTGGGGTTTGAAACCTCCACACAGATAATATGCTCTGTTGATGGCCTTCTGCTATCACTGTATTCACAGGGATAAATTAGGGCTTTCTGGCCCCACTGGCAGAAAGACTAAAGTCTGAATTGAGCCTGACAAATTCTTCAGTCTTTTACATGATACAGGTGCTGTCAGATACACAAGGTCCTTAGACGGGAAGAAGAAAAAAGCTGAAACGAGTTAACTCGTGTATAAGTAACTGGGATGTTTATGCAAGCAGTTGCTAGTTTCTGAAAGGGAAAAAAATCTTTTTGGTGCAGTTTATGCGTCAGCAGCATGAGTGCTGTTTTGCTCTGTTGAATGTTGAATGTGTGAGAGCTGATTTGGTGATTGAGTGCATTTATGTAATTTATTACATTGCTACATAGACATAGAGGTCAGCAGTGCAGTCTGGTTCTTAACATCAATTCCAAGATTAACAGCTTTTTTATGACAATAGTTACTGGTTGGCATATTTCACTGCTTTAAGTATATGCTTACAGAGATAAATGTGAAATTCTGCGGACATAAAAATTAGGGGGACGCATATAATTGGAAAAAAAGCGCTGAGAGATACTGGTGGCCATTAAAACCTCAACAAATGGTCCTCGGTCAGTGTAGACATCGTATTTCATTTCACGTGAATAAAACAGGGCTGTGATCTGTGTTTCTGTCACAAGGTTCTTGTTTCTGGAATTTTTTGTTTACTGGAAAAAAAAATTGAAAGATGTGCTATTTGCATTGTTTTGTTGGCACAGTCGATGTATTTGATTTAAGCATTCTTCTTGTCTGTTTAAGACTTCTTCAGTTATATACTGCAGTTTAAAAGCACAAGTGTTTACAGGATCTGTAATATCTCTACTTCTAAAGGAACCATTTGTAGGAACATTAGGCTACAACAGCAATCTCACAGCGGGACACTAGTGCTCTCCTCAAGGAGGGATTGTGTTTATTGGTTCCATGAACTTGTGCTTTGTCAGGGAAGATAATGGTCACCCATTTCATACAGTTCCATACCTATAGTATATAAAATGTAATAATGGAAGACCAGAGAGAAAACGAGCTAATTTGAGCAGAATGGAAGGCCTGCTGGACACCTCAGTTTCCACAAACCCCTCAGCTGTTAAATGCCATTTTTACTTTGCTAAAAGGGAATAGTCCAGTGTTTGAGGATTGGGGAAAATCTAACAAGCATAATTTTATATCAATTTAATGCTTATTCATTGTGTTTTTTTGCCGTATGATCTCTCAAACCATAGGGTTGGGACATCTGGTGACTGTTTTGGCAACTAGTTTGTCATATAGAAGAAAGGGTCTCCTTTCTGAAGCTGTTCTCTTTCATTTTTCATCCAGAGCATTCATAATTAGACATCACATAATGAGACTTGCACTTCGGGCATTATAATGAGAGACGGAACGGCAAAATGAATTTATGGTGGGGGTTATATTTTTATAGCATATTTGCAGGCTTGAACTGTATGGCACCTGGTTACTTTGTTTAAAACAAGCAGATGGGTTTATTTTAGAAGGATGTTTATGATTGTGTCTGCCAATACTTGCAGTCCCTGATACCCAGAGATCATTGAGTCGGTCCTGCTTTACCCATTCAGTCTCTAGCTGGCAGCTAATCAGAAAAGCCTCTCAGTAAACACACACCAGTATTGACCGGGGCCCCCATGCTATCTTTCCATTACCGAGAGCTCCTCCTTCTCCTTGGTTGCCTTAGCATGGGAAAGATGAATCAATCGTAGTAGTAAAGAACTTTATTGCTGGTCTGTGTTTAACCTTTGCAATAACTTAGTTATCGCTGGGTGAGGAGACACCTGGTCTTTTATAGCTGATGCTTCCAGCGGTCACATTTTTTGCATCATCTCCTACATACAGAGCCTTTTAAAGATGAAAATGTGTGGTGTGTGTAAAAGCCACACTTACTACTAATAATCTATTTATTGTGATGACGCAGTGGTTCTTGAGAATTAACTATCATGTATTGATAATTTTAGCAAGATCCCTCTCTGACTCTGTCCTCCTATCTCTTGATCAAGTAATTAGGCGCCTGGCAGATGTTTTTGTTTCTGATGTTGTTTACTATGGTTGCAGATGGTTGATGAGTTCTCAGAACGGTTAGGGTTGCTTCGTTGCAGTTGTCGTTATTGCGGCAAAAGGAGGACAGTATTTCTAGTTCAAGTCACGTTTCTATCCCACCAACAATTATTGGCCAGTTGTTGTTGCCAAACCATCCCAAATGATAAACTTCGGTAAATGCTCATTGGCTCACAGGTCACGATCAGCTGTCTTTTGAAAGATACTTGAAATGTACAAGCTGCTTTTTGATCTCTTGGGCCTAAAATGGTCTTGTGTTCCTCGATCACTTACCAGCTCAGGATGAAAGAGGCTTCGCTTCTTGACACTGGCAAAGAAAGCTCAGAATTTTTATCTCCAGATCAGAGGATTTCACAATAGTACAAGAAATCAAGATGTTTCCCGTGATGTCTGATCAAGAGATTTGGGGATGAGTCTGATTTTGTTAGGCTGGATCATTTAAAAAAAAAATAAACATGCCCTTATAGATCAATGTGCCCTATGTGGAGGAACATCCTTTTTTTTAATGTTAATAAACAGTGAAGCACAATATTTTTTTATTCAGAGAAATAATGTAGAATGAACCTTGTGGAGTCTTTTTCTCAATTTTTCTTTGCAATTTTCTTCATTCTTCTTACACTTATTTACACCATAAAATATTAGAAAAACCTTAGACACTTAAGACAGCTGCTGATGTTTAGATGCTTAATTAAAGCATTTTGTTTCTTATGTTTTGTAGCCACAGAGACCTGAAGCCAGAGAACCTGCTGCTGGATGAGAAGAATAACATCAGAATAGCAGACTTTGGCATGGCTTCTCTACAGGTTGGAGACAGTCTCTTAGAAACCAGCTGTGGGTGAGTCATGCTTCTTCTTTTTGCATCAGTATACGTGAGACCTGTTTTTCACAAAACAAGGGAAAACTTTTATATCCGTGTACAATTTTGTAAAAATATCATGCATGCTTATGCAATTCTTTTTAGTTTAAAATACCAATAAAATCAAATGTTTTGATTTGCATAGACAGTCCTTTCACATTAAATGGCTTTTGAGAGGAATATAATCTTCCTGAGATGGTATTGAGAGATGTGAGTTGAAAACTAGTGAAATCACTCTCATTAAAAGTCCAATGCACAAATGCATCACTTGCCAGTTGCATGCTTCATTACTGTACGGAAATAACTGTAGAAATGGCTCCATATTACAAACTGATAGCTATGTCTGAAGGACTAAATCTTGCACTGAGACACTTGGCTGGACCTGCTTCCACCGAAGCACTTCCTGAACTGCTACTATTAGTAAAAGGAAAAAAAAAAATATGAACATGATGGCCTGACCTCACTCAAGCTTTCATAGTCCCCGTGAATGTGTAATGCATGCCATTAGAGGCCCCATTATCAATGAAAACGAGAGGGCTAGGTGCCACAGAGCAGAGCGTATTATCACAGATGGGGATTAATCAAGACTTTAAAATCCGCCCCGAGTGACCAGACTATAGCTTTGACTTCAGTCTGTGTACTTCTGCTTCTTATTAGCCAGCACTAAAATGGTGCCACGGCTTTGATGGTTTCCTTTGACGGAGGCATGCTGTAATTATTGATTGCGACTTCCCAACTCTAGGCACAGATATGACAGTTTTTAATTAAACACATTCATCTTTTGCCTTCTCGTATGCTGTCCGCTTGACACAAATGTATTCTGTTTACCACGGTTAATGGACTCCAATTGAATTTGAAATGGGCAGACCCCTTACGTGTGAACGGAAGACCAACACAGAGCCTCCCAATCATATCCTTGTACCAGGCATTCATTCATTTGTGTCTAAGGCTCGTTCCTTGCTTAGCAGATGGGACTGACCTCATTTTGAAATAGCTTTAGTTCTGAAAAGTCTCTGCAATGTTTGCAGCCCAATTGTAATTTTGAGTGAAGGGGGCGGTTACATAAAAACATCTGAGGCTACTTGGAAATCCAGTCAATTTAATTAGATCCCCCTCCAGAACCTTCATTCAAGTGAAACTAGATTACCCACAATACAGTGCAAAATTCCCTTGTACCGCTGGTCCTATTTGGACCATTACTCTGGGTCCCCTAAGCTTGCAAGTTTGATAATAACATCAAAGAAACCTTTCTTTACCACTTCTGCTCTCTGAGGCATAACCAGCTCTAGCTAACTAGCACAAAGTCAGATTAGCTCACAGTGAAAACCATGCTAATGTCAAAAGAAAAAGAGTTTATTTGACCGTTTTTGACTCTTTAACCAGCTTCCCTTTAGTCAGACCAACAGCGCTTAAGGAATAACAAAAAATATCTTAAAAAAATCATGAACCGCATCTTGGACTAGATGAGTAATTCCTCTCCATCAGGGTCTTTGCACAATAGCTTAATCACCCCCTGCAGCTTCCCTGATTTGCCATATCAATCCTCCCTCATGTTCCTATCATAGGGGATATCCATGACACACAGACAGAAATCAGGCTTCTGCAGAAATATTCTCATTTCAGGCCTGGAACTCTTGTTATGGTTTAGTTTGGACCATTATGGGAGAGTGGAGAGTACTGTATCTGTTTGTAGTGCACACATTAATTTCTCAATATGGTCTTTTAAACATGTTGAGATCTAGGGAGTAGCGTTGTAAGGTTATAGCAATCAACTAAATGCCTTGCCAGAGGAGACTGGTTTTTAAAGGGTAAACCAGATATCCTATTGCTGAATATGAAATGCTTTTTTTATATGTACGAATAAACATCCAATGTGTTCATAATAAGCAACTAGTTAATAATGAGAATTGGTCTCTATACTAAAGTGCTACCACATTAAATACATTAATACATTTAAAATTTTAAGCTGTATATATTATCTTAAATTTACAGTGCAAAGGTGGCACAGATCCACTTCAGAAGAGGCTTTTAAGTGTCTTTACTATGAGGTGGCATAAATGCATTTACAAAAGAATTTACAGAATTTAACTGTATTCTGTGCTAGAGGCTGAAGAGGCACCATTCAGATTGGCTTTTATGTGGCATTCTTTAAAATGATTTTTTTCAGGCACAGATACACATTCTTAAGGACATCAACACCTAAAGTAAAATATGTGACCACTAAATTGGTTGTGTTAAGACATCTTCAGTTTACATGTTATGGATGAAACAGTATATTTATAAATTAACATTGAGCGTGATTAATAAATGGTGCAAAAAATGTTGTTCATTGTTAGTTCATCATATTTAATGCATTTTAAAAAATGTTAAGTTTTGAAGCTTAATGTGGAGTGTTACCTTTTTTATTCTGTTGTTATACTTTTTGTTATTCTGTCGCAGTGGATGTATGAAAAATGAGTGTGCAAAACAAAGGACATATTCAGACTTATTCACAGAAACAATATTACTTCATTACGTTATTTTAGTAGTAAAAGCTTATGTTTCTTTCCACCCAGAATGACTGAGGCAGCAGCTATGTATAAAATGGGCACAAAAGCATTAGAATTACTGAGTGAGAGCATGTTGCATTAACCACTTAATTTAGTATAAAAACCTTGCAATTTGGCGTTGGAAAACAGCAATAATAGCTTTCTCTACAGTGAGCAGTAGTTATGTTTTTAAAGCAGAGAAAGTAAACCATTAAATTAATGTATTATCAATACAGACTCCATCTACATAATGGTATATGACACCTGCAATGAAGAAACAACCATTTAGAGAAAATTGGTGTTGAAAAATAGAGAACTGCTTCTGAAGATGTGCCATGCCGTTAAACTACGGTACACAATTCAGCCGATTATAGACCTTTTTTACACACTTTTAGAAAGTCATTACAATTTAATATTATATTATTGGATCATTTGACAACAGCGTGTTTAGGCTGGTTAGACACAGAGCTGTTTGTCAGAAAATATGCTGTGAAGATCCTCATGCAGATACAAGGAGTTATTACTGAATTATAGTGGACTGCATGTTTCCTCTCTAATGGGTGTTTTTGCCAAGGTTGGGTGAGGAGGATGATGACGATGATGATGATGATGATGATGACATATTGTCCCGTTTTCTTTCAGATCCCCTCACTATGCCTGCCCAGAGGTTATAAGGGTAAGTACGTGCTCTCAGTGGCATCTCACATTATGAATCTCTTTCTTTCCACTTCTAACTTGTCTCTCTCTCTGGTAGGGGGAGAAATACGATGGCAGGAAAGCTGATGTATGGAGCTGTGGAGTCATTCTCTTTGCACTTTTGGTGGTGAGTGAAACCTTTTTGTGGCAGAGTCCTCATTTTGTGTCATATAATTCTGCTGTAATTTGGCCCTCTGCCTTTATGACATATTTGAACCAAAGTCTCTTTCTCAGCAGCAAAGATATCCCCTGTGTTTAAATGAATGTCTATCAGAGGATGTGGGAGAATCCAGACAAGGATATTTCAGTGCTAGCTAATCAGCTAAGCAAGAGTTGGGCTTTAAGAGAATCAAGGTGTTATACCGGCTCTGTAGTCAAAGCTCAAAAGACCGACAACACCAAAGCTCCAATATGGTTTCTCACTCCAGCCGGTGAATCATCTTTATATCAGACATGAGTGAGATCAGCCCTTTTTATTCATCATGCTGAGCGTTTTATGAATCCACTTTTATCTTCTTACTCTTCCTTACTTAGACTGTAAAAGACTTCAGGTTCTTGGAGGAAGGAATTAAACATAAATTCGAGTGTCATGCTCTTGTCAGACATTTAAAAATCTCTGTTTGGGGTAGGATGGATTTAAAAATGTTATGCTTACCAAAACTACATGTATTTGATCAAAATGCAATAAAACTGAAATAGTGTGAAATATTATCATTTAAAATAGAAGTTTCCTTTTTTAATACCTTTTAAATGTAATTCACTTCTGTGATGTCAAAGTTGAATTTTTAACTAATATGCTGATTTGCTGCTCGAAACATTTCTTACTTTCTTTCTTTATAGTTACAAAGAGTTGTGCTCTTTAGATAAAATGAGTGAACAAACTTACTGGACCCTAACTTTTAAATGCTAGTCTGTATATGTGCATACATTAGTTTCTGAATTGACGAACTGTACATCTAAAATTGATTTACATACTTACCTAACCTAGCTAACCTAACCAAAAATAATCTGAATTAAATACAGTAATGTGTAAGTATATGATCTGAAACCACCAAAAATACTATCAGCAGATTTTGAACTGTGACACGCGTCACTGCCTTCACCTCGAATCGGTGGGATGCCATCCTGCATTTTTTGCCTCTCATATGTATATAGTTAAACATTTCTTACATTTTTGATGTTCCCACTGCTTACTCGGCTCAGCTGTCAATCCCACAATCCCCCATGCAAGCCTGCTGCTAAGCTCCAGTAGAGAGCGAACTGAAAGTGCCCGCTCATCTCAGCTCAGTGGACACGTATGGCCACAGCAAGCTGTTGATCAACTTTAGAACTTTCTTATCCATGCTTGTTTCATTTTTCCGACATCAAATAACTGAAACAAATGTCACTAGCTTATAATTAAATCATTCTCAAACCAGACAACGACTGATTTTCTAACAGCAGACGGATTGCTTCGAGACTGGATAAGCAAGCTGGTTCATGTGTAATTACTGTTCAAGACCATGAGCCCAACACAATCCCAACCCAGAAGAACCGTTTGCCCCAGCGAAATTGAAAAGCCAATTGTTTCCCTTTTCTTTTTTGTGTTTGTGTGCTCTATTTTAAATGCATCCTATTCACAAAACAATCAAATTATTCCTGCGTATCCCAGGAACCTGTTCTTTGATCTTTCAGTGCTCAAAGACCTTTCATTAGAGATGCATTTTGAATCCTTTTTTTATTTATCATCTTTCTACTTTGCTAGTTTTTGCTAGATTATATCATCTATTACGTGGCCCTGTCGTCAGTCATGCTTGTGAATTTTCTGTGTCATTTATCAAGAGCTGACATCTCAGTAGTGTCAGGGGCCCTGATGGGTCTCTCTGATGTGAAAATGATGAAGTGTATCTGGCACAAAACAAAGCTAATTATCAAAGCACAATCATCTCTCTATGCCAGTCTTTCTTTATTTATTTTGCGTCCTACTTCCTGTGTAGATATCCTTCATAAAACTCTCTAAAATATGGTGGGGGTGTTTTATTTTTAACAAAGCATTTATCACTCCTATTCCTTCCATTCTACCATTATTTGTTTAGATACAAATCTGTGCCTCCATTTAATTCCACATCTCAGGAGAAAACATTATTGTAAAGTAATTTTATTTCTTCAAATTTTTTAAAATAATGTGCTAATATTATTGTAAATTCATATTCTGCAAGGATGCATCTAATTTATTAACGGTAAAGAATATTACATTGTTAAAAATAATTATATATCAGATTATTCCTGCTCTTTTGATTCATGAAATAATCCTGAAAATAAATAAGTAATTAAATAAATAAATTCAAGCTTCTACAAGCACCACAATTGTTATTAAAATATATATCAATAAGAAAATGTTTCTTGAGCACCAAAGCATCATATTAGAATTATTTTTTAAGAGTCACGTGATGCTGTAATTGCTTATAAAAATTCAGCTTTGGCACCAGGATAAATGACATTTTAAAATATGTATTAAAATGGAAAAACATATCTTAGATGGTAATAATATTTCACAATATTTCCTTTTTTACTGAGTAAGAAGTATATGTAAAAGCACCAATGAGCATAAAAGATGATGATGATAAAACTATGCTAAAAACATTCTTGACTCCGGACTGATGTTAGTGTATACAAGATTAGGGGGAACAAAAATAAATTAAGAATCAACCATAGAAAAATAAATATTGGTTGACATTATTCTAAAAACAGGGATTGGGTTAGAGGGGGGGTTGTCCCGCACAATGATTGATTATAGTACTGACATGTAATATTTCCCTCTGTCAGGGTGCTTTGCCATTCGACGACGATAACCTGAGGAACTTGCTGGAGAAAGTGAAGCTCGGGGTCTTTCACATGCCCCATTTCATTCCTCCAGACTGCCAAAACCTCCTAAGGGGGATGATCGAGGTGGACGCCACCAAACGACTCACGGTCAGCTCACTTTTGCAATTTTAACTCACAATATCTTCCTTCAAAACTTGTAAAGCCTAATACCTGAGAAAAAAAAATCTAACCTAACCTAAGGAATCGTAGGTGGTGACAGCGGTACATGTGCACTGCACTGTTTACATATGCTGGTTGGCTGCTCAGTTCCACAGACATCTACAGTATATTAAGCTGATTTCTATTAAATACGTGTTATGGGTCTGAGAGCTCTTCTGCTTTTGAGCTGTCACTTCAGGTCAACACACAGCAGAACTAATCCAACCAGCCTGTCTGTCCGGATCTCACACATTAGCTTCAAAAAGCTTGCATGTCTGCGCTTCTGTCTATCTCTTTCTTTCTCTCTTTCACGGTCTCTTCGTCTCTCTGCTCCTCTCCCTCAGCTACTATTTTCATTGTTCTGCTTCAGAGCCGCCCCCTCCAACCTTTTTCCAGTAACATGCCGGAGTGACGAGAGGTTTATAAGCTTGTCCTAATACCAACCCTTTGAAATGCTCCAGTTTCCTTTTTTTGCTTTCCAGAGAAAACAGATAGCTGTCTTCGCTGCCCACATCTCTCAGTGATTGAAAACAATAGCGCTCTCCTAGGAAGGATCCAAACATAGCCCATTTCCTGTGTGGTTTGTCAGTTATATAAAAGAGATCTTTTGTGTGATTCCAGAGTGGGAAGGAAGTTGATACTGTCTTATTGCCAGTTTGAAATATTATCTTATAGATCCAATTAAAACAATCCAATAGAGCATTGAAGAGTACTAAAAGTACTACAGTTTTGCAGACATCTGGACAATGTGTCTTCATTGTTTCTTGAACACTGTCAGCACACATTCAGGGGGAGTTCACAAAGAATAATGGCACCGGTTACCTGCACCATTTTGTTGTAGCACCTGATTCTCTAAAGGAATTAAAGGCCCACAAAATCTGTTCTAAATACAGATTTTATGGCACAAATTATGCCTAACTGCAATTCTTGCCATCGATATTGCTGATCGCAATCATTTCATCATCACTTGGTTAATTAGCATATCAAAAACATATCATTTAAATCGGTGGTTCTAAATATTGTTTGCTTGTTTTCATGCTTGTTTTATCTTACTTTAACGCAATTTAGGTTGTCATAAGACGTCATTTGAATTTTGCCGAGGCCCTCTAGTTGGCCCTGTGGTTCTGAAACACTATTTTAAATAAAGTTGCATTTCTCGCCTGCCTTCTACTTCACATCAGTTGTGTTAGCTACAGTAAGCTTACTTTACATATAACTGAAAACAAAATTACAGGTGGCTAGTCAATATGACGACTGTTTTTGAATGGAAATAACGGTAAGCAGTAAACAGTGACGTTTTCGAGTCTTTTCAGAGCCATAAAGTACAATTATTTTTATTCTCAACTGCTTGAACATTCCAGCTCAACGTGTCATTACTCACAGTTTCTTGATCAGGTCAAGTGCTGAATGTTTGTGGCTCCTGAAAAGACACACACCAGACACACATCTGTTGCTAACAACTATAAAGAACAGGCACGAAAAGAATTGACTCTGATGGGGCTTCTGCTGTTGAGGCTGTTGTTCTTATTCGGCGGGCCACAGCTTCAATTAGCTGGCTGCTAAAATGTGCATGTCTTTGTAGGTTCTACACTTTAAACCCGGGGAGATCAGAGGATGTGACACGAGAGAGAGATTAGAGAAGGCCAGCAGGAAACTACTTGATGTTTAGAAATGGATTCATTGCTTTTATTGTCATCCTCTGTTGTCTTTGTTTGGCTCAGTTAATGGACGAATAATGGTTTGGCTCATGTGTTTTCCTCTCTTTACAGTTAGAACAGATACAGAAGCACACATGGTACATGTGAGTATAAATTTAACTTTTTGTCTGTCGTCCCGTGGCTGTTTTTGCTCAGTATCTGTCTCTGTGTTTGTGTGCGCGCATGTCTTGTAAATCTATGTGTGTCCTCACTGCAATAACAGAGAACATATGGTACCAACGAAGATGCTTTTCTAAGCAATGATATCACAGCGCTGTGTGCCTGTGTGCGTGTTTGGAGAAGACCCTTGAGCTCTAGCAGGCTGGCTTCGCTCAATGTTTTTGCCCCCATTAGCAAATACCTTGTTTTTGTCTCGGCCTGTTTCATTTTTAAGCATGCATTTCTCCAGTATCCAACATTTTGCATTAGTCATGATTTGTAACTGGCGGCTAGGGTTATAATAGTTTTGAATTTGAATTGTTTTAACTGTGTCTATTGATTGTAGTTTAATTTGAATGTTTTCTAGTCTAACAACTGGTGTGAGTAAATCATTTATCAGCGTTGTCTTGTGTTATTGTCGTCTAGAGGCACTTTCATGTTTAATGCAGGTGGGTTGTAAAGGGTTGTAAAGTTTTCTAATTTATTGTGTATCAGAAACTATAACGTCAGGAAAATGTATTTTATTTTAGCTTCAGTTTTACCTGGTAATGTCACCTGGCGAATTTTCAGTTTAATTTTCATACATTATAATGAGTGTCTGTAGACTTTTTTTATATTACCTCTGTTAAATCTGCTAAAATTTTGCATTTAAAAATTGTGTTTTTAATGAAATGTTTTAATTAATGTGTTAATTTGAACTGAGAGTTTACTGCACTCTTACTAGTAGAAGAATGCGTTAATCTTTAATTTTCCAGACTATTTAATAAACAAGCACACTGGGAGGTGGTTCATTTGTAGATGATGGGCGTTTTAAATCTCCAGAGCTTTCTATGGGCACAGATTGCATGTGGGCCTGTTTGTGACTTATACCACCAGCAAGGATCCTAGAACAAGCCGGTGGCGATTACCATGTGTGCTCAATTAATGAAAAGTAAACAAGAACACTACATTATTTCACATGCTCTTGTACTTGATCTTCTATTCAGAGGAGGGAAGAACGAGCCAGAACCAGAACAACCGGTGCCACGGAAAGTGGCGATCCGCACGCTACCCTCCACTGAGGACATCGACCCAGATGTGCTGGAAAGCATGCACTCGCTGGGCTGCTTCCGGGACAAGAACAAACTGATGAAAGACCTGCTGTCAGATGAGTGAGTAGGCTCCCCCCAGTAAGGTTGTTTTCCTATGATCCTATGTTTCCTATGAAAAGTTTTATTGCCTGTGATTAGACAAGAGTGACTGCTTTTGGAGACCATATGCGAGGGTATTATTATTTTACACCCTTGTTTCTTAGGGTTAGTAAACACGCAGTACAGCATCTTGGCTGCGGGCTATTAGAGAAGCCCATTCCCTCCAGCTCATCTGTCACCTCCCGTACTTGCACAATTACCGCCCGCACGCTCCGATGTGCGCGATCAACTTCGTTAGCCCCACTGATAGATGGGCTGGGTGTTCCCTTCTAAAACATTGCGGCCTCTGTCTCTTCTCTTGCCCGACATTTAAACAATTCAGATGGTGCCTGCAGCGAAGACCGGTCATATTTACTTCCCGCTGTGTGGTCCGGGGCAGAAAAATTCAACACAAGGCCTCTCGCTGGGAGAATTTGAAGATTTTTTTGAGCTCGCCCAGACTCTTGTCTGATATTTTATGTCTTCTTGCATCATTAATGAAATAAGAGATATCCTGTGATCTCCGCAGGACGTCTTTTAGCTCTTTGGGAATGAGGTGCATGCTTCGCTTTGCTCTTTAACTAATGAGGTTAATTAGCCTGAGCTGAGGATTATTCTGGAGATTTTACTGTATGTCAGACACCTGTCTTGACCACACACGCATTTTGTTTTTCTCTTTGCCTTCTCGACCTCCAGTGATAACCAGGAAAAGATGATCTACTTCCTCCTGCTGGACCGTAAAGAGAGATATCCCAGCCACGAGGATCAGAATCTACCACCCAGGAATGAAATTGGTAAAAACAATTCAGTCAGTTTGTCTGTTATGTACTGTACTAAATATGTTCATTTTTATTTCATTCTTAAATACAACATGAAATGGCATTCACAACAGCTATGTGATGTGAAATAATTTCCTCGCCCACACAGCCTTGGAGAACGACAAATGCCCGAAATCTGATGCAAATCGGTGCTTGTTCGAGGAAGTGATAATCCAACAGTGTGAATATATAACTGTGTCGTTGATGACCAACAGCCAATGAGAGCAAAATACAGGGCAGTGGGACGTTTGGGGGAAACAAAGTTTGCAGACCAGACACAGTTTTTGGCGATTCTTCCTAACATAAAATCACGCAGAGTGTAACCATCCATTGATGATCCATTATGTAGTGTAAACCGCAGTGGTGTGGTGTGAAAACAATGGTGATCCAATGATTTTGAGAATCGTTGCAGTGTGAACTCAGCGTAAAAGACAAAGTGAAAAACTTAATGAAAGTCAACTGACTTGTGGCCATGTATGGTAAACCATACTTGTGTGCTTGAGTGTGTGCTCTGCATGTGACCCATCCAAAGAGCACACAGCAGTGAAGACAAATGCTGCAGCACCCAGGGAGCAGTTGGGGGTTCGGTGCCATGCTCAAGGGTATCACTTCAGTCAGAGGTATTGAAGAAGGTGGAGAGAATGCTGGTTATTTACTCCCCCCACCTACAATCCCTGCTGGATCTAGGAATCGAATCCCGTGATTCATTAGGCCATGGCTGCCCCATTATTTAATTACTCATATATTATATATTTATTGTCATATATATATGAGAAATTAATATATAAATAAATGTTTCCCCTTCAAAGTTAT